>NC_054829.1:11940911-12251170 GCF_018345385.1 Vulpes lagopus | reverse complement strand
AGAGTGATTGTACCATAAGTACCTCATTATTTGTGGGTATTAAGGGACCCATAAAAGGTGTTGGACATTTTAACACCCTGTTCTTGGGTAGGGTGGAGTGCTTCTGCGGGTGATTTAGGGAGAGTCTTGGAGTTTCCAGTGCCAGGGGAATATGGAAATTCCATCAGAAAGGCAGTGGGGTTAAGAATTGCATTATGCATGTACTTGCTTAAACATTGACAAGAGTGTTATTTACAAATAAAATCTATTTCATGTTGGAAAAGGGAGCTCCAGTTTTTGAGGCTATTAACCCAGTGGAATGTTTTTAATGTCTCCTCTCTGTAAAAACCCTCTCTGTTCTTATAAGCTGATGTGTGTTTGGGGGCAGATAGGGACCCGATGCTAAATGACATCCCTCCATTCAAGTTCTTCTTTCCAACGATTTGTACTAAATGAAGAGAGGAGAGGATCTTTGATTAATGGAGCTTATTAAACACAGATGCAATAAAGCCACAGTTAAGAGGAAGGATAAATACTGAGGTTTGCAGGAAGAAGAGAAGGAAACATGGTGGACAGATGTCAAAGGGAGCGTTTTGAAGTAGCAGGAGAACCTGCGAGTGAGTAAAGTAGGATGCAAGATATAGAAGACAAGCACTTCATTTCTTTGCCTTTGAAAAAGCATCTTATTGCTCTGCAACAGGAGGAAGAGACCCAACAGGCACCATTTATTAGGGACCTACTTTGCACCAGGTGCTGAATCTCCTCTGGGCACTGGGCACATACTCCAAGTAGATGCCCCAATTATAATACGTTTGTTGATGCCTTTAGTCCTCCAGGCACTGTACTTAGTGCAGACTCATGTAATCCTGCCATTTGAGCCTCCCTCTGAGAGAGATGATGGTGTCCCCATTTCACAGATGAAGAAACAGAGACTTAGCGGACTTGGTCCTCACCCCCCCCCGCCCCCCAGGCAGCAGAAGGAGGAGCGGGTCCATCTGGCTTTTTCCTAGAAAAGCCCATGCTTCTTCTAGACTGCCGTGCCACCTTCACAAGCATCAGATTGTACTGTCAACTAATTAATTAGTTAGTTAGTTGAACATAACACTCCCCCAAAACATAATGTAGAATCGCTGTTGTTTGCCAAGCACTGATGAAGAAAAATTTATTCAAAATAATGTCAGTGAAGATAGATTCAGGTCCCTTTCCACTTGATTTTATTCTTCCATGATAGTTTGTTGTTGTTGTTGTTGTTGTTGTTAATAGAAACTGTTGCCATGCCCCAGTTTCTCATGGCCAGCTCTGCATTTTCAACAAATCAAGGGTGAGTCAGGGAGAATGGCAGCTGCTTAAAATGCTCCATTCCAGGGAACCCTGGAGTGGGCCAGTGTGCCCAGCCTAAACCAGATGTGGTATGAATATTGCTAATGGGCTGAGGGGCCCTGTGGAGAGAGGCCCGGAGTGGGGTTGTTTGAGGTTTCCATTCTCTGTCTCCCATCCGCCGGTGGAAAACATTATGTGCTGTCTAGCTCTGTAGGATCGGATCTCTCCCATCCTTCCTCCCAGAAGACTCCATGGCCTCCTTGCCAGGGGTGGGGACTGATGGCAAATCTTCATTAATGGAACTCTGAGAGATAGTCCTAAATCTTTCTTGCTATTTTGAATGTGTTTATTCTATAACTGAATTAGTACTTGGCTTTTAGAAATACTGATTTATTACCTGAATGGCTTGGCTGTCCTGGGATTTGTTTTAATAGGATTCAGTGGGTGCCACTTTCTTCTCTGACTTCTTTCTCTCATTACATCAGATCTCCTAACTTCTGCTTCAGCCCTCACACTATGCAAAAGGGTGGGGAACCTCCCAGGTCTTTGAGTCTTGCTGCCTACATGGAACCATGAGCCCCATGCCTTTCTCACTTCTGTGTGTCTGCACTTTGCCCAGTGCTGGCACACAGTAGGCCCTCGGTAAATGTTGGTCAAGTAGATTAATAAATGGAAACTATCTACCATGCGCTTTGACCATGATGTCCTCATACCCTTCCTCCATTACCACTAGATGAGAACGAGGCATTCATATGACCTCCCAAAATGACTGTTCTGACAGCTGGAGAGTAACAATCATAGCACTGTATCATTGTCACTCAACTGAATCACCCAGGTGAAGCAAGTACAAAGTGTCTTATCTCGATAATAAAATTGATTCTTTTTTTTTTTTTTGAATCTGTGAAAGGAAACACCATTAGACTGTTGAGTTCTTGCCTAACTTGCTTCCTTTTCCTGTGACTTAACAAGTTGGAATCCTCTTCCCAAGTCAGCTGGAAGGAGGCAGGACGCGGTTCACATTGCACGTGCGCTACAGCATCGTCGGGTTAAGCATCCCAATTGGAGATGCTGTGCTTCATTATCAAGTATTTTTCTATAAGTTGAAGTTTTGTCTAGAAATGTGTTTGTCCCAAACCTGTGGTTGAGTTAACCGTTTTGGTGGAAGCATTTAAATTAATTATGTCTTATAGGGGTATTTATCATGTATCAAGATTTATTATGGTATCATGATGAGAATTTTAAGCCTAGAGGGGCACCTGGGTGACTCAGTGGTTGAGCGTCTACCTTCGGCTCAGGTCGTGATCCTGGGGTCCTGGGATCGAGTCCCACTTTGGGCTCCCCGCAGAGAGCCTGCTTCTCCCTCTGCCTGTGTCTCTGCCTCTCTCTCTGTGTCTCTCATGAATAAATAAAAATCTTAAAGAAAATTATTTTAAGCCTAGAAATCACAAAGGATAAGACTGACAGATGTGACTAGTGAAAATATAAAACTTCTATATATTTAACACTTAAATAAGAATAAAAAAACAATCCGATAAGAAGAATGTTTCCAGGGTAGCCCTGGTGGCGCAGCGGTTTGGCGCCGCCTGCAGCCCGGGGTGTGATCCTGGAGACCCCAGATTGAGTCCCGCATCGGGCTCCCTGCATGGAGCCTGCTTCTCCCTCTGCCTGTGTCTCTGCCTCTCTCTTGCTCTCTCTGAATGAATAAATAAATAAATCTTATAAAAAAAAGAAAGAAAGAAAAATGTTTCCAGCTAGTGAAAAGAGTCCTTTAAATCCCTGTTATTAACTTGTAATAAGTTAAAAATCAATACCCCCACCCCTGGGAACAGCTTAATGTTCCATCAATAGGGAAACTATCCGTACATTCTAGTAACAGTACTAAGTGCTATCATTCTAGTAACAGTACTAAGTGCTACCACTTTATTGAGGGCGTACCGCATACCTCATATACATTGTCTCATTTAACCCGCACAAATCCATCCATAAATGGAATACTATGAAGCTGTAAGAAGTACATATATATACACACACACGTATACACGTACATATATATTTTTTATTTTTTATTGAAGTGTATAAGAAGTATTTTTGACATGGAAATATATTCATAATATATTGGAAAATATTATAAAACAATATGGTCCCATTTCTATGAGGAAAAACTACATAAATCGTCTGATAAGATAAACAGTGTGAAAGAAATCACAAAACAGTGGGTGATGTGATTATAAGATGTATTTTTTTCTTTATGCTTACCTTAATTTTCTTTTTTTATTATCTTAATTTTCTACAGGGTAGAAGTTACTTTAAAATTTTACATTGCAAACTTAATTAAGTCCTATTTTTTTTTCAAATGGATTACATGTTACCCCACCTCTTCAAAAAGCGTGTACTAAGGATAAATTAAGCCATTTTGGATGTTTAAAACTCATTATTATGGGCAAGCAAATCACTATTTCTCAGCTAGAGAAGGATTTTATTACTGCATTGTACAGAAAGGCTGTCAGGCAACCACTGTGGTTAACATTATTTGTCCCTTTTATTATAAATGTGTGAGCTCTAGAGCCCTTCCTTTTCTCAGATGTCCCTTTGTCCTGGGATCAAGTGGCTCTTCCCAACAGGGCTGCACATTAAAATCTCCTAGGAAACTTAAAAAAAAATGTATAACTGCCTTGACCACTGGATTGGAGTTTTTGATTCCATTGGTCCAAGGTGGGTGCTTGGCGGCTCTATTTAAAACAGACACCATAGCTTGCCTAAGTGAGTCTGACCCTCACTCCTCCTTGAGAGCCAGTTCTAGTCACCCTGTCTCCTGCTGCGGTTAATCAGCAGCCTGCTTTTTCTCAGATGTATTGAGATAAGGACCCAAGAAGGGCTTCTTGTTTCTTGCAACAAGTAGGAGTGGTTATTCTCCAAACTTATTCAGATGAAGTGATACCCAAACTTAGTCCTCCTTGCAGGATCCAATGAAACACAGCGACAGGTAATTCTATAACAACTAGGCACATTTTTATTAGGAGGTAGGAGCATGTTTTCTGTATTCTTCACTCAAGCCTCTTTTGCTTACAAGTACCAGGAACTCACCTGGATGAGCTTAAGACAAAACGTAGACTGTATTATAGGGATATGGGGGGGGGGGGGGGGGGGGAGGTAGTTTGTGGACCTGTGGGGCAGGAGGCACAAAATCTCTAAAACCAAAGGTAGAAAGCCAGATGGAATCGGCATCTGTTTTCTCCATCTCTTGCCTTTGCTCCTCTCTCTGTATCTGCTTCATTATTTCCTCTTGCTTTTCACTTTTGCTTTCTGTTTCTCCAGGCTCTTGGCTGTTGATGGCACCCCTCAGACCAAGGAGTTCACATCTCCCTGGTTGAAATGGGAAGCAGTGTCTGCCTCCTGTTTCTCAGTTTCTCCTCTACTTTCTTTAGAGACTCTGGTTGGCCAAATATGGGTCAGGTGTGTAGTCCTCGTCCAATCAGCTGAATCTTGGGGGATTGGATAAGGTAGGATAAGCATGGCTGCAAAGGGGTGGGGGTAGGTATGGGAGTGGGATGAAACCCTACATTTTCTATATTTTATTTTACCACTTAGTATAAACCCCGCTTCCTGTACACGCAGACACACCTCTACCTTATGTAACCAGCCATCTAAATGGCAATTACATCCTAGATGGGAGAGTATTCAAAGTCCTGTTAAGCTGCAGCAGGCAAGGGCTCCTGGTCCCCAGATAGGACCACCCTCCAGCTGCCCGTATATGGAGCAAGCAATCAGGTCAAACTATCATAACAGACCCTGTATGCAGCACTAGGAGGAAGACAAGACAAAATTGCACCACAAACTCCCATTTGGAAAGAAAAATGGGGGATAGCAAACTCTATTCTAGCACGTCTGGTTATCACCCATTGGTACAGAACCTATGCAGCATCTGAACGCCAGGAGACGAAGGTGAAACCCGTCTTTATTTTTTAATTTTTATTTATTTTATAAGATTTTATTTATTTATTCATTAGAGACACACACAGAGAGAGGCAGAGACACTGGCAGAGGGAGAAGAAGCAGGCTCCATGCAGGGAGCCCGACGTGGGACTCAGTCCCGGGTCTCCAGGATCAGACCCTGGGCTGAAGACAGCGCTAAACCGCTGAGCCACCCGGGCTGCCCGAAACCCCAGTCTTTAAAACATGCCTATCAAAACCCACTCAAACTGACTTAAGCAGACAAGGAGAACTCATCACAAAGACCCAAGCCCTCTCTCAGTGTCCCAGGGCAGAAAATTTGGAAGATCCTCAGGAGAGTATTCTCTCATTCTCTCTCTGGGCCTTTTGCACCTTCTTCATGTCTCCCTTTCAACTTCTCTATGTGTCAGGCTCTAACCTAGAGGTGCCTCATAGGCTTTAAACCACAAATTCAGAGGACCCGGGCATTACTACCACAGGGTTCTCCGAGCACCACTGGGGCTACACATAATGTGAGGTGATACTATAAGGAAAACATTGTATTTTTTAATAGGTATTTAATTCACATTTAATTTGTATTTATTGAAATGGCACACATACACAAAAACCTCTCATTTCTTGTTCTCATTGCTTAGGGTGAAATTTAGAGTTTTAAAATGCTGGAATTTAGGGATGCCCAGGTGGCTCAGTGGCTGGGCACCCGCCTTTGGCCCAGGACGTGATCCTGGAGTCCTGGGATCGAGTCCTGCATCGGGCTCCCTGCATGGAGCCTGCTTCTCCCTCTGCCTATGTCTCTGCCTCTCTCTCTGTGTCTCTCATGAATAAACAAAAACAAATCTTTTAATAAAATAAAATGCTGCAATTTATACAACAATATTAGGTCCATGACCACTCAACGCTGAAGGTCAAGTGACTACATCACAGAGAGAGCCCTTTGGAGACCATAAAAGTCTCATCCAAATTGCTTTGGGAATGCAATTGGTCTCATTGATTGGCTTCTCTTGCCATTGAGAAGTACTAGGATCCTATTCCAAATCTTTAGAAAATGATTTTGTGTTCACCTTTGAAATGAAAGAATAAAAATCATCCATTATCTCACTAAGCAGAGTCACTGCTTCCATTTTTGTGGATTTCCTTCCAAATAGTCTTTGTATGGTTTTCATATAGTTGAGACAAAATATTTCTAAAATACATTAGTGCACAATATTTTTGCACCAAAAAACAAATTAATTCATTAAATACATCAGTCCACTCTCCTGTCTCAGTAAGTTGTATTTTCTTTGGGATTCTGTGTTGCCTCCAGCACTGCCATGAACACCCACAAGTGTAGAAGGGATCAGAAATGGAACTCTCTCCACTCTTTCAAACGACCCCATATGACTTCAACATATGCTCTAAATAAATCTCTGATACACCTCATTTCTTATTAATGGCCTCCTTTTCCTAAAAGTTGAGGGTATGAGAAATCTCAAGAAAAAGGGAATGTCTGTTAGTTGGGTTCTGGGAAATTGAGGATTGATTTCTATCTGTGAGTTTTTAGAAAGGTGGTTTCTGGGTCCAAAATTGGTTTTGTCTGGATCATGGAGTTTTCTGTTTGGCACAACTGGGAGAAAGGTGCTGCTTGTTTAGGCAAGTTGTGAGGACTCTAGATGAAAGGCATTGTTATTGTAGAGCAAAGTAAACTCTGTGTGATCAGAAGGGCACATCAGCATTTGTGAAAACCTGACCTTAGAGCAGAAAAGTAAAATGCACTTGGGTGTGATATTCACAGAACTATTCAGAAGGTTTTGGAACATCGGCTTAAGGGAGAAAGTCCCAGAAGCATGTGCTTTCTCCTACCAGACATGCCTTTTCCTTCCAGGGCAGGCAAGCAGTGCACACAGTCCTAAAAATTGTGTGTATTTGGCTTTGACACAGAGTGGTTTCTTGCCCCCCAGCAAATGTCCTTCTTTGATAGGTACCGACAGCCTGACTAATGGTGCAGCTTGGGATTTTTCTTGAGCTGCTGTTTTATTAGCATATCACTGGAGGCTCAGATCTCTCCTGCCTTTCTCTCCACAATCCAATATTAATATTAATTTGCTTTTTCTGTGTTAGAAGGACCTAAGGGCTTGGCTAAAGTTTCTTTGTAGTTAATCCCACTTTGGCGTAAATAGCGTAGAAAATCTCACTTGGATAATTAGGTATTAGCCATCATAAAAAAAAAGAACTAAATGCAACTAAAAGGAGCTTTTGTATAGGAACCTTGATGCAAAGAAGTGAGTTTGCTTTCCACCCTAAAAACTCTGTAATGGGTGCCGTGGCTGCGTTTTTTGTGACTTAATTTTTTTTGTCAGTGGCCGATTCTTAAGCCTCAGTGATACTTGATCCCTAATGAAATTTGAACTGGAAGTAGATTCTGCATAATGAAATTATACCTTAATAAGCCACTTTCTAGCTCGTACTGGTGACCTCCAGGACATAAGGCTTTTCCATTTCCTGGAGAGAAAATTGTCTGCCTCATGAAAGACGAAGGCCTAATCAGCCCCAAGGTTATTAGGCAGGCCTCTAAGTGTGAAGCAGCAGATTGAACAAAGGAAAACAGTAATTTCGTCAAATTAGTAGTAGTTATTTTTATAGCTTTCATTTGTACACATGAAACAGTGGAACGATTTTGAAAAATACTCTGAACAGCTGCCACTTTTAACATCACATTTGCATCCGAGACTTAGCTATTTGACTCAAGCAGATGCCTCTGCATTCTTTATGATGAGGCGGGCTTCAGCGTATTGATGGAATTACCCCTTCAGGGTCCTTTGACCCTTATTGATGGAATCACCCCTTTTGACCCTCTGTTCCAGATGGGTGCCTCAGTTTCCCCATCTAGAACAGAGGTGATAACAATGACAGCTCAGAGTTGTGCCGAGCCATAAAGGAATGGCATAGGTAAGGTGTTTAGGACCATGTCCACCCTACAGTGGGTACTCGGTCCATACTAGCTCTGATTGCTCTTTCTCCCTGAAGTCAGTCAGTACAGAATGGGCAGGAGGCTGTTTTTCTGGAATCCTTATCAGAAATCCTAAGCATGTCCCTGCTGTCATATCTTGTCCTGGATCGGTGGTCCCAGTGAGTGTGTCCTGTCTGTGTATGTCAAAACCAGCACTGAAACAAGGGGGCAGGGCCAGATATTCAGGAATGGCCCAATGAACTGGACTCAGGATATGTGGGTGCTCCTTAATTCAGGTTAAAGGCAGAGATGCACACCTCGGTGTGGTGCTGGTCACAATAACCACCACCAAGAGAAAGCTCTGCTAGACGCCAGACTCCACACACAGCTCTTCCATTGACCAGAGTATCTTAAGGGAGTGAAGCTTGCATTTGCTCAACTGGCTGGGAGTAAAGGCGAGATTCAGTCCTGGATGGTCGGACCCCAGGGGTTGATTCCATACACTCAACCCCTATCCTAACACAGAGAGGCACAGAATGTTGTCTTTGGTTCTGCCCCCTTCCTGGTTATTGGCAATGACATGGACGGTAGATTGTCTCCTGTGTCCTCCTGTGAAATTCCTCCCCTTGTCTATACATAGTCCTTGGAAACTGGAGCCTTTCCGCAGAGCTTCTAAATCAGTATGGTGCGTTTCCTTAGATGTTCACACTAAGTCTCTCTCTCTTTGGTTGCTCTTTTCCAGTTGAATTGGAAAGCTTCGTCTAAGATGTTAGGCATTCAGGTTTGAGGAACTTTAGCTTTGTGAGCACGTTGGGAATTCTAAAGGCCACCTGAGTTATTTTATCCAGGAGTTCTTCCCATGACAAACGGTGCAAGTGTTTTTGGAGACTGAAAACACATGGAGACTAACACATCCTCTCCACCCCAAGGAGAGAAAGGAGTCCCTTACCGTCTCTTGCACCAGAGAAATCTAGAAGTGTATCTCCTATCTCGGAAGCCTCTCCTTTTCTTCTTCTGTAGCTTGAATTAAGCATGGATTTTACCCTGAAGCTCAGCCTCCCAGCCTCCTGAAGACCCTGTCTTTGTCTCCGCACCCATCTGGTTGGCGGGAGTCAGCTGCTTTTGTCCAGTGTCCTCGACACTCTCCTGTTCTTTCCCCTTCTGACAACTCACGCTCCTCTCTCCTCTGCCCACTTTCCTCCTCAACATCTTTTCCTCTGCTTAATCAAACCTTGCAATCTCGTTGCTCCTTGAGGACACTGAAATAGAAGCCTCACTCAACCCCTCCGAGCCTTCTCCTTTTCACCCCCACTTGGCCCCTCCCTAGGTTCTTTTTGGGTGTCAGGAACGGGTCAGCGTGGGGCTTTCTCTCTGGACACTTTCCTCCCTCAAAGCAATACCATTATTTTTTATAGCCTAATTCAAATCTATTGTTCTACAGGCCAGCCTTTCACTGAAAACCCAAGCTCTCTGAAGCCAGCTTTCTTTTGTCACGTGGCAAGCACCCAGCTGGCTACAGGACACCTTGTCCTTGCCGCAAGATGCATTCCCATGTTTGGGGACTTTTATCATTTGGTTGGTCATTTTATATCTTTTGAAAATTTCTTTGAAACCTTTGTATGAGAATCTGAAGAATTCTTCCAGAATTCTTTCACGAGGGTGATAATCTATTCTTTTTCTCTCCCTGGCCACGTGTCCTCATAGGATGACCAAAAAGCCCAAGGGAAGCGTCACTCTACTCAGGCTTGGCAAGGAAGGTGGGAGAGTCTCAAGGAATCCTTTCCCTTAGTCTCCCCTGAAGCCATGAGATCTTCTCTTACCACCTGTGGGGAAGTAAGTGCCTTCCCCCAGTTAATCTCCCATATAGTCCATGCCTGAAATGGTGAATGTTAGGGGCAAGAGGTGTCACTGGATGTTTGTATTAAAAATAAAGCAAATGGCAGAACAGCCAGTATTTGAGCAACGCAAGTTCTCCATTTGTGAGGACATTCTGTATATGCACATTAGGTGCCACCCATCCTGTGGTTCTGGATTGCTGTCATTGTGAGCAATAGTGTCCTAATAGGCTTGAAATTCTAGGCTTTGGGTCTTCAGCTACAAACTCCACTGCCTTCCAAATTCAAGGACGGGATTATTTCTCTTCTTGCCATGTTTCTGGAAGACCCTTGAGTCCAACAGGCAAAGACAGATGGCAATTCCTGCCAGGATGAAGGGCTCCATTTATTTTGTAATTTATTAATTTCTTTGTTTCTAAGGAAAAGATTCTGGGTAAAAATACTACTACTAATAAAGAGTTCAGCAAAGGTTTTGTGCTTCTTTATGAGGCTCCTGAGGTTACAAATCATTGCCCAGGGCTTGGCAAGAGCAGGGGCAGAAAAGAAGGGTAACAACGGAGACGAGGAGCTCCCCAGACAGCTGTGCAGGCCAAGTGGGCAGTGCTGGCGGTGGGAGGCCAGTCCTGGGAGGGGTCTGGTTCTTGGGTTTCTGATCCAAATTACCCCTGTGACCTTGGGCCCTCTGCCTCCCTAGAGTTCAGATCCTTTGTCTGAAAAATGAAGCAAATCCACTAGAACAGCCCTTCTCGGCTCGGTCATATCCAACAACTTCCTTTTTATAGCAATTTTTTTCTTATGATACAGAAATGAAACTTTGTAAATAAAATATTTCTTCATAATTTTGAGATAAAACCTGATAAAACAAGCTATCGATATGCATAATTTTTAAAAGACAGCACACAGACCTAATTATAATAGAAGAAACAAAGGAAAATATTTTATGGTAAAATAGTGTATATATCAGTGAATAAATGCTAGGGTCTGAATCTGAGGAAGCAGCGAGGGGCTCGCACCTTCTGGCAGACCAGCTCGGTATGCTGTGCTACACGTCACTGCACTACTGTGCAGTGATGGACTGTTTCAGGTGGTGTGTTCAGGTGCTCCAGAGAAATTAAACCAATTGGAGACAAATAGATATAGATAAGAGGTGATTTATTATAGGAATTGGCTCGTGTGATTATGAAGGCCAACAAGGCCCACAGTCTGTTGTCTGCAAGCTGGAGAATGAGGAAAGCCAATGGTTGGAGTCCAGATGCCTGAGTATTGGGAGTCTGATGGTAAAAGTCCTGATCTGAGTCCCAAAGGCCAAGAACCAGGAGCACTGATGTCTAAAAACAGGAGAAAGCAGATGTCTCAGCTCCAACGGAGAGAGCAAACACTCCCTTTCTCACCTGTTTTTTTCCTGTTCAGGCTCTCAACTGATTAGGTGATACCTACCTGCATTGGGAAGGGCCAGCTTCTTTCATCAGTCTGCTGATTCAAATGCTAATCTCTTTCAGAGGCATGTTCAGAGATACACCTAAAAATAATGTTTTACCAGCAGATAGGGTATTTCTTAGCCCAGTCAAGTTGGCAAATAAAGTTAACCATCACAGATGGTGAATAGCTCTTGATAACACTTAAAATTCAACATTTGTTGAATCTTCCCTCAACTTCAATGGCAGTTGCATTCCTGGAAGTTTCAGTGTCTATTAAAATTATGAAGAAAAAAAAACCCCACAAGGTGTTTTTATTTGTAAAACAAGAATTAGATGCTAGGCTCAGGTAAATACAGACAGGTGTTTCGTATACGTGAATATCCAGCACGATGTCTGGAAGTCGTGCAGGATGTAAGATAGTTCTTTAATGTGCTGACCAGACATTAAAGGAAGACATCTAGCCTCCCAGGCCCCTGCCCACAGAATGACAAATTGTTGTGACAGCCAAACCACTTGCCAAACACCTGTTTCCCAGATGGCCTGAAGGGACAGCACTGCTCCGCTTGAGACCTGTGTCTTCAGTGGACCCAGAGACACTCTGCTAAAGCTTTCCTGTACACATGAATTACCTGGAAGATCTTATTGAAATGCATTTGATTCAGGTGCTCTGGATTGGGCCCAGGATTCTACATTCCCATCAAGTGTCGAAGGGCCACCGTGACTGCTGGTCCAGGATCACATTTTGAGTATCAAGGACTTAAAGAACTCATGTGGCACCTCCTTGTGTTGAGCTACGCTTCTGTAGATACCACCATGTGTCTCCCTCCAAAGTGCGGTGTCTTTGAGAACCACCTGCTGTCAACTCTTCTGGGGAACTTGTCAAAAATGTACATCCTCAGCCTTATCCTACATATCCTGAATCAGGAATTCCCTGTATCTCCATTATAATAATGAATTCCCTGAGTATTGCCTCAAAACCACCAAAGCTGAAGACCCCTGAGGACATATCTGGGTATCTCTGAATCTTGAGGGTCTTTATGGAACAAAGTCATGTTTCTCCATCCAAATCTCAGATGCTGTGCAAGTCACAAAACAGTCCTGGGACATCAGATAGAGGTTGGAAAGCCGATCTGAGGTTCTGGAAATTTTCAATTTCTTGACTGGGTGGTTGCTGAATGGATGCTCAAGCCACTTATGCATTTATTCCCTTTTGTTACATCTCTCGTACAGATCAGTATACCCCACCTTCAGTGGCTTCAGTAAATGCAGTCAATTAGCCCAGGGAAAGCATGAGGGGAATTATTATTTACTACTCAAGCCCAATTATCCTTTATTTCCCATCTGTGCCCTTTTTCTGTTCGTTTCACTTATCCTCATCTGCCAGGCAGAGGGAGAGGGCAGCGTGGGGGACACAGTGGAATGTTTCCTTTTGTGGTCCTGAGACCAAGCAGAGAGATGTGGACCTGCACTGCTTTGGAAAGGGGCATCTGGGGAAGGGTTGAATCTTTCTCTGGATGCAGAATGTGCCCCTTCAGGGCGCCTTGGTGGCTCAGCCAATTAAGCATCTGCCTTCAGCTCAGGTCTTGATTCCGGGGTCCCAGGATATGAAGCCCCACATTGGGTTTCCTGCTCAGCGGGGAGTCTGCTTCTCCCTCTGCCTCTGCCTCTCCGCCCACTCATGCTTGCTCTCTCCCTCTTGCTCACTCTGTCTCTCAAATAAATAAAATCCTAAAAAAAAAAGTCCCCCTCTTTTTTAATTTTTTACTTAAATTCAACTTAACATATAGTGTATTATTAGTTTCAGGTGCAGAAGTTAGTGATTCATCAGTTGCATATAACACCCAGTGCTCATCCCAAGGGCCCTCCCTCATGCCCATCACCTAGTGACCCCATCCCCACACACCTCCCCTGCATCAATTCTCAATTTGTTTCTTATAGTTAAGAGTCTCTTATGGTTTGCCTCCCTCTCAATTTTCATCTAATCTTATTTTTCCTTCCCTTCCCCTATGTTCATCTGGTTTGTTTCTTAAATCCTGCATATGAGTGAAATCATTTGGTATTTGTCTTCCTCACACTTTTTTCACTGAGCATAATACCCTCTAGTTCTATCCATATCACTGCAAATGCTTTCTTCTTTCTGATGGCTGAGTAATATTCCATTGTATATAGACCATGTCTTCTCTATCCATTCATCTGTTGATGGACATATGGGCTCTTTCCATAGTTTGGCTATTGTGGACATTGCTGCTGTGAACATCGGGGTGCAGGTGCCCCTTTGGATCACTATTTTTTATCCTTTGGATAAATATCTAGTAATGCAATTGCTGGGTTGTAGGGTAACTTCTTGAGGACCCTCCACACTGTTTTCCAGAGTGGCTGCACCAGTTTGCATTCCCACCAACAGTGTAAGAGGGTTCCCCTTTCTCCTCATCCTTACTAACATCTGTTGTTCCCTAAGTTGTTCATTTTAGCCATTCTGACAGGTGTGAGGTGATGTCTCATTATGGTTTGGATTTGTATTTCCCTGATGCTGAGTGATGTGGAGCATTTTTTCATGTGTCTGTTGACCATTTCTGTATCTTCTTTGGAGAAATAACTGTTCATGTCTTCTGTCTATTTTTTGACTGGATTTTTTTGTTTTTTGGTTTTTTTGGGGGGGGTTGAGTTTGATAAGTTCTTTATAGATCTTGGATACTAGCTCTTTATCTGATATGTCATTTATGAATATCTTCTCCCATTCCACAGGTTGCCTTTTAGTTTTGTTGGTTGTTCCCTTTGCTGTGCAAAGCTTTTTATCCTGATGAGGCCCCAAGAGTTCATTTTTGCTTTTGTTTCCCCTGCCTCTGGAGATGTGGCTAGCAAGAAGAGCTGCAGTCGAGAACAAAGAAGTCATTGCCCCTTCTTTCTCACTGTAGCATCGTGGCCCTGGATGGCTCAACCACAGCAATAAAGCCACTTTCCCTCTGTACAGGCAGTTGGCATTACAATTAAACCTTCAGAGAACATTTTTACCTAAATAAATAAGGTTTCTGATTTCCTTAGATGAATTACTTTCTCTAGTAATTTCATAGCTCCACACTAGTCTATGCAGCCTTTTACAGATGGGGCACTAGGCCATCCTCTCATCTCTGCCCTTGGGGGAGTTTAAGGAGTCTATACCAGTAATGCAGTAAATCAGCCTTGGGGCTGGCTCCATCCTGACTTTGTACTCTGATTTCCAGAAGTAGGACCTCCCGTTCTGCCTTGGACCCAACCTCCTACCCAACTTGTTCTGCTCTGCTCTTGTGTCTTATCTTTTGCTGACCTTTGTAGCTGGGTATACAGGAGGCTCCCATCCTACACAACTCCAAGGGTGCCATTTACACTATGTTCTATGGGCAAAGCAGTGCTACTGATGTACAGTCATCAAAAGAAAAAATAATTGTATGAAGCAGTCATTTGACCTATCTGACCTGCCATTTGTCCTTGCTCTGCCAAGTGAGCTCCAGCGTTCAGAAGAACTGGATGAGAAATACGATAGATTCATACTGGGCAGTAGGGAGTTCCTAGAATATTTGAGAAGCACTACCCAATTCTTCCATGGCTTACTCAAGAAAAAAAAAAAAGATACAAGTACAATGATCTGTCTTTTATCTAAGTTACCGGTAAATACTATTGGTAGAAATAAGCAGTGCAAGATGAAATGGGCAACAGTTAGCACAGCACATAATAAAATTTGTTACAAATGAGGATAAAGAATGAAAACTTGTTGGTAAGGTTGCAGAGTGCAACAGTTGACCTGGGGAACATGGAGATGTGAAAGAAAAACCCACGCAAAATAAAATCAACAGAAGGAAACATGCAAAAAAGTTGATGTAAAAAAAAATCAATCTATAATGTTGGCAAAATCTGGATATGTATAATTTGATCCAGGAAAATTGATCTTGGCAGAAAGGTGGTCATCAAGGAAAACTCAGATTATCAGAAGCCATGGTAGCGCTCAAGGACAAAAAGTAATTGATAAACCAAAAAATGATAAATCATTTTTGGTGATTTTTTTTAAATGAGGAAAAAAATCCTGTTTTGAAAAAAGTTTTGAAAAAAAATTTAAAGGGGAAAACGCGGGATGGAAAAATTATTGGGGAATTAAAGGGATTTATAATAGAATTCACTGAGGAAAATTTTTTTCTCAAGGAAATTGCTGCAGTCTTGGTAAAATTCAGATTAAAATCTGTACATAAAAGCAGAATGAAAAATGAGTTTAAAGGCAAGGCACTTAAAACATCTTCAAAAGTGGTGGGATCCAAATGAGACCAAATGCCCTTTTAGACTGGATCCTGGAACAGAGAAAGGACGTTGGTGGAAATATTGGTGAAATCCAAATGAAGTCTGGATTCAGTGAATAGTTAATGTACCAATGTTAGGTTTTTTTCATTTTGACAAATATGGTAATGTAAGATGTTCAAGGTGGGGGAAACTGGATGGGGGGGGGTATATAGGTACTTTCTGTATTATCTTCACAACTTTCCTCTAAGTCTACAATCATTCCCTAAGATATGATGGGGTCAAAATACCCCAGACCAAAGGAGAAAGCAAACCAGAGTCCCCACTGCAGCTCTACCGTGAGCACCACGGCTCACTTTCCAGTAGATTCTTGGGTTGTGCCATATCAGCATATTTCTTAGGAATCACACCTGACGCCAAGCCTGCCCCTCCACACCCTTCTGTAGACTGTGCACTGTCAGCCACAGGCTTCTCCCCACGATTCTTTCCCCAAGTTTCAGTCCACTGTCTATGTTATGTTGTTCATCCCTTGACCTGGCTCCCACCAACCTCCCAATGTGTGGAGCAGGGCACTCGAACTTGGCTGCATGTTGAAATCCTGTGAGGAGCTTTAGCAACTCGGTGGCCCCTGGTTGCCACACCCAGAGATTCTGATTTCAGTGGTTTGGAGCAAGGCCCAGACTTGGGGATTTAAAAAAACTTCTCCAGACGATCCCTTTTTTAAAAAAAAATTAAATTCAATTAGCCAACATATAGTACAGCATTAGTTTCAGATGTAGTGTTCAGTAATTCATCAGTTGTGTATAACACCCAGTGCTCATCACATCACGTGCCCTCCTTAATGCCCATCACCCAGTGACCCCGTCCCCCCACCCCTCCCCTCCAGCGACCCTCAGTGTGTTTCCTAGAGTTAAGAGTTTCTCATGGTTTGTCTCCCTCCCTGATGACTTCCCCCTCAGTTTTCCCTCCCTTCCCCTATGATCCTCCGTGCTGTTTCTTGTATCCCACATATGAGGGAAACCATATGATAATTGTCTTTTTCTGTTTGATGTGGTGTATATATGCAGTGGACTATTCCTCAGCCATCAGAAAGGATGAATACTTACCATTTACATCAACGTGATTGGAACTGGAGGGTATTATGTTGAGCGAAATAAGTCCTCCAGTGATTCTAGGTGCAGTCTAGTTTGAGAACCACTGGTGTCAACTAACTATAAATTCTGGTCCTTGCGAAGCCTGTCTAATCCCTGACTTAATTACAGCAGCTCTTCTCATCTTCAGGGCCGTGGAGATCACACGGTTAGAACAGAAGTTTGCATTTGTGTATTGTATTGCACTCCCTCTTGTTTCATGGACATTAATCATACCCTGTGGGTGGATTTTTTGGGGCATGTTTTGTGGTGTCTCCACTACCCGGAGGTCCATGCTCCTGATTCTTGGGATATTCTTGTGAGTCATCCTCCGGAGTAAGTGAGTTTGCTGGTTGCTTTTCTAGAAGCAGACGGCCATGAGCATCCTGAGGGAGTTCATTGCTAGGTGATCACTGGCCTCACCATTAGCAGCCCCAAAGTGCTGGTTTCCTTTTCTACTAAGGGGCCCTTATCTCTGTCTGCAGTTGCCGGCCCTCCTCTGATCACTTCCCGTGCAGTGCGGAGCGGAGACTTTCGGATGCCCTCCAAGTGTGGTCTGGGCAGAACTCTCCTGATTGCACTTAAAGCCAAAGTCAGACCAAAGTCACTTGGCTCCCACCAACCCACTGCACACTCTGGTGGCCAGCCAGGAATTGTGCCTTTGAAGTTTTGGGGCCGGGACCTGGTCTCGTTTCAGCCCCTGAACATTAAGGTTCCCAGATACAGGAGTTGTGGGGGAAGGTTATTTTATATATATAAGGTTATATATATATATGTAAGGTTATTATATATATATGATATATATAAGGTTATATATATATATATATAAGGTTATTTTATATCATATATATATGAGCTGCTGATGGACCTTTCCCTGGACCTACTGACTCAGAGTCTCTGAAGGGTGCTGGCTAGGAATCTGAGTTTTATTAAGTTCTTACATGATTCTGCAGGACTCATCCCATTGTCACAGGTGCTTGAGTACTGCAACACATCAAGGGCAATGGTTCAGAAAGTAGGGTGCCTCATGAAAATCTCCTGGAACTTACAAAGAAATCATGCCCAAGCCTCTTCCCTAGAGAGTCGGGTCAGAAGATTCCGGGTGGTACTGAACATTTGAGTAATTGATAAAACTCCCCAGGTGATTCAAATGTGTGGTCCCGGTCTGATTCGGGGACCCTTTCTCTATAAAGAAAGGGTCAGTAAGTATGTTAAGCTTGCATTCCTAATGGTCTCTGGTCCGACTGCCCGACTCTGCTGTTGTAGTGTGAAAGCAGGCATAGACAAACCTGAATTTATGTGTGGGGGCTGTGCTCTAGCAACACTTTATTTACAAAAACGGGCAACTGGCTGATTTAGCCGGAAGATCATAGTTTGTCCACCCCAATAGAACCCCCTGGGGACCATAAAGTGCTCTTCTCACCCCAGGCCAATTAAATCAGATTCTTCATGGGGGTGCCCTGGCATTGGTATTTATGGAAAGCTCCTCAGGTGAATTTTCAATCAGCCAGGATTAGGAACCAGGAGTGTAATGCACCCTCATTGTGCACCAGTCATTCTAAAGAGCAGCCACTTGCTCTGATGCAATGTTTAGTCTGCTCTGGAAGGATTTGTATTTGTTATTTATTTATTTATTTATTTATTTATTTATTTATAAGATTTTTATTTATCCATTCATAAAGACAGAGATAGGCAGAGACACAGGCAGAGAGAGAAGCAGACTCCATGCAGGGAGCCTGAAGTGGGACTCAGTCCTGGGTCTCCAGGATCACACCCCGGGCTGCAGGCGGCACTAAACTGCTGTGCCACGAGGGCTGCCCTGTATTTGTTTTGTTTTGTTTTGTTTTTAAAGATTTTATTTATTTATTCATGAGAGACACATACACACACATAGAGAGAGAGAGAGAGAGGCAGAGGGAGAAGCAGGTTCCATGCAGGAAGCCCCCCGTGGGACTCGATCCAGGTCTCCAGGATCAGGCCCTGGGCTAAAGGCGGTGCTAAACCTCTGAGCCACCCGGGCTGCCCCTGTATTTGTTTAAATGGAAGGATTCCCAGTATACTGTTCCATTCCTGTCCTTCCCCCATTGTTAATTGAGATATGACATTTATGCAAATATACAAATCTTAGGCATATGGTTTAATGAGTTTTTACATGTGTTGTCTGCATTCTTCATATATTATATCCACACAACCATAGTTCAGGTCAAAGTATAAGACACTTAAGCCCTTATTCCGCTTCCAGACAATAGCCTCCTGACATTTTTTTTTTAGAATCTTGCCTTTATTTTTTATTTTATTTTTAAAGATTTTACTTACTTATTCATGAAGACACAGAGAAAGGCACAAAAACAGGCAGAGGGATAAGCAGGCTCCATGCAGGGAGCCCAACTTGGGACTCAATCCCAGGTCTCCAGAACCACATCCTTGGCTGAAGGCAGCGTTAAACCACTGAGCCACCGGGCTGCCCTAGAAGCCTGTTTTTAAATCTCTACTCTCTTGGACTAGGTGTCCCTAAGTCACTAAGTATTTAGCACTGTCTTTGCCCACAGATTTTCTTGGCATTATGTGGGTAAAAGCAAGCATTGGGTGTGACTGGAATTTTCTATGGCACATTTTGTTGCTATGACACACTGAGTCCCTGGGAAGGAAATTTCACATACCATGTTGGTCCATGTTCATCAGGGCATGGGCAATACTTTCGAGCAGCAAGCAGGTTCTCTGACCTAGTAGATTTTTCCAGAAAGGAAACAAAAAACCCAGGTGGGTTTCGATGGCTTATTTCAGTTCACAGGAAGCAGGAGATCTGTGTTCACATGGGTTCCCTTCCCCACCCCTAATCCTGTGGAAGCAGTGCATAGCTGGTCCAGGTGAATGCTGCACACCTCAAGGGTCTGTGCCACAGCTGATGCAGGAAATCCACAATCTTACAAAGGGCTACAAGCCAACAAGTTCAACTTTTCTCCTGTCGGAAGAAATTAACTATTTTTGTTTTAATTTTTTAAAAAAAGATTTTAAAAAAATAAATAAAAAAATAAAAAAAGATTTTATTTACTTATTCATGAGAGACACAGAGAGAGAGGCAGAGACACAGGCAGAGGGAGAAGCAGGACCCCAGGATCAGGACCTGAGCCAAAGGCAAGACGCTCAACTGCTGAGCCACCCAGGCATCCCTAACTTTTTTTTTTTAATTGAGATGAAATTTACATAACAAAATTAAGCATTTTAAAGCAGAATTCAGTGGCATTTAGTACATTCACAGTGTTGTGCAACCACCACCTCTATGTAGTTCTGAAACATTTTTATCACCCTGAAAGAAAACCGTACCCATTAAGAGTCACCACCCCCATCTGTCCCTCCTCTTAGCCCCTAGCAACCACCAATCTGCCTTCTGTCTCTATGGGTTTATCCAGGATATTTCATAGAAATTAAATCATATGATATGTGACCTTTGGGGTCGGGCTTCTCTCACTTAACATAATGTTTTCAAGGTTCACGCACATTGTAGCATGTGTGAGTGCTTCGTATTTGATGGACGTTTGGGTTGTTTCTACTTTAAGGGCTATTTTAATAGTGCTGCAGTGAACATTCACTTACAAATATTTATTCCAGTATTTGTGTTCAATTCTGGGTCTGTGTGTGTATATATAAGTAGGATTGTCCAGTCCTATGGTAATTCTGCATTTAACTTTTCAAGGAGCCACCATACTGTTTCTGACAGCAGCTCCAACATTTTATAACCTACCAGAAATGTACAAGGGCTCTGATCTCTCTACACCCTCCCCAATACTTGTTTTCCTTTTTTTTTTTTTTAATCTTAGCCATCCTAGTGGGTGTAAACTATTATCTCATTATGGTTTTAATTTATATTTTCCTATTAACTAATGATGGAGAACATCTCATATATTTAATTGGTCACTTGTCTATCTCCTCTGTAGAAATGTCTATTCAATTCCATTGCCCATTTTTTAAATTGGGATGCTTGTCTTTTCATCGTTGAGTTGTAAGAGTTCCTTATATGTCATAGATCTAAAATCATCAGATCGCTAGATCCTTATCAGATACAAGATTTGCAAATACTTTCTCCCACTTTACAGGCTGTCCTTTACCTTTCTGGGTGATGTCCTTTGATGCACCAAAGTTTTAAATTCTGATGTTCAGTTTATCTTTCTTCTTTGTTTGTAGTTTTGGTATCTTATCTAAGATGGCACTGCCAAATCCTAGAATGTAAGCAAGTCTGCTCCCTGCCTCAGAGGAGTTTTGGAAACATCCTTGAACAAAGCTCAGAAGATATGCAGAAACACTAGAATTATCTCCCAACAAGCTAACATGCAGAAAAGAGATGGGAAAGACGGAAATCGTCTTCATTACCAGTTCAGGGGCTGGATCCAGCTGTCCCAAAGAAGGACTACTTTCTCATGGTCATAGAAACCAATCTTCCCTTTCCAGCTTAAACTGACTTGAACTGAGAGTCTATTTCTTTTTTTAAAGACCTTATTTACTTGGGAGAGAGACAGCGAGGTGAGGGAAGCACGGAGGGAGAGAATCTCAAGAAAACTCCTCACTGAGTGTGGAGCATGATGCAGGGCTCCATCTCATGACCCTGAGATCCTGACCTGAGCCAAGATCAAGAATCAGACACTCAACTAACTGAGCTACCCAGGTGTCCTGGAGTCCATTTCCTACAAGTGGTTGAGTCCTGGGAAATGGGGTGATGTACCACTGTGGTCTTCTGTTCTCTTAGGTTTTTGTGAATTCAGTAATAGCAACTGGCTCATAACTGGTGTTAGAGAAGCAACAAAATAATCCCCCAACAAACTCATTTAGCCAGCTCAATGCTAAACTTAAATTTCTATCTTGATGAAGATTCCTTGCAGGGCTGGGGGCGTCTGGGTGGCTCAGTCCATTAAGCATCTGACTTTTTTTTTTTTTAAGATTTTATTTATTTATTCATGAGGGACACACAGAGAGAGGCAGAGACACAGGCAGAGGGAGAAGCAAGCTCCCTGAGGATTGGGACTCAATCCCAGGACCTGGGTCATGCCCTGAGCCAAAGGCCGACACTCAACCCCTGAGCCCCCCGCCCTGACTCCCCAGGTACACTTTGATTCTTGGATTCTCTTCCATTCGTTCTTCAAGCGGATGCAGGTATGTAGTGTTGTGTGTGTGCTTGCACCATTCCAGTGAAGATAACCACACAGTCCCCTCCAAGAGTTCACTTTGCCTTTTATCTAATTTCTGTTTGTTTATTTGTTTGTTTGTTTGTTTGTTTTTTAAAGATTTTACTTATCCATGAGAGACACACAGAGAAAGGCAGAGACATAGGCAGAGGGAGAAGCAGGCTCTGTGCAGGGAGCCCGATGTAGGACTGTATCCCAGGACCCGGGCTGAAGGCAGACACTCAACCACTTCAGACACTGGGTGGCTGAAGGTAGCTACCCAAGCATCCCTATCTAATTTCTGTTTACCGAAAAGAATCACCTTCTATATATTTCATTCATGTATATATACTCATATTCACTGAAATATATAAATACATATATAATTCACTCATAAAAGTATCATCACAGGTCATGGGAGTCTTACTTTGTTTTTCTGATGGTGGAGCTGGCAAATCTATATTTAATTCTGTGGCAACATATGGTCAGAAGTTAATATTTGGAACTATTAAGAGGTCTCTTCTTACATCCAGGCACAATGTTGGCATCCAGAGTTTAAATTTTTGAGTCTGATTAACTGCAAACAAATATGGGAAGTAAATGAGTGAGCTGATGAGTACAGGAGTTGCTGTTTTTCTTGTCATGTTGATCAAGCTGCAGTAGCCCAGATGCTCTCCTGCCTGAGGGCAGCAAGGAGACCTCTCAGCGTGTGGTTCAAGCAAAACTGCCTTACCAGGGCTGGAGCAGGTGCTGCTCTCTTGACAAGCTAACACCCAGAAGCAGTTGTCTCCAAACTTTTTGTTCATATACTTCCCACAAGAATTTTGGAAAACTAACACATTCTTTAAGTTGGCATCTGAAATTTCCTCATAAATGGTAAATAGTAAAGATGGATTTTTGATATGATGGATATTGACATCTAAAAACAAAACTATCCCGTCTTTCTTGTAAATGTACCCAATAGACTCTAAACATCATAGCAATTTGATACCCACCAACCACCATTTATTTTAAAAATAAATGAACAAGATTCTCTTTGGCTGTCAGAAATGTTATACTGTTTGGTTTTCTCTTGGAACCTGTGTAGCCATTTCCCTTCCCCACAGAAATTCATACTAGTAAATATATTTTATACCTAAGTCTTTCTTGATCATCCTTCTCCTACAACAAAAGCACATACCTAAATTGAAATTTAATTTTTCTCATTACCAGTGATTATCAGGCTTAAAATTTTTTTTTAATTTCTTTCTGATTGAGTTATTCTCCAAGTATGAGCAGTACACACTTGGTCAAGACCACATGAATATGTAACATCCTTAGACAAACAACTATCAGAGATAAGTGAGATTTTATTGGAAATACATTTCTAAATGAGATGAATGGGGCTTTATAATTTTTTCCAATCGATGTATCAATGAATGAATGTTACTTAAAGCTAGAAAGAGATGGGTTTAGAATAAATTCTATTCCTCTTTTTCATTTGAAAATAAGCACCCAAGAAGCCTTATTTATATGAATAGGCAAATGAGAATGGAAGAAAATTTTGTTAAGCATTGCCACTCGATTCTTTGAATGCCTTCTGGGTCATATGTCAGAAATCGCATGTGCATTTTCATTGGAAATTACATTTAATGACGGTGGTGGGCTGAATAATGCCTCCCCCCACCAGCATAGCTCCACACCCTAACCTCTGGAGCCTGTGAAAATTACCTTTTATTGGCATAGGGACTAGATAGATGTGATTACGTTAAGGGTCTTGAAATAGGGAGATAACCTGGATGGTCTGAGCAGGCTGCTGTAGTCACAGGGATCCATGTAAGGAGGGCACAGGGGTCCTGTGAGCAGAAGAAGGTGATGCCACAATGAAGTGGAAAGGTTTGAAGATGCTGTGCCCTGGCTGTGCAGCTGGAGGCAGGAGCTATGAGGCGAGGGACACGAGGAGCACAGCTCTAGAAGGTGACAGGGACCAGGGAAAGCTTTCTTCCCTCACATCCTCCAGCAGGGACAAGCTCTGCCCATACTTTGACTATTAGCTCTGTGCAGCTGTTGTCAGGCTTCTGACCTCCAGAACTGTGAGACAGTAAACCTGTGTTTTTTGTTTTGTTTTGTTTTTTAAGATTTTATTTATTTATTCATGAGAGACAGAGGGGGTGGGGGGCAGAGATACAGGCAGAGGGAGAAGCAGGCTCCATGCAGGGAGCCCGACGTGGGACTCAATCCCAGGTCTCTGGGATCACACCCTGGGCTGAAGGCAACACTAAACCGCTGAGCCACCCGGGCTGCCCAACCTGTGTGATTTTAACCCACTAAGTTTGTGGTGTTTTGCTACTCACTGCAGCCGAAGGAATCTCAGACAGCGGCCCATCAGCTGGCAGCTCAGTGATGTCCTAGTAAGTAAAGGCCTTGTCATCGTCACCACCATGCCCTCGTTCCCACTCACGGGAAGGGGACAGGGAGAGGCGAGGACACACATAATGCAGAAGTTGCCAGCCACTTCTTGTAGCTGCGTAGCCTCGCCTGATTGCAAGCAGAGAGAAAGATCAAGTGTTTCTGTAAGTGCTGTGTGCTTGCAGGAGGTTCTGCAGCCGTAGAAGGAGAGAAGGATGGTCTCGAAGGAAAACCAGCCTCTGGCATGGAGGTGATTGCACTCATTGGGGGAGAGATGCAGTGGCCTTGGCCCCAGAGAAAAGCAGCCCGAGGGAGAGAGACTCCGTCCTTCATCAACAGGACCTGAAGGCCCAGGGTGGCAGCCAGGGCGACACCTAGGCCTCTGACTCCCCGACCGAGTCGCTCCCGGCGGGTAGGGACCACTGTGCACGGCGTGCTGCTAAGTGGCAGAACAATATACGTGCCTTATCAGACTGGTGGGTTTATGTAAATATTGACTTTCATCGACAGGTTTCTGTTTAATTAATTAAGGAGAATGTTTTGTTAAAAGGATAGATGAGAAGTTGCTGAAGCAGCGCTTGGCAGCGGCTGCCCTTTGCCTCCCTGTGAGCGCTGGACTTCCTTAGGATGTGCTTTACGCCCACGCGGGAACACGGCTGGGAGGGATGTCCTCATGCCAGAGCCCCGTCGTAGCGAAATGGCATGCCACCACTTTTGTGCCCTGTAATGGGATCGCTCAAGCCCCAAAGAACTTGGATCTCCTGGGTCCTGTTGCTGTTTTTTTTGTTGGTTGTTTTATACTAACTCTATTTTTGTTTTTTTGGAGGGTTTTTTTGTGCCCTGAGAAATGGAGTACATACACATTGTAGAAAAAAAAAAATGTTTTTAAAGAAACTCCAGAGAGGTAGAAGGAGAGAGGGAAATCACACACAATCCCACCAGCTGCGGCACCCACTTTACAGCACCCTGTTGGACTTTCTTTCAGCCTTATCTCTAGGCATTTTTAACATACATATCCTGCATCTTTGTCTTAAGTAAGCACTAAAATGTGAACTTTTTTTTTTTTTGCTTTTGATAGTTTCATAATAGTCTATGCTGAGCATGTACTGTATTTTATCCTCTCCTACTGGGCATTTAGATCAAAGCTTATTTTTCACTATTATACATAATGCTGTAAGTACTGTGCGTACGAATAAACTTATTTCTCTATTTAGTTCTTTCCCTCAAATTGAGTAACAGAAGTGAAATTTCTGGATAATGGGATATGAATATTTTAATAGCTTTTTACTTGTAATTTGACATCGCTTTCCAAGAGGGCTGTAGCCATTTATATTTTAAGGATCGTGTGTGAAATCATCGGGTCTCGCTTGGAACACAATATTCACACACGGGCCAAAGGCATCCAGTATATGAAAAAAAAGGTGGAAGCTGTCATTTGGAAGAGATTAATGTCAGAGCTAATTTTAAAAATAACTGCTGAGGGGCACCCAGGTGGCTCCGTTGTTAAGCATCTGACTCTTGGGTTGAGTTCAGGTCATGATCTCAGGGTCATGAAATCAAGCCCCACGTCGGGTTCCATGCTCAGCGGGGAGTCTGCCTGAAGATTTTCTCCCTCTGCCTCCACCCCCCATGCTTGCCCGTGCGCTCGCATATGCTCTCTCTCTCTCTCTCTCTCTCTCTCAAATACATAAATCTTCTCTTAAAAAAGGGCAGGTGGACTGAGAGAAGAAACAGTTTGCATGAACTTGTTCCATGACACTCTTCATTCTTTCAATACATACCCAGTAGGCTCTCCCATTAAAATCAAAGTGCCAGGGACCCATGGAAAGCTCTTGGCAGATTTCCCCTCACACAGGTTTTCCCATCACACGTTATCTCTGCAGCCACATGAAGTAATGACATTTTACCGGTGAAGACTGTGAGGTTGAGTGACTTAGCCAACAATCACACAGCCCATTAGTAGCAGAGCTGGGACAAACCCAGGGTGTGGCTGCTGCAATTGTATTTATGGCCCATATTCAATACTGCAAGGCGAACATTAGGAGACAGAAAGATGGGAAGGCGAGCCCTGTCCCGCTCCCCCACCCCGGGAGCCTACACTTCATAAGAAAGACTCCAGAGGCACCAGATATTTAAAAACTGTATTCGTTTGCTAGGGCTGCCCCAACAAAGCACCAGCACACTCTGTGGGGCTTAAACAGCAGAAATTCATTTTCTTGCAGATCTAGGGACTTGAAGTCCAAGATCAAGGTGTTTGCAGGGGTGGTTTCTTCTGAGGCCTGTAGGTGGCCATCTTCCCATATGATCTTCCCTCTGGGCATGTGTGTGTCCTAATCTCTTCTTATGAGGACACCACTCATATCGGATCAGGGCCCATACATAAGGACTCATTTTAACATTATGACCTTATTAGAGACCCTATCGCAAAATATAGTCACGTTCTGAGGTGCTGGAGGTGGATTTGGGGGGCACAGTTCAGCTCATAACAAAAGGTAATAGACTCTGAAAGGTTGTAAGTCTTCAGTTATGAAATAGGGCTTAATTTAAGCCAGTGGCTCTCTCTCAACCCAGATGCACTTAGAGTCACCTGGGGAATTTTGTGTTTGTTTGGGCCGGGGGCAAAGGTGGGGGGTTGTTTCATTTTGTTTTGTGTTAGCAAATAGCAATGCCCCCAGATCTCACTTGACTGGTCTGGGAAGGGTCCTGGCAAAGGTGGTGTTTAAAGTCCCTCGGCGATTCAAATGTGCAGCCAAGACTGAGAACCCTGTTTAACTGAAATACTAAAAAGCAAGACCTGAGTTGCTTTAGTTATTCTAAACCATCAGGCTGTCTGCCCAGCACACACGTAGCGTGGTGCACGGAATACCTTCCAATCAGCAACATAGCAGAGCAGCAGCGAAGCCTCCCACCCCCAGTTGACGCACACTCAGGTGGCAGCGTGCTTTTGCTTTCATTCATTAAAGTGCAGGTCATTAGGTGAAGGCCTCTGACATGCCAGGTATAATGCTGATGTGATAAACCGAATCGTGCCCCCCTCCACCAGATATCCATATCCTAATCCCCAGAACCTTGAATGAGCAGATTATTCTGGATTAGCCACATGGGCTCATTTTAATCATATGAGCTCTTAAAAGCAGAGAATCTTTTGTAGCAGAAGTCAGAGAGATAGGACAGGAGAGCAGGAGAGATTCACAGCAAGAGAGGGACTCCATCCACCATGGCTGCCTTTGAAGATGGGAGAGGGGGACACCAGCCAGGGATCGCAGGCAGTCTCCACAAACTGGGAAACTGGGCAGCTGGAAAGAGCCTTCTGCGTTCAATCAGCAAAGAAACAGGACCCTCACTTCTATAGCCACGAGGAATTGAATTCGGTCAACAACCTGAGTGAGCAAGGAGACCTGTCCTCCCTAGCCGCTTTGGAAAAGAATGTGGCCCTGCAGACCCCTGGCTTTTAGCTCTGTGAGACCCACGTTGGGCTTCTGACCTCTGAAACTATGAGATGATAAATATATGTTGCTTTAAGCCACTAAATTTGTGGCAACTTGTTACAGAAGCAATAGAAAAATGAATACAGCTGAACTTTGGAAAAGAACATGTTCTCCCTGTTGCCATGGAGCTCAGCAGCTCAAGTTTGCAGAATTGATAAGGGGAGAAACAGATCAAGTTTTGAGGAACCAAGTCTTGGGCTCAAGAAGTTGTTTTTTTGTTTTTGTTTTTTTTATTCCAGGGCCCTGGGTGGTAGGTGATGTGTGAGGCCCAGATTCTGTACTTGTTAGTGGAAATTTCAGCTAAAAGAAGAAAAAACCTCTTACCATTAATTGAAGGAAAAGGGGAATTTTTGTATGTACACTATAGGAAGGATGGATCCTTTAGAAAGGGTTGGCTTTTTATAAAGAAAATGTCATAATAATAGCTCCTCAGATTTCAGACGAAGTCCTATTCTCTCCCACTGCCAGCCCCCAAATCTGCTTAATTTTAGGATGAAAGCTGATGGTACAATCATATGCACCATGTAAGGAAATGCTCAAAAAAAAAAAAAAAAGAAAGAAAGAAAGAAAAGAAAAGAAATTCCTCTGGAACGCCAGTCTGGCTCAGTTGATTAAGGGGCTGCCTTTGGCTTGGGTCAAGATCTCGGGGTCCTGGGATAGAGCCCCATGTTGGGCTCCCTGCCCAGCAAAGAGTCTGCTTCTTCCTCTCCCTCTCCCACTCCCCCTGCTTGTGCTCTCTCACTCACTCACTCACCCTCTCTCTCTCTCTGTCAAATAAATAAATAAAATCTTAAAAAAAGAAAAAAGAAAACTTACCATGATGATGGGGGTATGTCAAATGAACATAAGAGCCAACCAAAAGAAACTTTAATGCCCAAAGCTGGAATAATTGAGCAATAAAATTAAGTAGTGAGCACTAAAATGAAGTAAAAATTAATATGTGGGTAGCAACCCAGATATAAATATCCACAAGTCCAAATTAATTTAAGTAAGCGATTCAGTAAATAAATGGGGAAGGCAAGAAGAGTTCCAAATAACTTAATGTAGATGCTCCACCCTCAAAAAGATAAATGAACACAACTCCCCCCGACTTACGTGCAGGTGCACAGTGACTGCCCTCAAGTGCTCCAGATGGAGGAGGTGGGGATGGAGTTAGAGGGAGGGAACCTGGCACACTCGTCCTCGGCCAGGTGATGAAGGTTCCAGCATCACGTGTGCGAAGTCGTATGGACAGTGCGTGTCTTTGATGTTGTACGATGAGAATAGCACTTCCCCCTCTGTGGTCTTCCTCCCCAAAGATACGATATTAAAACTGTCACCCCCACCTACTCATCCAGTAAATCTCACTTGAGGAACATTCTACACAATACCTATCCAGTACTTTTTAAACCTCTCCAGTCCCCCAGAACAAGGAAAGTCTGAGGAGGTGTCAGAGACCCAGTGGTGCCCGTGGAGACATGACTCAGTGTGAGCCGATGTCCTCGATGGGTTCCTGCAACAGCAGCAGGACATTAGATAAAAAACAAAGGAGATCTGAATAAAGTGTGGACTTGAGTTAACAAGAATGTGTCAGTATTGGTGCATGAGAGCGAACCAGTATACCACAGTCACAGAAGCTGTTAGTAATGGGGATGCGGTGCAGAGTCCGTGGGAACTCTGAAATCTCACAATTTTTCTGTGAATCCAGAACTAACCTAAAATGAAAAGCTCATTTTTTTAAGTAGAAAAAAAAATCCTATGTGCCTCCCAACGGTTTCTTCTACAGCACTGTAAATGCTCTGTCGAGTAAGAAGAATCTTTCTGCATTTTCCAAAGGGACAGAAACACTCACGGAAAGGGGTGGACGGGGGTGGGGGCTCCCCGGGGCAGGTCTGTTTAGGGGAGGGGGCGTTTGTCCCTCAGCTAGCTTCCACGTGAGAGCGCTCATTATATTTATTTTTTGCACACTGCTGTCCCTGCTTCGCATACGATGCACTCCTCAGAGCGTATTAGAGCTATTTGGTGTTCCAGGAGTATGTTTCATTCGACAAAAGTACATTCTGTGACCACTTGAGGACACTTTTGGGAAATAAGGGAAACACATACGGCAGAAAACAGATGGAGCTCTGCGTGTCGCCCGAGCAGAAGGCAAACCCGGCCTGACCCTGGGCCTCTGGGGGCCCAGCCGCCGCCCCTCTCATTTAGGAACACCTGCCACAGCATCCAGTGGGTCTGCACACGGGAGATAAAAATAGAGGCCTTCCCCTGCAGCCCGTCGGGGGGACAGGAGTGTGGTGCATCTGCTGCTTCACTGCAGACGGCAGGGCGCAAATGTTGAAGCACTTTGCGAGCTGGCTGGGCTCTGCCTCCAGATGAAACTTGTGCTTTCATTCAGGGAAAGATGGACAATTTTCCAGTTTCTTTCCAGTCCCAGGGAGGAATCCATTGGTGATAAAAATAAACAAGTTTTTTTTAAGATTTTATTTAGTTATTCATGAGAGAGAGAGAGAGAGAGGCAGAGACAGAGGGAGAAGCAGGCTCCATGCAGGGAGCCGAACGCAGTACTCGATCCCGGGTCTCCAGGATCAGGCCCTGGACCAGAGGCAGGTGCTAAACCACTGAGCCACCCAGGGATCCCCCAATAAAAAGTTTTTAAGTAATGAAAGCTCCTCTATGTTTCTAGTTCCTGCCCTTTCAGGGGCCTGGGGCCAGCTGCCCCCCACCCTCGCCACTGCTGGTCAGCTCACTCCTTGTCACTGAGTCCATGCCACTGCCCAGCACATCGTAGGCCCTTGGGTGACCCAGGGACCTGTGACCCAGACAAGGCATGGGGGCTGCACAGGGACCCACAAGAGCCCAGGACCTAGCCTCCTGGAGACCGAGGCTGGAGAGGAGGAGAGAGAGAGGGGAACTCTGTGCTCGGTCAGGCTCCATCAGGCCGGGTCCTGGGCAGGCAGTGGTCCTGCTCCCCTGGCTCCCCTGGGCACTTGGCTCACGCTGTCCCTTGCACAATCCCTCCCCTGAGCATCTTGCTCATCGGGTGAGAGCCCGCGGGGCATGTGGGCAGATTCCCACTCCCCACCTTGCGACTTCCTGTTTGGTGCGGCGGGAAGGACAGAAGGACACGTGTAGCCGCCCTGTGAGAGTTGTGAGAGTGGGGGCGTGGGTTCTGGGATTCCCCACGGATCCCAGTGAGGATGCTCGCTCCAGAAAGGCTGCCAGAGGCAGGTGGCGGGACTTCGTGAAGGACTGGACGCCCTCAAGTGGGGAAGGTGGGCAGGCCCGGGGTGGGACGTGCACTGGGCTTCGGGGGTCTCGGGGGTCGGGTCTGCACGGGGTGTGAGTCATAGCTTGGGCGCTCCCACCGAGGGTCTTCCTCCTGCCCGAGGGATGGGCCATTCACGGAAACCACAATGGGGAAAAAAATGTATATATATATATATATATATATACATTTTTTCCCAAGATTTTATTTATTCACAGGACACACAGAGAGAGGCAGAGACACAAGGAGAGGGAGAAGCAGGCTCCCTGCAGGAAGCCTGATGCGGGACTTGATCCCAGGACCCCAGGGTCACAATCTGAGCCCAAGGCAGATGCTCCACCCCTGAGCCACCCAGGCGCCCAAGCATCTGACTCTTGATTTCTGCTCAGGTTGTGACCTCAGGGCCTCTCACGAAGACCCAGGGTGAGAACGGCCCCAGGTCTCTCAGGCCCTCCCATGCCTCAGTTTCCTCCTCTGTGGGATTATAGTCAGTCCTGTCTGCCTCTTAGGGATCCAGAGGGGCCTGTGAGGTGAAGCGCCTGGAGAAGGGAGGGGGGCCCTCCACTCGGGCCACATCTGTCCGCCTGTCCAGAAGGTTCGGGAAGCACGGGGGCTGTTGCCATTTCTGCACGAGGTCACGGCTGCAAGGCCCCTCCTCTCATCCGGGCGCCCAGCAGGGTGGTGCTGTCCTTGTGCCCGTTCTGGGTGGGGGCCTCCGCCCCTGCAGTCCCGCCCGCCTTGGTCACCGCGTCCCCAGCCTGGCCTGCGGCTTCGGTGTGACCTGCTCCCCTGTGGGGCTTTGCCCAGCAGCAGCAGCAGCGGCCAACCCTCCGGAGAACTGGCGCTGGGCCTGACTCGGCTCAGACCCGCTCCTACCCAGACCCCCACCCCACAATCTACACCGGAGGTGGCTCCACCAGCCGTCTCACTGGCCCACGACACAACCGCCTCAGGCCTGGAACACCTGCTGGCAAGGGAAGGAAGCCGGGCCCAAGGATGGCGGGTTGTGCTTGCAAGATCCGGCCGAAGAGGCAGATGTGCAGGGGCTGGGCGGTTCGAGGTTGGGGATGGCCCCCATGGGTGTGAAGCTTCTGGATGGGATGAGGCTTCTTTATAGGGTGATGGCTATGTGCCATGACTGGCGCGACATCACACGATTCACCCTGCCCTTTTTTTTTTTTTTTTAAGATTTTATATATTCATGAGAGACAGAGAGAGAGAGAGAGAGAGAGAGAGAGGCAGAGACACAGGCAGAGGGAGAAGTAAGCTCCCTGGGGGGAGTCCAATGTGGGACTCGATCCCGGGACTCTAGGATCACGCCCTGGGCCAAAGGTGGCGTTAAACTGCTGAGCCACCCAGGGACCCCCTCACCCTGCCTTTTAATGTAGGATTTAAATATCGTACATTTTATTTTTTTTCTTTTTATTTTTCAATACCCTATGATTTCAATTGTGCGCTTTAAATGGGTGAGCTCCATGGTTTGTGAATTATACCTCGTATCTCAATAAACCTGATTTAAACAAAAAATCGCATTTAAAACAAACGCAAAAGCAGCACAGAGCTATCAAGGGGCTTGCCCACCGTTACCGAGCTAGCAAGCAGCAGAGCTGGAATTTGAACCGGGCAGGTTGCGTTCTGGGCCCACACTGGATGTGTCTGGGTTCCTCTGACCCCATCTGTGTGCCCAACACACCCCAGCTGCTGCCTTGGCTAAGGCTCCCCACACAGGCTCCCTGCACCTGCTCCGGGCCCTGGCCTCTCCTGAAAACACGTCCCCTACAGTGCCTTTCACCATGTCCCATAAGACAGACTACCTCGTTGTTCCATATAACTATACGTGCTTCTGGAAAAGGGAGACTGGTCCTGCCCACCACGCGACCCCAGGGTCTCTCTCATGTCTGGCACCGAATGCATAGGCTGACTCCTGACTCCGGCCGCAGTGGTGGTTCCTGGGCTGGTCCCTTCTGGAGGCATCCTTTGGCACTGGCATTGGAGAAGACTCCTGAGGGGAAACGACCCCACGTGGGATACCCTCATGTACAGGATTGGGTTTGGCGAGCCTGACTGATGGGTACGTCACACTAGTGAGGCCAATGTGGCCAGTCTAATCTCCACAACGGGTCACAGAGCATTGCTTTCTTTTCTGTGATTGCAAAAGTGAACCCTCACCTCAGACAGCCTTCTTGGAAAGCCTGTGCAGCCGGTAAGATCAGAGAGCAGGCAGGGATGTGTATGGTTGGGGAAAAACACATTACTGGCTCTGGAACCATCTCATGTCCAGGTGGTAGGAATAAACATATTATCCCCTTAGGTAACAGAGGTGACACTGCTCAATTTTTCACCACCTGTCTTGCTTCCTTTTGTAGTTTAGGGGGCCATAGCCCTGGAGGATTAGTGGGAACCCCACTGAAATTGGGCAGAGGTAGGAAGCTTGAGAAAAACTAAATTTCTCCACAGGGAAGGTTCAAAGTGCACGAGATGTTGAGGTGTACAGACACTCACGCATGTACAAAGCCCGAAGGGAAATACGTCAATCAAGGTATTAGCCGCAATAGCAACTCATCCCTTAGCCCTTACCCCCTGCTGACTTCTCTAGAAACTCTTTTAACCCTCGTGCTCCCAGACGGTGGGTTGTCTCTGGCTTCACTGCTGCCCGGGAATCATTACTGCCAGGAAGTGTGTTATTTCCCTTCTCCGATGGCAGGATGGCAAGTGGTCTTGAATTGCTCTGCTTTCCTGCATGCTCTGGATTTTCTACAGTGGATATGGCTTCTTAGGAATCAGAGCCTATGAGATGTTATTATCAACAAAAAAGTGATTAAAAGACAAAGCAGCAAACCGGGCAGCCGGCAGCCACTGAGCGAAGACATGTCTGCAGGTGGCGAGGCTCCCCCCAGCAGTGGGAACTGGGGAGCTGGAGGCAGCCTGTCGTCTGACTGGGGTTTCACCCCGGCTGCCAGGCTTCCTAAAGGCTTCCTTCACTCCCGGCTTACTTGGAAAGTCATCTGTGACTTGCTTTAAAGTCTTCATGTTGTTAGATCGGAGAGGAGTTGGGCCTCGTGGCTCATTTGGGGGGATGCTCAGCCCCATGGCTGCTGACCCAGGGCTTCCAACAAAAACACAGGGATCTGTGCCTAATCCCCCAACGGGGACTCATTCAAAAGGAAAACAGAGATAAGGATAAAGTGGGTTTCATGAAAGAAAACCCTCCATGTGCTTGATGACTTCTTGGCAAAGGAAGGACAGGAAGTGCGCGGCTGGCCTGCCTCTCCTTGGGCCGCCTGGGGGCCTGTCGCGCCAGCCGTGGTGTGTGCCCCACATTTATCTCACTGGGAACCAAGGGAAGGGAGGTGCGGAGGTTCATCTGTATCTCAGACTGCTTCAAGGCTGATAAAGGGTGCAGCGTAAGTGATTTTTCAGATTTTCAAAACATAGAGATGTCGAGGTTCCATTGTTTTCGGTGCGATGATGACTGCCCAGTATCAGGTATGAGAAGACCTTTGTCACCTCCATCGACATATGGTGGGTGATTTTCACCTACTCACGGGCATTAGGCAGAAGATGGCCTGTAATGTATCGGTGGGATGTGACTCCCGTGTCACAGGTGGGCGTGAGAAACGTCTAGCCCTTGTGGGGAGGGTTGGAGAGCACTTGGCTTGCTTTTTCATTCTGTGTTGAAGTTTTTCCTTCTGATTTGAGTTTGGGGACATGGCATTGTTCATGGAGCGTTAAAGAAGTTTCCCAAAGTACCTGAAATGACTCATCAGATGGCTCCACATTCACCTCGACAGCCAGGCATGCTGATAAGCCACTTTTCTTCCCCGTCTCCCCCAAGGAGAGAGAAGAACATGCATCGTGCTGTCTTGTGTGATGGAACCACTCCCCGACAGGTGTGCGGAGCACAGAGGCAGGCCTTGGGTCACCTGCTGCCCGCACAAGCCACCTAAGCCGAGGCCAAGGCAGCAGCGGGGTGGACAGGCCAACTGGTGTTGGGAAACACAAATGTGTGACCCAAGTGGGGAGTTTGGTCTGAGGGTCATGAAAAGTGACCAGAACGTGGGTGAGAGCAGATGGGCTGGGAAAATGCAGCAGGCTGAACGTTAAGCAAGTTTGTGTGTCTTGGGTGTGCACACCCCACATCTCTGGCCTGCCACTTCCTCATTTCCTGCAAAACGAAGTTTATGTGTAGACGGTTCCTGATCCATTTTGCAGGTCTCTCGTTTGTCCATCACAGAGCCTGGCTTCAGCGCTTGTGGCTCCCACGCAACAGGTCACTTCTGGGTGGGAACAGACAAGCTGGGAGCAGGTGGCTGCTGATGGAGGTGGGACGTCTGGGGACCGGGAATCTGGAGACACTAACCCTGTAGTTCCCAATCCCAGGAGGGAGCGTCCTTTAACAAGGACCCCATAGAAAGCGTAAGATAAGGCTCTTAGCATAGGGACAAAGCTTACTAATTGATTACAGGGTTGGGGTTTTTTTTATTATTATTTTAGTAAAAGCTGAATTGTCTAAAATTTTACTAAAGATAAAGTAGTCCATACCAATGGCAGTCACTCTAATAAACACAACACATAGCATCCAGTAGTAAAATACAATGGTTCCTTCCTCTGCTGTCTCTCCAGCCAAGTGTCCTGAGCTATTTGAGGCTGGGAGCCTTGCATCTCCATCGTCACCCCAGTAGATGCTGAATGAAGGCTCCAGGGGGGCTGGGCTGGGTGGGGACACCCGGGACAGGGAAGGCTCCCTTCACTCCAGGTGGGATGGAGGGTGAATCCAGGCCAGTCTGATCTCAAACACCGCTTGGGGTGGTGAGTGACAACCACCAGGTAGGTTTGTAAAGTCAGCAGGCTACTTTCATTAGCACCTTCGTGCGTATTCTTCTGGCAAAGACAGAGGATGAAAGAGAACCTGAAGAACAAAGCAGAGGGTGACAAACAGGCAGTGAAAGCGCCGCTGTTTGTAGGGCATGTTACCCACAGGCCCCGGAGCAGCACCCTGAGTTTTTCCTGATTCCTATTTCTTCTTTTTATGTTCGTGCTCATTTAAGAGGAGCCCACGTAATCACACAAAGACGTGGCCAACATTGTTCTCCTGCCTTCACGGCCCTTGGGCTCCTCCCTCCTTTCCGCGCTTGGGGGGCATCTGTGGCTCCACTGCACCTGTGGGCCGACAAGCTCACCTGAGCTGCAGGTCTCTCCCCCCACCCCCCCAGCCCCCGCTTTTCTGCAGTGTGGCCAGTGCTCCCTATTCTTGGTGTAAAATGCTACCCTGGGAGCCAATGAAAGGAAGCTATTGTGAAGTTATTCCTAAAAACGGAGGAAATAGATGAGCTGTACAAATGTAAGCAGGCTAACTGACTCTCGGCTGCGTGTCCGTCGTGGCAGGGCTGCCAGTTGTTGGGATTTACTTTTCCACGCCGTAGCTGGCCACAGCGATGATGAGCGTGCACACACCATGGTGCGTTTAAAAAACCTGTAGCTTCTTAGAATTAGAGGCTGATTTTGCTGTTACCCTGGCAGGTAGGTTAGCTGTTAGTGGGAGACAGGGCGGAGTCAGGTGGGGAGGTGTCCTGTACCCCCACGACTCAGCCCTCGGCTGTACCTCATCTCTGCCCTGAGTCATCCTGGGGTCATTTCCCGGGTGGTCAGTACCCGTAACGGGAAGTAAAATCAAAGGTTTTTATGTATATTTACTTTTTCTTTTTTTAAAGAAAAAAACCCAAAATGTATGAAAGAACCTGAAATAAAAGTCAATGAATCTGACTTTTTATTTACAGTGTTCTAGTCCATGCATTTTTTTAAAAAAGATTTTATTTATCTATTCATGAGAGACAGAGAGAGAGAGAGAGAGAGAGGCAGAGACACAGGCAGAGGGAGAAGCAGGCTCCATCAGGGAGCCTGATGTGGGACTTGATCTCGGGTCTCCAGGATCATGCCCTGGGCTGAAGGTGGCGCTAAACCGCTGAGCCACCAGGCTTCCCTAGTCCATGTCTTTTTTTCCAAAATAGAAATATCTTTGTTATTTTCTGTTTGTAAAAATAATTGTAGGCACAGGTGAACACAGGGGAAGAAGGGAAGGATAGTAAAAGATGCTGAACTTTAGGAAACACACTGAGGGCTGCTGGAGGGGAGGGGGGGTGCGGATGGGGTAATCGGGTGGGGGCATTGAGGAGGGCATGTGCTGGGATGAGCCCTGGGTGTGATATGCCATGGAAGAATCACTAAATTCTGACCCCTGAAACTAATAATGCACAATCTGTTCACTAAATTGAATTTAAATAAAACATTAAATAAAAAATAAAAGTAACTGTAGGGGCGCCTGGGTGGCTCAGTCAGTTAGGCATCCGACTCTTGACCTGGGCTCAGGCCATGCCTCAAGGTGAAGAGGTCGAGCCCCACCTTGGGCTCCACACTTCATGTGGACTCTGCGTGAGCTTCTCTCTCTCCCTCTGCCCCGCTTCCCACTCCCATGCTCTCTTTTTTCTTTTCTTTTTTTTTTTGAAGATTTTATTTATTTACTCACGGCAGACACACAGGCAGAGGGAGAAGCAGGCTCCGCACAGGGAGCGCGACATGGGACTCGATCCCGGGATTCCAGGATCATGCCCCAGGCCAAAGGCAGGTGCTAAACTGCTGAGCCACCCAGGGATCCCCCGCTCTCTCTTTTTCTTTTTCTCTCTCTCACAAAAATAAACAAACTTTTTTTTTTTAAGATTTTATTTACTTATTCATGAAAGGCACACAGAAAGAGAGGCAGAGATGCAGGCAGAGGGAGAAGCAGGCTCCATGCAGGGAGCCTGACGTGGGACTCGATCCCGGGACTCCAGGATCACGCCCTGGGCTGAAGGCAGGCGCTAAATCACTGAGCCACACAGGCGTTCCTAAACAAACCTTTTTTTAAAAAAAATAGAAATAAAAAATGGATTCTCCCAGTGCCTGGCCTCACCTGCAGAGGTGAGCTTTGAGAGGCTTGCTCGTTTCTTCCAGTTCTGGGAGACCCACTAGGCGCTCCCGTTAGGAAGCGGCGGGCTCGGACACTGTGCACACCACGCCGGAGGCAGCCGCTGAGACCTGGGGAGCCAGAGCCGGGGAATGGTCCCGGTAACCGTGACACGGTGATGCGTCCGGAGCCACCATCCTCCCCACGCCAGCTCCCCCCCACCCCCGCGACGAGGTAAATCCGGCAGGAGAACTGGACACGCAGGGAGATCGTTGCGATGCGTTTCATTTTCATGTTGCTCCTCTGGGCATCGCGCAGGACGCCCGGGAGATGCCGACGCGCCCTCTGAATGATCCGAGGAAGGTTAATCATGTGCAGTAGAGTTTTAGGGTTTACAGATATGGGAACAGAGCTGAGGATAAATGTGCCGGTGACTTCCATAGGTTTTAGGTTCTGTAACGAGAAAGGAATCAGCAAAGGGGCAGGACAGTGAATTTTTTTATGATCATTCCTCCGGCCACTCTTGGCAGAGCGGGGACATTTCCTGGGCAACAGGTACATAATGGCAACTTCAAAGCTGCCCTCGGGGTTGGGGGCCGTGGCCGGTGGAGCCCCGCACAGCGGTCGGCAGCACCTGTCACCTTAGGGGGAAGCCACCTGTCTCTCAGTGGACTAGTTCAAACTCCTGCCCCAAGAATGAATGAAAGGAAGGACATAGGGGAATCCCTGGGTGGCTCGGTGGTTCGGCGCCTGCCTTTGGCCCAGGGCGAGATCCTGGAGTCCCAGGATCGAGTCCCTCCTTGGGCTCCTGGCATGGAGCCTGCTTCTCCCTCTGCCTGTGTCTCTGCCTCTCTCTCTTTCTCTCTCTCTCTCTCTGTCTATCATGAATAAATACATAAAATCTTAAAAAAAAAAAAAAAAGGGAGGAAGGGAGGAAGGAAGGAAGGAAGGAAGGAAGGAAGGAAGGAAGGAAGGAAGGACACAACTCCACCAGCCCAGCTCCCCTATCCCGGAGGCTGATGCTCCTGGACATCGTGGCAGTTTCTCTAGGTCATAGGTCAACACCAAGAGAGCCAGCCCCTGCTAGCGGCCCACCCAGGACTCTCCTGCTCAGCCCTTGCCTCTTGCCCAAGAGGTGACTCTAAAGTGGAGCACATTCCCAGAGGTGGCTCCCCCACGGCGAACACGTACAAGACCGTGGCAGGGCGTTCCAAGGCTCGGTCTCATAACCGGAGGGCTGTTTGCTTGAAACCGTAGATCTGGTCTTTTGCAGCTTTACTGACGTATAATTGACACACAATAATCTGCACGGGCTTATGATGTATGGTTTGATGGGTTTTGATATATCTCTGCATCTGTGAAATTGTCTAACTAATCAAGAACCTACCCATGGTTCCCAAGTCTCCTTACGCCCCCTTTGCAATTTCTCGCTCTCCCTTCGCCCAGTGACCACCTGTCTGCTGTCACTTTGAACTAGTTTGCATTTTCTAGAATTGCATATAATTGGAATTATATCACTTGTGCTCTATTTTTTGATTGACTTTTCTCACTTGGGACAGGTTATTTTGAGATTTATTTATATTGTTGCGTGCATCAAGAATTTGTTCCTTTTTATTGGCTGCCCCGTATTCCTAGCACCATTTGTTAAAAACGTCCTCAATTCCAAATTGAATTGCCTAGGCACCTTTGAAAAAAATCAGTTGGGCATGTGTGTGTAGGTCTGTCTCTAGGTCTGTCTCTAGAGTTTCATAGATCTGTGTGTCTGTCTTTAATACCACATTGACTAGATTATTGTAACTGTATGGTAAGTCTTGAAATCAGGTAGTACAAGTCTCTCTCATTGTTCTTTTTCAAAGTTACCTTGGCTCTTACAACATATACAGATTTTTAAGTTGTTTATTATTATTATTTTTTTAAGATTTTATTTATTTATTCATGAAAGACACAGAAAGAGAGGCAGAGACACAGACAGAGGGAGAAGCAGGCTCCACGCAGGGAGCCTGATGTGGGACTCGATCCCGGGTCTCCAGGATCACGCTCTGGGCCCAAGGCAGATACTCAACTGCTGAGCCACCCCGGGATTCCCCTTTTTATTATTTTTAAGTTGTTAATTGCTACACACACACACAAATACCGCTGGGATTGTGATTAAGGTTGCATTGACTGTATAGCTCAATTTGGGGAGAATTAACATCTTAATGATATCAAGTCTTCTGATCCATAAACATGGCATATCTCTCCATTGATTTAGCTCTTTAATCTCTCCGTGATGTTCTGTGGTTTCAGTTTATAGGTCTTACACATTTTTTTTGGTCAAATTTATATTTTTGATGCTATTGTAAATATTTTAGTTCAATTTTTTTTTTATCATTCTTAGCTCGTATATAGAAATGACGATTGTATCCTGTAAGCTAAGCTCATACATATACTCCTGGGTTTTTTTAGATTCTGTTGAATTTTTTACAGAGACAATCATGTCTTCTGTGAATAAAGGCAGTTCTACATCTTTCTTTACAATCAGCCTTTTCTCTCTTTTCTTGCCTGATTGCTCTAGAACGTCCAGGACAGTGTTGAATAGAAGGAGAGTGGTCACCCTAGCCCTGTTCACAACCATAGAGGGTAAACATTTATCTTTCGCTATTAAATACAATGTTAACTGTAGGTTTTTTGGATTAACCTTTATCACACCAAGGAAGTGCCCATCTATTCCTAGCTTGCAGAAAGTTATCAGGATTTTGTCAAATGATGGTTCTATATCTACTGACTAATCATATGGTTTTGATTTTTCAGTCCATCAATATGGGAAATGACACCAAGTTTCAAATGTTGAATCCACCAAGCGTTCCTAGGATAAATCTCCCTCCAGCATGATGTATTAACTTTTTCGTACATTGTGGGATTTGACTTGCTAAAATTGTGTTAAGAATTGTGTCTATGTTCATGAGAGGTACTAGTGTACAGCTTTCTTCTGATGCTTTTTTTTCCTCTTGGGTGTTAGAGCAATGCTGAATTCATAGAAGATGTTGGAAAGTGTTCCTTCCTTTTTGATTCTCTGTAAGTTTGTATAGAATTGGTATTCTCGATTCCTTAAATATTTCATAGTATTCAGCAGTGAGGCCATCTGGGCTTGGGATTTCTTTGTGAAGAAAACAATTTTTTTAAATATTTTATTTATTTATTTTGAGAGAGAGACAGAGAGCACACAAGCAGGGGGAAGGGCAGAGGGAGAGGGAGAAGCAGACTCTCCGCTGAGCAGGGAGCCCGTTGCAGGGCTCAATCCTAAAACCTAGAGATCAAGACCTCACCCAAAGGCAGATGCTTAACTGACTGAGCCACCCAGGTGCCCCACGTGAAAAAAATTTGTAACTACAAATTGAATTTCCTTGGGAATCAGGCAATTGATATTTATTCCTTTTTTTTAAGATTTTATTTATTTATTCATGAGAGATACAAAGAGAGAGAGAGAGAGGCAGAGACACAGGCAGAGGCAGAAGCAGGCTCCATGCAGAGAGCCTGATGTGGGACTCGATCCCAGGTCTCCAGGATCACACTCTAGGCCGAAGGCAGGCGCTAAACTGCTGAGCCACCCAGGAATCCCCTATCTATTCCTTCTTAAATGAGGCTTGGTAGCTTATGTCTTTCAAGGAATTTGAACATTTTATCTAACTTGTGGGATTTATTGCCCATAAGTTGTTCATAATATTCCCTTATGACTGTTTTATTGTTTGTTTGTTTTTGAGAGAGAGAGAGAGAGAGAGAGAGAATGCCAAGGAGGCTCCCCACCCAGCAAGGAGCCTGACGCAGGGCTCAATCTCATGACCCTGAGATCATGACCTGAGCGGAAGTCGGTGAGACATGCTTAACCAACTATGCCACCCAGGCACCCCTCCCTTACTATTGTTTTACTTATTTATTTTTTAAGATTTTATTTATTTATTTGACACAGAGAGTATGAGCAGGGGAGGGGCAGAGGAAGAGGTAGATGCAGACTCCCCACTGAGCAGGAGCCTGATGCGGGGCTCGATCCCAGGCTGGGACCGAAAGCAGACACAACCAATTGAGCCACCCAGGAGCCCCCTTACTATTATTTTAATGTCTTTAGGATCAGTAATGATCTCCCTCTCTTGTTCCTGATATTGGTGATTTGTGTCTATTTTCTTTTTTTCCTGTCCCTTTATCTAGAAGTTTATCAACTTTATTGATCTGCTCAAAGAATCAGCTTTTGGTATCATTGATTTTTCTCTATTCTTTTCCCTTTTTAATTATGTTAAATACCTGCTCTTTCTGTGTTCTTTCTTCTCCATACCTTGAGTTTAATTTGTACTTGTTTTTCCCATTTCTTTAGGTGTAAGCTAATATTGATTTGAGACCCTTCCTCTTTTCTACTATAAGCACTGAGTGCTATAAATTTCCTTCTCCGAACTGTTTCAGATGCATCCAACTTTTATTTTTTTCATATTTTGATATCCATTCCATTTGAAATACTTTCTAACTTCTATTTCTTCTTTGATCTATGGGCTATTTTGCAGTATATTGTTTAGTTTTCTAATAACTGGAGATTTTGCACCATATTTCTCTTACTTTTGTCTTATTTAAGTCCATTATGGTCTTCGATGTGCTTCTTATGATTTGACTTTTAAAATTTTATTTTAATTCAGGAGTACAATATAGTGATTCAACGATTCCATATGTCATCTGGTTCTCATCACAACTCTATGATTTGCTTTTAAATTTATTGAGTTTTGTTTTATGGCCAAGAATACTCTCTATTTTGGTAAAGATTCTGCTGCATTTGAAAATAATGTGTATCCTGCTGTTGGGAGGAGTTTTCTATAAATGTCAATAATGTCTAACTGGTCCATAGTATTATCCAAGGCTTCTGTATCCAGTTTGTTCTGTCATTTATGTGGAGACATATGTTCAAGTCTTCAATCATAATCACAGATATGTTTATTTCTACTAACGGTTCTAGCAATTTTTGCTTCTTGTATTTTGAATCTCTGTTATTAGATGCATAAACATTTAGGGTTTTTATGTCCTCTTGATGAATTGATGCCTTTATCCATTATACATCTTCCCCTTAGAAATGATCCTCTTTCCCCTGGTAATATTCTCTGCTCTAACCTATGCTTTATCTTCATGAATATAACTACTCCATCCTTCTTTTGATTAGTGTAAATGTGGCATATCTTTTTCCATCCTTTTCCTTCTAACCTCTTTGTGTCTTTAAAATGGGTCTTTCAAAAATAAAATAAAATAATAAATAAATAAAATAAAATAAAATAGGTCTTTCATAGCCAGCACATAGTTGGAACTTGCTTTTCTCTTTTCCAACATGATGATCAATGCTGTATAATTTGGTGTTTAAACATGTAACATGATTGTTGGTATGACTAAATTTGAACCTACCGCTTTGCTGTTTTTTGGGCTCTCTGTTCTATCTATTTATGGTTGTCTTTTCCCTCCTTTTCTGCCTTCTTTTGAATTGAGTGTTTTTCATGATTCCATTGTGTTTTCTCTGTTGGCTTCTTAACCAGAATTCTTAGATATGTTATTTTAATGATTACTTAAAGTTTATGATAGACATGTATAACCTATCACAGTCTGTAAATATTATTCTACTTTACATATGGTATAATTACTTTAAAATAGTGTATTTCCATTTCTCCCCTCCCAAGCTTTGTTCCATTCTAAGTTGTCATTCATTTTACTTCCACATATGTGCTGCCTGCTGTCCAATGTCTGAAAACTGTGGTTTCATGTATTTTGTCCATTATTTTTAGTTGTTTAAGGCAGGAGGGTAGATCTAGGCCGTTATCCATCATCATCATCAGAAGTCTGAAGGGTTTGTCAGCCACATCTCACTATTCATATTTTACCATACATCACTTACATCATTTTTGTTTACATCTTCACATAAGTGAGCCTATATATAGTCTTCTAATGATGGAGAGGAGGGACATGTTCTTAAAACATTAAAAACTCTTCACCAACATCAAGAACTGGCTGCCTGTTAATCCATCATCTCTTGCCTGTTTACTTATTTTACTATTTCCCCCAATCTGGGTACTTCTGTTGATATTATCATTATGAATAATGATAATTACTCATTGAACATTTTTACAATTACTGTCTGATTTTCTCATTTTCCCTAGAACAGATCCTGAAGGTCCAAGGGAATGGCTATTTTTGAGGCTCTTGATATATTATATACATGTTGCTTGATTGCTTTCCAGAAACGTAGTTCTCATGAATGCTTAGCAGTGTATAAGGGTGACTGATTCTTGGCATTTAAAAAATTCACTAATTTGATAGGCAAAAATGATACATTCCTTCAATTTACAATTATTCAATGACTAAGGGAAAGTTAGTTATTTCAACTTAATACAAATAAGTTTGTAAGCCTTTATATTTCTTTTCAATTCAGACTTCTTCAATGACTAAGGGAAATTAATTATTTCAACTTATTACAAAATAAGTCTGTAAGCATTTATACTTCTTTTTTAAAAAGCATTTTTACACATGCTTTCCTATATCCTACAGCAGTCATGTTTTTCTTATCAGTTTATATACACTTAATATTTGAAAGGTATTAGCACTTTATAACATTTGTGATAAATAACTTTTCTTAGATTGTGCTTGCCTTTCATCTTTTAATGAATTCAGTATCTTAAAATTGATATGTAGTCTGGCTATTACATATTTCTTCTTACGTATTTCTTCTGGCTATTACATATTCTTTCTTCTTTCTTACATATTTCTTCTGTAGATTTATTACTTAGATCTCTCTATCTAAGAGATAGAGATTATTTGTGTGTGTCTTCTCACACTTCAGTTCCACTTCAGTTCAGGACAGAGGGTGACCAAAGTTTCTAGCTTTATTCCCATCCATATGCACTTATTTATCTGTAGTATTTTTAAAGCTTGATATTTTTATATTTAACAATTTGGTATACCCATGGTTTAATCATATGTTGTGCATTTAAGGCGTAACTTGATTCTTTAAAAAAAAAATCTAATTTTCCCAGCCTCATTGACTGAATAAGCCCTCCTTTCTTCCCTGGTTTGCAATGCCACCATTGTCCCACCTAAATCTTAGCTTCTAGGTGTCTCTTTTGGAGCTCTTATTCTTTTATGGATGTGCCTGCACATTTCTGACCTCATACCACACTGTTAGTCTATCAAATACAAATCATTCAGTCAGGAGCCCTTTCCAGGACACCCTCTCCCTTCTAGGGGCTGCTCTGAGCTGTGAGGCTGTGAATAAGATTGTCTCCCTGTATTCAAGGGCCTTTAGGCCCATCGTGTCCAGAGAGGGGAGATCTGTAACCAGCTCATTCCACATTAATACCAAATGCTGCCAGGGACAGGAAAGGAGAAGCAGCTCTGTCAGGAGAAGCTGAGCCAGGTTTCACAGAGAAGATGGCCTTGAGCTAGGTCTTCAACACCAAGAAGAAGGGCACAGAAGGCCCGGGATGCAGAGTGACATATTGCCTTTGGAGAGAGCCCTCGCCCTGCTGCATGGTGGGGAGGAGCAGGTAGTGATGGGAACACTTGGGGAGGCTGGATTCTGTCTGGCCTGGGGGTTGGGGGCCACTAAGGGATTTAAATTTAACCTACAAGCAACAGGGAGCTCATAGAGATTTTTGCAAAAGAGAATAATTCATAAATCATATTTGCCTTAGTAGTCATCACTCATCTTGGAAGACACACAAATGAATGGTGGCCACAGTCCTTGCTCTCTGGGAGTTCCAATCATGTACAAAACAGGCATTTTGCATGTAATTGCAAATACACCATAAAAGTGCAGTAATAGGGAGGTGCTACAGTTGCACCTCACAACTGCAGGGGTGAGGGATGAGGTCAGGAAAGACTTTGGCTGGTTCGTCTATTGCTCAGCAAGAGGAGAGGCAATGAGGTGATCTGAGTAGGAGTGGGGAGGCTCGAGGAAGGCCTGAGCTGAGTGATGGTAACAGAATGAAGAACTGAAGTGTGAGAAAGAACATAGTTCCACACGGATTCTGGGAAATGGGAGAGGACAGAGGGTGACCTAGCTTTATTCTCAGCCATATGCACAGCACCTGCCGTGTGCCAGGTCTGTGCTAGGCACTGATGAAGTAACAGTGGCCAAGCAGCCCCCAGCCCTCCAGCCGCTGGGGATCCAGTAGGTGAAACATAAGCAAACGGCGGTTACAGGCAGAGGGAGGGCTAGCACGGGGGTGTGCAGGGGACCCCACGGCAGGGTCACACAGCCCACTTATCAGAGATGTCACAGAATTGTGATATCTAAACCGAGGCATGAAATACCCTGTAGAAATTATCCAGTCAGAGCAATAAGTAAGTAAAAGAGAGTCCCAGGCTAACGTCCAGAAGTCGGTGAGAACAGGGCTTGCTTGGGCATCAATGCGGCAGGATATAGAGTATGAGAGGGCTGGGCAAGAGGCGAAGAGGAGGAGGCAGAGAGGCCCAGAGGAGGTGAGGGCTTCATTCCAAGGGCCCTGGGGAACTACCGTAGGGTCTGAGACAGCATGGGCAGGTGGGAGAGTCAAATTTAGACGGCTTGCTGGGTTTGTGTTTGCAGCACGGAGAAGTCGGGAGTGGGGCAAGACCGGTGTTGCCCAGGCAAGAGGGGTGACATCCTGGACCAGGGACGTGGCAGTGATGTTACTGGAGAAATATTCCAGTGCTGGGATCGATGGGGACTGATGCGCGACCACATGAAGGACACGGGGTTAAGCTAACCTCAGGGGTTCTGGTTTGGATTAACCATGATACTCTTCACCCAAGTGGGAGGGCAGACTTGGGGTTGAAGGGTTGACCCCCAATTTGGAGCAGGTTCAGCTTGTGGGACATCTACAATGGAGATGTCTGGCAGATTTGGAGCTTACTGGAGAAATCTGGGTTGAGATATAATTTTAATGATGTCAGGACACCAGTAGTGATGAAAGCTTAGAGAATGTGTGAGCTCCATCTGGTTATGTTGAAAATGGGAAAGGGACAAGGGCTCCTGGTGGCTCAGTCAGTCGGTCCAGCATCCAAATCTTGGTTTTAGCTCAGGTCACGATCTCGGGGTTGGGAGATCGGCCCCACCTAGCAGGGAGCCTGCTTAAGATTCTCTCTCTCTCCCTCTGCCCCTCCTCCCCGCCTCCCCTCCAAAAACAATAAACAAAGTTTAAAAAACAGAAAATGGGAAAAAGACACAACACAGAAAGTCCCGAGGAAAACTGACAGAAGCGGGTAGAAGATGAGGAGAGCGTTGAGAACAGGAACGTGAGTTGAAGAGTGGAGCTTGCCGGGCTCTTGCATGGAGACATGGAGGAAGAGGGAGGCTAAGTGGTTTACCTGATTTTCCACGGCTGACAAGTAGCAGAGCCGGGTTCTGAACGTGAGGAGCCTGGCTGAGCGAGGAGTACAGTGCTTGCTGCTCACTTGTTCCTTCCTACGCTCTAGAAAGTTCCCTGGCCCAGAACCTTTCACCTGTCACTTTTAACCTGGACAGCTCAGTTCGGGCATCAGCCACCTCTCAGGGAAGCCTTCTCCTAGGCTCTCAGGTGAAGGCACCTCTTCTCACCTCTCAGGTGAAGGCACCTCTCAGGGGAAGCCTTCTCCTAGGTGCCTGACTGGCCTCCCCTGGCCTTCCCCTGAGCCCAGTCAGAGTGAAGCGTCCCGGGGCTGTACCCCTAGCACCCCAAGAGTCAGCAGGGCTCAGTGAGTAGTGCACTACCTTTGGAGTCAGAAAGGCTGCATGCCTCAGACTGGCTCTGCGTGACTCTGGGCAATTTATTTTGCTTCTGTACATCACCTGTGTAAAATGAGAATCATAATCCTAGTAGGACCTACCTCATAGGCTCCCCAAATTAAATTTTAAAAATCCTCGTAAAGCTCAGAGCACAGAGCCTGGCATCTGGTGTTCGATAGATCATGGCCATGGTCGTCATCATCATCATCATCTACTTGGGCTTGATGTGGTTCCGTCTCCCCCGGCTCCTGCAGGCGGGGTCTGCTCTTGCTTCTTCCTGACATCCATGTGAAGCGCATCACGAGGCCTGCAGAGGGTGTGGAGCAAATACTGTGGCCCAGATAAGCTCCTGTCTGGCTAACGTCCTCCATCTGACGCCCCCAGAACCGAACGGGGAATCCTGGGAGGAAGCAGGGTTGCAGCCTGCAGGCCTCTGAGCTTGAGGAAGACTCGGAGGCAGGGGGCTCTCCGCAGCCCAGGTGGCCCCCACCACATGCCCCAAGCGCCCAGCCTTTCTCCCAAGAGCAGTGACACCAGGCAGCCCCTACCTGCCCACCAGGGGCGAGGACAAGTGGCCTCTGTCCCGGGGGCAGCAGGCGATGGTGGCTGGATCCTCAGAGGGACCCTGGGTAGTTTCATTTGGATTCTGGCCACTGCCTGGTCCCTCATCTCTCATTTGACCCACCACTGACTTCTGTCCGGACGCTTGTATTTTGCTTCCACCAGGCTGATTAGGTAGCTCACGTTTTCTTTCGTTTGGCCTGAAACTGTGGGCATTTTCGGACTTTGCCAATAGTACCAAGTGATCTCTACGGACACTGCAAGTGACCTTTCCTACCACAGAGGCCATGTTCCCCTACCCACAATGCCTGCTCCCCTACCCACAATGCCATGCTCTTCTACCCACAATGCCACGCCCTCCTACCTATAATGCTTGCTTCCCTACCCACAATGCCATAGCCTTCTACCCACAATGCCTACTCCCCTACCCACAATGCCATGCTCTCTGCTCACAAGGCTCCACTAGCCGAGCCCAGCCTGCAAATCTGATTCTTGGCTGTCCCTGTTCAGATGTTGTGCTAATGGCAATAATAGCAAAAGTAGTTAAGAGGACCATTCAAAGGTTCAGCACTGCCAGAGTCGCCAATAAGGATGGCTTACAAAATTTTTTTTGACTCTTTGCATAAATGATTGTTTCTACTTTGGGGATATTTGGAACCACCTATTCTCTTCGCTAATTTCATTATTTTCCCTTGCACACTTGCTTATCCCATTAAGTCACTTAGCAAACCCTTTCCTTGCAAGAAGTTGCGTCGGAAATGCGGGAATGATTGCAAAAGCTGTGCTGGAGAAGTTGAAGGTCATGTTGCAGATAAAATGATTGTATTTATTGAGCACTCACTGTGTTTCAGACGTCGTCCTGGGCCCTGAGGATACAGCGATGAACAAGATAGGCAAAAATCCCTGTTTTCTAGGACTACAAGATTCGGCAATCCCACTTCTGGGAATTTATGTAAAAAAAATTGAAGTCAGAATCTCAAGAGATTCTCCCATGTTTGAACTCCCATGTTCAAAGAAGGATTATTCACAATAGCAACCTAAATGTCCATTTGTGGATGAATGAATAAAGAAAATATGGCATATCCATGTAATGGAACATTATTCAGGTTTTAAAAAAGAAGGAAACCCTTCTTTTGTATGCAGATGAACCTTGAGGACATTATACTAAGTGAAAAAAGCCAAACACAGGAAAACAGATACTGTATGACTCCACTTTTATGAGGTATCTAAAGTAGCCAAATTCCTAGAAGCAGAAGGTGGAATAGCGGTTGCCAGGGACTAGTAGGGGAAGAGGGGAGATGGTTACCAGTCATTCAGTAGGTACAGAGTTGGTCATGCAAGATGAGAAAGCTCTAGGGATCTGCTGTACAACAATGCACACACAGTTAACACTGTAGTGTACATTTAAAGGTTTATTAAGATTTCAAGTTATGTGTTTTTCTCAGAATAATTAAAAATCCTGCCTTCATGGAACTTGCATTCTAATGGGGAGATACTGACGATAAAGAAAAATGTAAAACATACTATATTACATGGCGAAAGTGCTATGGGAAAAATTAAGCAGGAAGGAGGGATGGGCATTCTGGGAAGGGGTTATCACTAGAGTAGAGTGGTTGGCATTTGAGCAAAGACCTGCAAGAGGTGAAAGGGTGAATCTTGCATCTCTCTAGGGGAAAAACAGAGGAAGCAAGAAGTGCAGGAGTGGATTTAGGACAGAGAAGGAAGCCATTGTGGCTGGAGCAGACAGAGGGGACAGCGAGGGGGGCGGTTGGAGAAGTGACAGGTGGGATTGGGGAGGGGGAAGTTTGATTCTACTTCGTAGGTTCTCGTATGCACTTTGGTTTTCATCTCAAGTGAATGGGGGCCACTGGAGGGCTTGGGGCCATAGAGTATGTGACATATTTCAGAAGGATGGCTCTGGTGCTTTGGGATGTACAAGGGCAGCAACGGGGAGACCAGTCCAGAGGCTACTACAGGAAACCAGGGAAGATGTAAGAATATCTTGGACCAGAGCAGTGGCAGGAAAGGTGATAAGAAATGGTTGGGTTTTGACTCCATTTTGGAAGGCAGAGTTAAGATTTCTTGATAGGTTGGATGGGAGGTGTCAGAGGAAGAGAGGAGTCCAGGGTGACTGTTTGGGTCTGAGCAACTGGAAGAATAAGGCTACTGTTTATTGACATGGGGAAGACTGGGGGTGGGCCATGTTGGAGGGGAAGGTCGGGAGCTCCATTTTGAACTTGTCAATTTGGGAGATCGCTATTGCACATCCAAGTGGAAAAGTAAAATAGGCAGCTGGTATACAAGTCTAGAGTTTCGGAGAAAGGTTCAAACTAGAGATGTCACCTGGAAGACATCAGCATTTTTTAAAAGGTTATTTATTTATTTATTTATTCATGAGAGAGACAGAGAGAAACAGAGAGGCAGAGACACAGGCAGAGGGAGAAGCAGAGGGAGAAGCAGGCTTCACACAGGGAGCCTGACATGGGACTCGATCCTGGGTCTCCAGGGTCATGCCCTGGGCTGAAGGCAGATGCTAAACCGCTGAGCCACCCAGGGATCCCGACATCAGCATTTTAGATGGAACTTAAAATTGTGACACCAGATGAAATCATCAAGAGGATGAAAACAGAATGGGGAAGAGGCCGAAGGACCGAGGCTGGGGCACGCTGCCACTTAACACACAGAGAGATAAAGCACAGCCAGAAAAGGAGACCGAGAAAGAGAAGCCACTGTGTTAGGAAGACAAGGAGATCATGTCTTAGAAACCAAATGAAGAAAGTGATTTAATACTCCAAAGAGGGAGGCCCGGGGCAGGAGAGGCCATGCCAGGTGGTGTTGTAGGGAGCATCTAATCTGTATGAATACTGAAACCAACCAGAATTATGACATAGCGTTGACAAGATTGGCTGCTGTGAGGCAGGGATGAAAATATTCAGGCCATGTCAGGGAGAAACCTATGGGAGGCCAGTGGGTGCCTTGCACACTTCATTTCACACAATCTGACCAGCAGTCTTGTGGGGTAGGTATTATTATCATCATCCCATCTCACAGATGAGGAGACTGAGGCACAGAGGGGGGTTAAATACCACGTCCAGGATCACACATACCCCCGCCCTAGTAGCACAGGCGGCACGTAAGCCCACTGCCTCACAGTACAGAACTGGTCACCCTCCCCTCAATCCCCGTGTGGGATCCTCGCAGCCCTGCCCGTGTGTCATGGGGGCATCTTTCCAGTGGGCTGTGTAGGACTCCAGTCCAGCAGCTGGGCCTTTGCACGTTGCAGAATGGGTGTGTTTGGATTCTGGATAAACCAGAGTTTATTCTATGTACAAATAAATATAGAGCAACACATTTACTGGTATCATCCAGTGAAAAATCTCACATAATTAGACACTCCCATCGATCCTATTTCAAAAGAATTTGTGTTCATTTTGGTGGTTCTGATGATGCAAGAATCTGAAATACCATCTGTACCCTCAACAATAGTTTTAGATATAATCTGGCAAAATCTGTGTGATAAACACATTTTGATGAACTTTCATATCTGTACATGGGGATCTACTAGCCATTGTAATTTCTGGTTACCCAGAATATTGATTGAACTAGAGTCGATAAACAGGCTGCTACACTTGTGCTGGATCTTTCTTATCTCATTAGACTTGTCATGTCTTAGGATCCAGGTTCACTGTAACCAAGAAAAATGTCATTTATTTTTTGCCACGGATCAGGTCGTCTTGGTGATGAACCACCCCTCTTCCCAGGAAATCCTCTAGTGAGGTTTGGTCCTATGCCCCAGTCTGAGGTGAACAAGGCTTCAGGTTGACCACAGGTCAGGAGAGAGGTAACGGACCCCCACCAGGGTGGACCTGTGAGGGGCCCAGAGAGAAGGTGGCCCAGGGCACCAGCGACCCTCCATGAGGGGCTGGGCTAAGATACCAGGGCTGGAAGTGTTCCATCTGCCCCCACAAACACGCTTTCCCAGCTGGTGCTTATCAGGGAAAGAGGCGGGAGAGCCAAGATTATTTATTATCTGTCACTGATAGAGGAGAAAAACAGGCTAAGTCCAGGTTCCCAAAAGGAAGCATTCATTATTTGCCCCATGCTTTGACCTGTAAATGTGGCCAGAGCTGGGCTGACCACTGGGAGCCAGAGGGCAAGGATATAACTCCAAAATGGGCACAGTTCCACCTTTGAATAGTTTATGGTCCCATGTTCATGGTTCTCAGCAACTAGAGAAGAGAAAAATAAGACTGTAGGTAAGGAAAGGCTGGGTACATGGAGAAATTCAGGTCATTTGCTCTGTAGGAGTATCAGAGCCTGGTGAGTGATAGTACTTTTCTGGGGGATTAGGGAATCAGGGAAGGCTTCTCAGGGCACAGGGTCTGAGGCAGGAGTGGGAAGAGGAAGAAGGTGATTTTCCTGCCTGCCTACCTACTTTCTTTAATTCCAAGTATTCGGCAAACATCTACCCTGCCCTGGGCTAGATGCTGAGGATTAGACCAGTGAACATATCAGACAGGGTCCTCTCCCTCGTGGGGGAGGCATGCAAACAGCCAAATATTCAAGATAACCGCAGACTGGGACAGGCCTCTCTGAGCACTTGACATTGGAGCTGTTCCAGCTGGGCCTGTGGGAGTCGATGGGCCCCTCATTGGAGGAGTGCATATATGGGATCTCTTAGACCCCTCAATCAGCAGAGCCTTTTCTGCTCAGATTAGAGATCAGAAATGGCACCCAGGGACTCAGTGCCTGGCCCTCCTCTCCTCCCAGGGCCATATGGACAGTCAGTCAGTGGACACTTTGGGTCACTGCATGCTGTCTGTTACTAGGAGCTGGCCCTTGTCAAATACAAATGGAAATGGTATTCCAGGTGCCATGGTGAAGGCAGAGGGCAGGGTGTCATATGCTCCATGGGATTAGACCATTGTGATCATGTTAGCAATTTTCCAAGGTTCACGATGACAATGCAAGTTCACACAAAGTGTTACTTAGTCAACACCGTGCAAGGCACAGTGCTTAGCACCATGCACATCAGTAGCAGCTGCCCCTTATAAAGGATTAACTCCTCTGACTCCAAGGCATTGTTCTAGCACCTCCCAGAATTAGGTCATCCAGTCTTCACAAAAATCCTGTGAGGAAGGTATTGTTATTATCCTGTTTCACAGATGAAGAAACTTGAAGCACAGGTTAAGTAATTTGGTCAAGGTTAGGACAGTGATCAAAAACTACTTGGGTTCACATCCTCCCTGCAACCCTTTCTAGCTGAGTGTCCTTAGGAAGGTGTTGGGGCTCAGACCTGAGCCTTTGGTCTTCTTAGCCATCGTGTGTGTGTGTGTGCACACACATGCATACATATGTGGGCGTGTGTGTGTGTGTGTGTGTGTAGGGGATTATGGGATGAGATCGCTTTTAAGGAGCTTAAAGCCTAAGAGGATACAAGAACTGCTGATGAGGAACCCAACCCAGGCCTTCAATCCATGACACAACAAGAACACCCACTCTAGAAAGAGAAATTATTTGTGAGGAAGGCAGAAGAGAAGTACAGTATGTTCTAAGTGAAATACCAGGCCTACAGCAAATACCTAGACGTTGATGGGACAACCTTCCACTTCAGATAAACTCTCCTGCCTTTTGAGCCTTGAAGCACTTGGGCAAGGTTGAAAGAATCTCTCTTTTGCACCTACTTTGACCAGTCCCTTTTGCCTTTGCAGAGAAATTAATCCAAAAGATTCAATAGCACAAAGAGAGAATTGGGTTTTTTGTATTAACAATTACATTTTAGGGCAGCCCGGGTGGCTCAGTGGTTTAGTGCTGCCTTCAACCCAGGGTGTGATCCTGGAGACCCAGGATCAAGTCCCACTTTGGGCTCCCTGCATGGAGCCTCCTTCTCCCTCTGCCTGTGTCTGTGCCTTTCTCTCTCTTTCTGTGTGTCTCTCATGAATAAATAAATAAATAATCTTTAGAAAAAACAATTACATTTTAAAGTTTTGCCTGTCTAAGGCCTGCTGAGCTCATGGTCTAGGAATGGACAAGAGTTCATCAATAATTGTTACAGTAGGTCAAGGAGGTCAGGGCCTAATAGAAACAAGAAAGGCCTTTGGTGCCTTGAAGAATGAGTGCATATATTTTGGTTTTACTTGGGAGCTTTTCTTAGGGAGGGGGATGATAATATCTTTTTCTAATTAGAAATGTAAGGGGCACCTGGGTAGCTCAGTTGGTTAAGCATCCAACTCTTGATTTCAGCTCAGGTCACAATCTCAAGGTCATGCGATCAAGCCCTGCATTGGGCTCCATGCTCAGCATGGAACCTGCTTGGGATTCTGTCTCTCTCTCTCTCTCTCTCTCTCTCTCTTCTTTTGGCCCTCCCCACCTTGCTCTCTTTCCAAAAAAAAAAATAAATATATATATATATATACATATATAATATTATATTATATATAATACCTTCCTTCTACTGTATGCCACTAATAGTAAGTTATGAAATATGTTTTCTTTTTGGGTATATATCCAAAAGAATTGAAAGCAAAGACTCAAACCAATACTTATGCCCCAATCCAATGTGCATAGCATTACTCACAATAGCCAAAAGATAGAAATAACCCAAATGTCCTGAGGATGAATGGATGAACAACATATGGCATAAACATATACATAGACTCTTATGCAGCCACGAAAAGGAACAAAATTCTGGCACATGTTACAATACAGCTGAACCTTGAGGACATGACGCTAAGTGAAAGAAGCCAGACACAAAAGGACAAATACTGATTCCAAAGTTACAGAGACAGAAAGTGGAATAGAGGTTGCCAGGGACTTGGGAGGAAGGGAGGTTAGGGTGTTACTGTTCCATGGGCAGAGTTTCTCTTTGGGATGATGCCAAAGTCCTGGAGATCAGTAGTGATGGTTGTACAGCACCGGGAATGGATCTAATACCACTGAGAGACGCTTTAAAATAGTGAAGATGGCAAATTTTATGTTATATGTGTTTTATCGTAACTGAAAAATCAACAACCACGAACCAAAAAATACATATGGTAGAGAGAAAGGCTCATCGATATCATCTACATAGAGCTGTGAAACAGGAATCAGTGTGACAAGATTTGGACAGGATTCATATGAAGCAATGACAAAATTCTACTAAGGCTCATTTTTAAAAGATTTCTATAAACGGAGAGAGAGGCGCTGTGCTCCTGGTGGAAAAACTCAATTTGGTAAGGACGTCATTTCTCCACAAATGAGTCTCTAAATATAAGGCGACTCCAATCAGAATCCAAAGATCTTTTCTGGAACTTAACCAAACGATTCTAAAGCTCATCAGGAAAATTGGAACATAAATATAAGCGGGGCAGTTTTGCAAAGAAAAAGGAGAAAGGAGCAGGAAAAGAAGAGGGGAGAAGAAAGAGGAGTCATCACGGTTATTGAAAGAAAACTGTTGAGATTTTTGGTACCAGTTCCAACAGGGACAGACAGACTGATGGGAAAAGATACCGAATCCAGAACCAAATATAGGAAATTTGCCTCTGATAAAAGTGGCATTTCAAGAGAGTAGAGAAAGAATAGACTATTTAAAAATTGTGCTACAACTCAGCCTACACCCAGGACAAAATTTTATAGAACTGAACCCACACATGTTTGTACGCAAATGGGGGGAAATATAAGACCCATGGATTGAATCCATGTCAACACCCTGCTTGTGATATTACACCGCAGTTTTGCAAAACATTAGCATTGGGGGAAGCTGGGTAAAGTATAAGCAGACTCTCTCTGTGTTATTTCTTATACTTGCTTATAAATCTGCAATTATTGGGACGCCTGGGTGGCTCAGCGGTTGAGCGCCTGCCTTCCACCCAGGGTGTGATCCTGGGGTCCCAGGATGGAGTCCCTCATCGGGCTCCCTGCATGGAGCTTGCTTTTCTCTCTGCCTCTTTCTCTCTCTCTGTCTCTCATGAATAAATAAATTAATAAATAAATAACCTTTAAATAAATAAATAAAACCTTTAAAAATAAGTTAATAAATCTGCAATTATCTCAATAAAAATTTCAATTAAAAATGGTGCTGAGAGGGGATCCCTGGGTGGCTCAGCGGTTTGGCACCTGCCTTTGGCCCAGGGCGTGATCATGGAGTCCCGAGATCGGGTCCCACGTCAGGCTCCCAGCGTGGAACCTGCTTCTCCCTCCTCCTGTGTCTCTGCCTCTCTCTCTCTCTCTCTCTCTCTCTCTCTCATAAATAAATAAATAAATATTTTGAAAAATGGTGCTGAGAAGAACTATTTTCAAACTGTTAGGTACCTGCACTTGGAGAGAAGTTAATTATTAAATTGCTTATAAAAATTAAAACCATAAGTGAATACTAGTATATTCCTGGAGAATTTTCCCCTCCATGACTCCCAAAGACAAAGCCACAAAAGAAAATTGATGGAAACTGATAGCTTTTTCTTCAAAAAAAATTAAACTTTGGCAAAAATAAATAAATAAATAAATAAATAAATGATAAAAAAAATTAAACTTTGGCAAAGCAACAATAAAACATTTATGTAAAAATAAAAGGCAGACATACATTGGAAAAATATTTCAATATACATAAAAGGTGGTAAGTTACTTTTCTTTTTTTTAGAGATTTTATTTATTTATTCATGAGAGACACACAGAGAGAGGCAGGGACACAGGCAGAGGGAGAAGCAGGCTCCCTGCGGGGAGCTCGATGTGGGACTCGATCCCAAGACCCCAGGGTCACGCCCTGAGCCCAAGGCAGATGTTTAACCCCTGAGCCATCCGGGTGCCCCTAATTTTTTAAAAACTGTATGAAGAGCTCTCACAAATCAATAGGAAAAAAGAACAAATATCCTAATAGGAAAGTGGACTAGACATGAATAGGAATTCACAAAAGAAGAACTAGGAAAGGCCAATAAATGTGTGAAAAATGGCAACAAAGCAGAAGATGGTGAAGAAAGCGTAAATCCCAGAAGAAACATAGTTGAAGGAAACTAGGAACTGGTGTCTTTTTCCCAGATAACAAGTAGCTGAGTGTCTGGCACGTGGTCAACACACTCGGGAAAAGTTTGTCGAATAAGCAGGGACACAGAACACGGCTGACCTGTCTAGAGGAGAAAGGCCCTTTCCGATGCTTACTGTAGAGAAGAGGAAAGGTAGAGAGGACAAAACCATTTTAAGGGGGAAAGGGACAAATTGGGTCACTGTTCATTGTGGAGCCTGTTTTGCCTAAAACTAGAAACGGTGACATCAGAAGAACATCCATTTCTTAACTCACTAAAAGGACCTTCGTGTCTGGGCTGACAGCCCTAGTTCCCGGGTGGCATTTGTCTTCGGTGTTTGTTCCCTCAGTGGAAAATCCAATCCTAATGAATCAGCCCCCACTTGCCCCATGACTAGGGAATGAAAAGTATTTTCAAACATTTCCCCTGGCAGTTAAATTATTACACCAACCCTATTTGTGCCGCAAGCACCACGATGCTTTCTGAGATGGGTTCTCGGCTAGCTTTGGGCAAAAGAAAGTTATAACTGCTTTCTGGAACTAATCATTTCAAAATAAAATGTTTTTAAGAAAAGGCCTCAGGAGAGCCCCCCTTCAAAGAATAGTTCATGACAGAAGAGTGATTCATTTCGATACAGACAAAGAAGGTGCCTCTAAAAAGAGCGAAGGGTGAGTTGTAGGTCTCCAAAGCGTCTTTTAAGGAAATGGAAGAAAGGAAAAGGGGAAGGAAGGGAAGAAGGAGGCCAGAAGTGAAGGAAAGAAGAAAAGGAAAGAAAGACTTCATTTTCTGTAGTGAGCTATGGTTTTCTAGAGCTAGAGCTTATTTTCATAGCAAAAATGAGGATGTTTGCCACATGTTTCTGAGAGATTCTAGGGAATGCAAGGTGCATCATGGTGCAGTGGTAACCTACTGTCTTAGGTAGCTGGGACAAGTACCATGGACCGGGTGGCTAATAATCAGTGGAAATTTATTTCCCACAGTTTCAGAGGTGGGAAGTCTGAGGTCAGGCCGAGTTCCGAAGCCCTCTTTTGGTTTTCAGACTGCTGACGTCCCCTTGCATCCTCACATGACAGAGAGCAGAGAGACAAAGTAGGCCCTCCCCAGTGACTCTCATAAGGGCACTAATCCCACCAGGAGGCAGGAGGACTGCCCTGTGCTGACCTCAGCTAATCCCATTTACCTCCCCAAAGCCCCACCTCCTAATACATCACACTGGAGAGTAGGTTTTCCACATATGAACTGGCGAGTTGCTGAACCTTCAGTCCATAACACAGAGGAAATCTCATGGGTTTGTAGGGAAGAGTTCTAGACCGGCATTACGAATAACACCTTTCTTTCTTTTTTTTTTTTTTAAGATTTTATTTATTTATTCATGAGAGACACAGAGAGAGTGAGAGGCAGAGACACAGGCAGAGGGAAAAGCAGACTCCATGCAGGGAGCCCGATGTGGGACTCGATCCCAGGACCCCGGGATCACGCCCTGGGTCGAAGACAGGCGCTAAACCTTTGAGCCACCCAGGGATTCCCAAACACCTTTCCTAAGTTGCGTATGATTTCATATGCCCAGGCCTTGCTTCATTCATCTTTGTAAGACCATAACAGACGAGAGAGCCGCCAATATCCTCTAGGTCTCTGGCTTTCAAGCTGGATTTCTGGAAGCACTAGGATCCCACAGTAGGGGGATCGAGGGTGTTGAGAAGGTGTGACGGGGCCTCCCAGGTCACGCAGCACATGGGAGCTTTGCCTGTTGTGTATACCACCTGCCAGTCATCCATCTCTCTCATCTGCAGCAAGAAATTCGCAAAGGCAGTCAGACTCACTCGTGCTTTATCCAGATGCCCATCAAAATTAAGATATTCTTGTAGCTCCTCAAAATGTCCTGGAGCCAGGGGAATTCTGGGTGGCTCAGCGGTTTAGCACCTGCCTTCGGCCCACAGCGTGATCCTGGAGTCCTGGGATCAAGTCCCGCATCGGGCTCCCTGCATGGAGCCTGCTTCTCCCCCTGCCTGTGTCTCCCTCTCTCTCTCTCTCTGTATCTCTCATGAATAAATAAATAAAATCTTTTAAAAAAAATGTCCTGGAGCCAGACCTTCTCGTTCACGTTGAAGAAAAGGCATCTGTGACCTGTTGTAGGAACGTTCTACTTAATGGAACCGTGTCCTCGGAGTCCACGGCAGTTTTGTTCGAGAGAGAACATAATCATAGGTGCTTTTTTTTTTTATAGGTGCTTGCTTTTAAGGAGTAGTTTCATTATGTAAAAGTTAAGAAGCACTGGAATTGGGATGCCTCCCTGAAATAAGTAAATTAGATGATCCCCCCCGCACCCCACCTTTAAGTGAGGGCAAAGTCAGAACAAATGACAGCATTTATTCCAGCCGTCACATTAGCTCAGGGGTTGTGAGGAGAAAAAGGGGCTTGAGAAAGCATAAAACCCAGAGCTAAATTGTCCCCCATGACTCAGTGTTCTCTCAGGGAAACGAAATTTGTCAAATTCCTCTTCAGGCACTGACGTCTTCTGATTCCTGTGGGGCTAATTTCTATTACCTTCTGAACACAGACATTACTGTGACTCGTAATAATGCAAATGATTTAAAGAATCCTATGTCTCACACCCTGGTTTTCAGCTTTTATAGGCAGAGGAGCATCAATTTATTTTTGATTTGTAAGTGACTTACTGCTAAGGAGTCTAGAAACGTCCCCCAGTTCAGAAATTACCTGAAACGTAGTTTAATCTTTACCATATACGATACTGTCTTTTGTCAAAGATGCTTTACTATTAACAAAATGAGAGAGATATAATAACCTTAAAAATAGCAGATTCCAAAGACATGTGGACCTGTAAGAACTCCAGACTTTTGCATCCACAGCAGTAACTGTCACAGAAAAATAGCGCCATGTACAGTGAAAATGCCATTTCCCTCCGGCCCCCCAGCTGCTTTGTGAAATGCTTTAAATTAGCCTGTGATGTCTTCATAGTTGAGAAATGTTACAGATAGAAATGTTTTTCATATGGACTATCGTTGTCATCTGCCTGGCCTGTAGAAGAGGAACCTCAGATACACAGGTGAGCCCTCCCCAGAATCCTGGGATGATTGGATGCCCAAGTCACAGAATGTTGGCACCTGACTGTCCCTAGAGTTCATCTGGGCCGTTCTATCCTCATTTTACCAAAGGGGCAACCAGAATAAGTTGTGACCATCACACACATAGGTTATTAATAGTCTGGACTAGAACCCAGGGCCCTAACTAGCTAGCCCCGTGACTCCAAGCAAGTTTTGTCACCTCTGTGTACTTCAGGTTCTCATGTAAAAGAGGGGGGGACATAATATTCCCAATTTGCAAGGTTGGCATGAGGATTGAAAAAGTGAGTTTGTGTAAAGCACTAAGCATAGTGTCTGGCTCAGAACGAGTGCTCGGTGCACCTAAACTGTCATCATATTCATCACCCTCTTGTGTCACTAATCTCCCTGCTCCAAGAGCTGGAATAAACAATCAAATGGCCTTGTGCTTAAAGACCCAGAGAACTAAAAAATAATAAATAAATAAATAAATAAATAAATAAATAAATAAATAAATAACCCAGAGAACTCATGAACCAGTAGGTCGTAGAACGAAGGAAGATATTCCCCAAATCGGTATTTCCAACACTTTTCTCACCACCAGACAGTGAAGCTATGAGCTGCAAATAAAAAGTACAGTTACCAAACTCCTAAAATCAGGAAGTTATTACCAGCTCTCCTTTGCCTACATCACTGAGAAATCCTGTCTTGAATGGAAAACTCTAGAACAATGATTCTCCAGCTCTAGAGTAGTCATCAATATCCAGGGAGGAAACCAGGCCCAGCCCGAGATGCCGATCCAGGTGGTAAGGCTTAGGGGTCTGGATCTCACAAGCTCCTTGGGTAGTTCTGGAACCAACAGTCAAGAAGCATTATCTAGAACATGGAATCCAGGCCTATTCCTTTACCAAGGTGGGCTACCATGGCAGCAGGTCCTTAGCAAATGCCCATGTAGGAAGCTGATTTAGAACCAATGCCCACCTCAGCCCTCAGTTGCGCTCCTGCATTTCCCTTCTCCCCTCCACCCAAAAAATCCCAAACCTCATTTTACAAAAAGAAACCACAAGCCCATCTGGTTCCAGCCCAGAAAAGCGACTGGCTAGGAAGGAAGTACCACTTCCTGCTCTTCATTACCTTTGTTGACGTGTAACATAGGAAGCAAGAAGTCCTTGGCTACTCTGGAAGTCCTACAAATCCAAAGGAAGGGGAGCAGCTGTCTTCATGTCCACTGGTGTCCTGGCTCCACAGTTATCGCAGAGCTTCTGAAGACTGCTCACTCTGATATAATGTACCGCCTGAATGTTTTCTGCATCATTTATTGATATATGAAAGAAATTAAGGGTTGCCTTTGCCCTTAGGACCCCAGAAGTATCATATCTTTCACTGATTTTGGTAGGGCCCTAACTTAGACCCTTACCCAAGCAGATAGGACCTTTGTTTCCAACTCTCCTGCCCCTGTGCTCTGACCCCAGCTAGAGGTACCTCTCTGAGTGGGGTCTCTGGTCCTTGTACTAAAATCACTATGGGAATTAGTTTAAAATACAGATTTTCTGGCCCCATTTAACCACCACCTCTGAGGGTGAGGCCTGAAAATTCACAGTTTTTAACAAACTCCTCAGGGAATTTTCATGTGTACTGAAGTTCAAGACTTTCATGCTAAGTGACCATGGTTTGCTTCTCCCTTATTCACCTCTCAGCTCATTTTCACACTGTAAGTAAAGGTGTGATCAGACCATCCATCCTCCCTGAAGCTTGGCAGAAGCTTTCCATCTGTCTTTTATGTTATTTTCAGGTGACTCAGAAAAGGAGTTTACATGGGGCACCTGGGTGGCTCAGTCGTTTAGGCAACCAACTCTTGATTTCTGCTCAGGTCATGATCTCAGTGTCCTGAGATCGAGCCCCACCTTGGGCTCCAAGCTCAGCCTACTGCCCCTCCCTCAGCTTGTGCATGCTCTCTCTGTCTCTGTCTCTGTCTCTCTCTCTCTCCCTCCCTCCCAAATAAATTAATAAATCTTAAAAAAAAAAAAGAAAAAGAAAAGGAGTTTACTTGATTTGATAAACAACCTAGTGCAGATTTCCTTCTTGTGTGTCGTTGCAGTACTTTATCTCCTGGACCAGGTTTGATGCTCCTGGAGGGCAGAAGCTATCTTGTAATCACCCACCTAACCCCTACCCTGCACATCCTCTTGGCACAGTGTGTGCAACCTAATAAGTATGACAATTACTGCCTTATTTGACTGTCATGTCAACACTTGCCTCCAAAAGCTCTCTTCAACATCTAGAAATGATATAAGAGGAAGTAAATTTTGCTTCTGAACACTTGACCCTCATAAACCCTTGTCTTTAAGCATTTTCTTGAGAAGACTCATAAAACTTAATCCATACTTCTCATAGCCTGGGAAGTACAGATGGCCACCCTACCTCTTCACACAGTACGCACACCTCTCCCTCCACACTTCCTGTACATGTGTACTAAGGTACAGATTTGTCCCGGTTTCTCATTACCCCAAGTTTCTATTAAGGAACCTCCCCCCATCACCACTCTGGCACTCTCTGAAGTGTTTGATTTTTTTTTTAAATCATGCAGTAATTTAGCATGCAGTACTTTCTTTCTCTAAAGGGGCAGGATCCAATCTTCTCCACATTTTAGCTAAGTTGCTAAGACAAGGTTTTACCCATCTGACCATCCACTAAGTATCTGTTCACTTATCTGATCTTGCCACCTACCCCTCCAGCTCATTTCCAGATAGGTGAGGGAGGAGTCAGGGCTTGGATGTCCATGCCTGACTGGAATTGAAGGGCCTACCATACCCCTCCTCAGAGAATCACTTCCCTTGCGGCACTGAATGCTGTACTGAGAAGACCTGATTTATTATTATGCACATGGGAGCCACAGGGCATATTGCTGAACTTTGGAGGAAAACCCATACGGGCCAGACAAGGCCAGTTTTAAATCCCATTGTCTGTTATTGGTAATTTTCCAGTGGTAGTTTGTGAAAAACGAACCAGGTTGAAGGAGAGACATTCTTAGTTTGATTTTAATAATTAGTAGGGTCTGCTTTTTTTTTTTTTTGAAGTTTGTATAAGGGAGATTATGGTGAACACAAACATGGTACAGTGTGATATCCTATCAAACCAGAACAGAATTATGTTTGTTGACAAAAATCTGTCTTGTGGAACTCAACAATGGTGTTCGGAGTGGGAGAGGAGTGACTTTTAAAAGGTGTAGGTCTTGTAAAAAGGATTTTGAGTGATTAGTTTGTATCTTTGCCTTAGATTTACCAGTGTATAGGGATTACTCAAGTGTGAGGTGAATGGAAATTGTTTATTTTGTAGACTGTATCAGCATCTGGTGCACAGCCAGAGCTTCCAATTTAGGGTTCAAATCCTGGTTTGTCAAATGAAAAATTTCACAGCGTGTTACCATGAGCTTTTTTGGTGTTATATTGTCTGAGTGCTCACTACCATAAAACACTTCATTATAAACAGATAAGTGTGTGTTTGTGCAAATTAACCTCATCTTATACCCTGGAGGCAGTTAGCCATCAATGGGAGTGTCTATTCCAAAATCCACTTTCAAGAGATAACTATTAAGCACTTTAAATATTGTTATCAAAATCTACACTGTAGGGAACATTGGCTAGCATAAGAAATGTTAGAAACAATTCTCCATTGGAGAAATGAGTGCTATGCAAGAGAGGGTTCGCCAACAGGTTGTGTGAACCGATGCCCTTGCCTTAGATGGGGCAGTAAATTCACTGAGCATATCTGGAGCCCATTCAAGGCTTAGAGCTTCACAGTTTCTGTGTCACTTAAAATTCAACAACAAAAAAGAAAATGGGCAAAATAATTGAACAGGCATTAAGAGGATGCCCACCCATCCACAAAACATATGACAAGATGCTCAGCTTAATAGGCATCAAGGAAATGCTAATTAAGACCACCATGTACCCACCAGAATGGTTGAAATGGATATTGGCAAGAATATGAAGAAACTGGGTTTCTCAAACTCTGATGAGGATGGGGTCAATCAGGGCATCCACTTTTCTGAAGATATAATATTGTGTAAGTCCTCACTTCCACTCCTAAGTATGGGTATCCACAAGAAATATGCATATATGTTCATCAAAAGATATGCACCAGAGTACTACTCATGATAGCCCCAAGCTGGAAATGACCCAAATATGTTTCAACAGTAGAATGCCCTCCTCATCCCACCTGTCCAGTGCCCTCAGCTAGTGTCCGTTTCTTAATATCACAGGCTTGACAACTTGCTTGATTTACAAGTAGAATTCCCATTAAATTCCAAACTCCCTAAAGATCTCCTCTTGACACTCTTTGAAATCCCTTACACTCAGTTACCAATGAAGCGTGAAGGGAGGAGCTGGAGCAGCCCAGAAATCATGGGGAGATGCCTGTTGAAAAAATTGCAAGCCCCAGAGAGAAGACATTTCATTAGTCATTGCTATGCAGCAAACCTCCCTAAATCAGTGGCTTAAACAACAATCATGGACATTTCTCACAATGCTGTAGATCTGCTGGGCTCAACTGGTGGTTCTCTGGTTCCACAGGGTACAGCTGGTATATCTCATGCTTGACTGGGGCTGGAATGCCCAAAATGGATTTACCCAGTATCCGAGGAGGCTGAAATGGCTGGGGAGGGCTGGGACTCTCTCCAGCTAAGTGGTCACACTTTTCACATAGTGACTCAGGAGTCCAGGAAGAGAAAGATAAAACTGCTAGGCTCCTTATTGTCTAAGCCTGGAAGTGGTGCAGCATGACTTCTGCCACTGTAATTGGTCAGAGCAAGTCTCAAGGTCATCCAAGATTCAAGGAGAGGGGAAATAGGCTTCAGTTCTTACAGGGGTGGGAGCAGTTTGTCAAAATCATCTTTGAAAAACAATTTTCCACAGGCAACAAGAGTAAGGGAGGGCAATCTGGATGAGGAACCTGGATTCAAGCCAAGCCTCCACCCCTCAAGATTACCTGGCTTTTCAGTGCCTCAGTCTCCCCACTTATGACAGAAAACTGTGAAGTTCCTCTCAGCTCTAACAGCTGTGGTTCGATAATCCATATAAACTCTGTGCCTGGTAAAACCCTCAAGTCTTCCATCATTGGAGCCCCATTCCCATCCCTCACATCCCCCTAAGAATAGTCCATGGGGTCTGGTTTTGGTGGATTTTTTTTTCAAGATTTATTCATTTATTTGAGAGAGAGAGAGAGTGCGTGCGCTCATGCATGTGAGCTAGGGGAGGGGGGATGAATAGAGGGAGAGAGAGGCAGAGAATCAGACTTCCGCTGAGCATGGATCCTGAGACCATGATCTGAGCTGAAACCAAGAGTTAGAGGCTTTACCCACTGAGCACCTAAGCACCCCCACCATGGGGTTTGTTTTTGCCCCCTCTTTCCATCCTAATTGAAACTGGAAGGAGACTCCTAACTCTGGGAAACAAAGGGTTTCAGAAGGGGAGGTGGTGGGGGTAACTGGGTGATGGGCACTGAGAAGGGCACTTAATGGGATGAGCACTCGGTGTTACACTATATGTTGGCAAATTTAATTTAATTTAAAAAAATAAAGAGGCATTGGTGGCTAAAAGAAGAAAGAAAAACTGGAAGGTCTTGTTCAAAAACGCCCACAAACCCCTATGTAGTCTCATCTCACTACAAAGAGAGGCTTAAAATTTCCAAGTCAAAAAGATAATGAAAAGTTTGTGCAAGCCAAACTTTGATTTCTCAGTGTATTGAGAAGAATGAATCAAGAGGGTTGATTGTTTTCAGCAGGTATTTGCCTGCCATTTGAGAAAAACTTCCAGAATATTTTAACACATTTTTCTCTGTTTAAAAGTAATGAAAGATATAAAGCATTACGAAAAATTAAATCACCCAGAAGATCACCACCTTGAAAATAACCTGATTCAAAATCTTGTCTCTTTCCCTTTATGTTATTTTTGTGTGTGTATTTGTGATAGAACTTGTCGGTTCTGGGGTCCTTCGCTTTCCCAAGAAACTCCAGTAAACCCTGGCCAGTCTAAGAGGAAATCCATTCCTCTTATAGATCATTGGTTTGGGAAGAGGGCTTGTTCTAATTAATGATGTATAATGGGAATTTTGCCAGAGGGTTTCTGGAAAGGATTCTCTGCTCTTACAAAGACATACACGAGACAGGAATATGACATTTTCCAGCTCTGGACATTAGATTGTGAAAAGTTAATGCCCAAAGTTGTTGGCATAGGGAGGAAGTAGTCAACCTGTTGACAATTCCAGAGCCAGAAAGGTGAAATGGTTTTGGTTCATAGATCATTTGGAAAGCTACCCAACTAGACACCCAATTAATCTGAAGCCACACTACCTCCGAATTTCATGTTCTGTGAGATAACATATCCCCTTCATGTGTAAGTCACCTCTATTCATGATTTGCTATTACTGGCAACCAAAAGCAAAATCCTCACTGCTCCTATTTACGTAACTGCATAAATGTATTTTACAAAGTTTATTCCTTCATCCAACAAATGTTTAATGAGGATGCCCCATGCACTAGCTTGAGTCATTCTGCAGACACGCTTTGGCTCTGCATTTTTTCCATTTAATGTTTTCTGCAGTCATTAAAAACTCTCTTTGAATATGTCATTTTAATGGCTTCATTTTAATGGCTACTTTATTTAGTCATTTCCCTGTTATCTGACATTTGGGCTGCTGAGGATTTTTGTTATTAAAAGCAAAGACATGGTGAACACCAATGTACATAATGAGTCACATTTCTGATATTTTGGGGACATATTCCTAAAAACAAAAAGAGAAGAAGATACAAGTATTTTTAAAATGCCTGAAACATTCCCAAATTGCTTTCTAGACAGTTTATGCCAATTTGTATGTCCCCATACAACATTTGAAATTTTCTGCTGCATCTGAGGGCACTCTGATAATAGGCATTTAAAAAAAAAAATGTTTCTAGGAAGAATTGTGATTAAAGTCTACAGGACATATTTACCTGAAAAATCAATGGCATAAAAAATGGGAGGGGAGGCTGTCAATGAATAAAGGAGACTTACAAGATATAATGCTTGGATCTTGCTAGCATCCTGATTCATACAGATCTGTAAAAAGATATTTTTAAGAAATTTGAGTATGGCCTAGCTATTATTTGGTTTTAGGGAATTAGTGTTGGTTTTATTAGGTATAATAATGTGGTTGTGTTGGGAAAATAGAGTGCTTGTCAGTTATAGACGCCTCCTTATTTTTTAAATTTATTTTTCAAGTCCCAGCATGGAACTTGAACTCAACAGCCCTGAGATTAAGACCTGAGCGGAGTTCAAGAGTTGGCTGTTCAACCCACTGAGCCACCCAAGCTCCCCAATGTGTCCTTATTGATGGATATTAATGGATGAAATGACCTGTTATTTAGGATTTATTTTAAAATACTCCAGCAAATACAGGAGGTGGGGTGGGATAGGAGAACCGTGATTGGCAAAATGTCAACTGCTGCAAGTAGGAAATGAGGGTTTATTAATATTCTCTTTGCCTTTGTGTATGTTTGAAAATATGCAAAGCTTTTCAGTGTTTTACCCTGATTAATTTTTTTTTAATTTATTTATGATAGTCACAGAGAGAGAGAGAGAGAGGCAGAGACACAGGCTGAGGAAGAAGCAGGCTCCATGCACCGGGAGCCTGATGTGGGATTCGATCCCGGGTCTCCAGGATCGCGCCCTGGGCCAAAGGCAGGCGCCAAACCGTTGCGCCACCCAGGGATCCCTTTGAAGAATATAATAGTCAACAGAATATACATAAATGCTAGGAGACCGCAGGTCTACTTTCCTCTCTTCATAGTCTAAATGAAAAGCTCTATTGGGGTTGACTGGGACCCTGGCATTCCCCGGCTGCTTCATTCCTGGCTCCAAGGACACCAGAGAACCTGGTTTGGTCCCAAGAGCTACGCTAGGGGTCACACTGAAGCAGACCTGAAATGGTTCCAATGAGCCAGAACGAAGTAGGCTGCCAGGCAAGCTTCCTTGGAGTCCTTGGACTCCAAACTCCTGGGCCCTAGGTCCTCAGTCAGCTAGTTCATGTGCTCCCAGACTCAGGGGTTGGACAGAAATCAGATGACCTCAGGCTTCAAGCACAGAGAATAAATTATATACTGAAAAGCACCACCTGTGACAATCAGTTTCATTTGTGTGCCTACGAAATACAAGGAGACCAAAATGCATGGGGTGTAGCACATTTTAGAAACCGACTTAATTACATCACTTGTTGGAAGAGGCACACATACATTCAGAAACATGTGTTTTAGTAAATGAAAATTGTAGGGTTTCAGTTTGTGATGCAAGCCAATCCCCTGATTTGGGTACCAGATTTGGCAGCCACTGTGGTCTGGGTGTCTATGTAAAGCGTGGAACTAGAGATGCTTGGTTAATTTCCCTCCCCCGATTCTAGTCTTGATGCTACACCTGTCAGTGGCTGGCACTCACTTAGCATAGTCAGGTGGAAAGAGCACAGGCCTGGGAGACAAATTGAGGTTCTCATTCTGGCTTTACATCTTTATGCAGGTTACTTAGCTTCTGTACTCTTCTTTCTCTCACCTGTCAAATGGAACTAGTAGGCTAATAAGAGCCAGCTCCCCAGCAAGGGGGCGAGGAGCCAGGGATACCTGGCAGAGGGCAGGTAGTTTGGTGATGCTTTTACCCTCTTCCTTCACCAAGGAGGACCCTGAGGCTTCTCATTCCCAATCCAAGGCATCCCTAATGTTCAGTATTATGGGCTCAAAAGAGGGAAGGCTTTTTATGAAAAAGCCTATAGTATTGAACTCCCACACTTTTAAGCTCTGACAATAGCAGAAGTTGTGGAAACACCTCTCGGCAAACTAGAGGAGGGCTGCCTCCCAGCGCTTCTCTCGCACTACCATGTATGCCATTTTTCTGTCATTTTTGCTGATTGAAAAGATGGCAGTGATCAACCAGGTTCAGTAGGTAATCAAAACCTACTGTCCTTTGATCAAATGGAATGTTTTAAAGCCAAATAAGCAAGATAAAATCCAGAAATTTTCAGTCCCTGGGACACGTCCCCACATCACTAGACATGTCATTCATTGGAAAAGTCAGTTTACTGAGCTCGTCAGCTGGCTTCGGTCATGCACCTGTACGTCATTCACCCCAAGTGAGGCAGCATTCGGGCCCCTGAAGCCGGATAACTCCACTCTGCCTTTATTTTGACACTTGACTCTCTATGCCTTGTTTTGTAGGTAGCAGCTTATTTGTCCCAGCCTGGATGTGAGGTTCCTTGAGGTCAAGGACCTTGTCCGGCTAATAATCATTGTGTGGTCCAAACAGTGCAGGCTCTTGAACTTCACAGGTGCTTAATTAATTATTGTCGTAAACTTTGGCTGAGAGCTATTCTTAACTGCTCTACTTTCCAAGACTAAAATAATCAAGTCACCTCTGGGATCAGAAAGGAAGATTTTTGGGGTAGCAAACATTTGCCCATTTAAATCTTGTGCTACATGAGAAAGTTCTCCTCTGATTGTTGGCAAGAACCTCCCCCTCCCGCTCCCTTGCTATTTCTGGGCTTTCCTCATTTTCAATGCCTTTATTCTGTTTCTAGAATATTGTTGGTCAATAAAAGGCCCCAGATAAGTGTTTGTCTTTTTTTTCTGCTTGTTGCCTCTGTTCTGTCTCCAATGAAGAGACCCCTAAGACTCCTCTGGCCTTACAGCTTTGGGGCAGGGGCTCCAGCTTCCATTGTTTTTTGTTGTTGTTGTTGTTGTTTTGTTGTTGTTGTTTTTAAGATTTTATTTACTTGTTAGAAAGAGCATGAGCAGGGGTGGAGCAGAGGGAGAAGAAGGGGGAGAAGGACAAGCAGACTCCCCACCAAGCAGGGAGCCTGACGTGGGGCTTGATCCTAGGACCCGGAGATCACGACCCAGGCCGAAGGCAGATGCTCAACCAACTGAGCCACCCAGGAACCCCTCGTTATTCATTTCTTAGTGCAGAAAGATCTGCAAGTTGTACTGCTTCCGGGAATTCACTGAGCCAGAAGAGGTGCCCCAACATCCTCAGATAATCAGGAACTAATCACTCAACACCTTGGTTACTCCTCAGAGTTCTTTGGCCTGAGGAGAGAAAGACATTGCTCTCAGCTCAGTCATTAAACTCAGTAAATTTTTTCTAAATTCTCCACTATTAAAACCACCTCATTTAAACTTGAGCTTGGGGATAAGAATGAAAGATACCAACAAGAGAAAACACAGCAAACACAAAGTATTTCTATTTATTCACTTATTTAAGAGAGAGAGAGAGGTGGGAGAGTGGGGTGGGAGCAGAGGAAGAAGGAGAATCTCACGTAGACTCCGCACTGAGTGTGGAGCCCGACACAGGGCTTTATCTCATGACCTGAGGTGAAATCAAGAGCCAGATGCTCAATTGACTGAGCCACCCAGGCCCCCCAAGACAAAGTATTTCTTTACATAAGGAAGGTACCTAATAAATGAAACATGCAAGGCGAAGAGTTGCTGAGGGAGTTCCCAGGGAAGAGATAAGGGTCTACTTTTCTCTCTACCATTAGAGTCCATAACTGTAACTCCCAATGGAAGTATCTCCAGCCTCCCCCACCACCACCCCCGACCGCCCATGCTCCTTCCTTAATGAAATCATCCCCTCCCATCCAGCTAAAAAGTTAGATTGACCATCTTTCTCTAGTCACCTGATTACCGGTTGCTTAGCCTACACTCGTGTAGACCCTTTTGGGCTGTAAAAGAACAATCCAATTGAACTGGATGGTAACCAGACGGTAGCACAGTCTGTATAGCTAAGTGTTTGAGAAGGGTGGCCCCTTGGCTCTGCCTGAGGAGAGCAGGAGGTCATCTCCCCAGAAGCCCACACATGGCAAGGCCTGACCTGACCACGTCCCAGCGTGCACTGGGAAGCAACCATGGGCAGCTGTGATAACAAAGAAAAGTATTGGCTTGGGGACAAGCAGGGTGTCATCAGGAAACAGGATAAGGGTGAGTCCTCAAGATCCCAATGATGGAGCTTAAGTTAGGAACCTGAACTTGATAATAAAGGGGAAAAATGGAGATAAGTTTGGACCAAGGTTTGGTCCGAATGAAAGGCGGAACCCAGGGAGGCAGGCTCAGTACTCCTTTTTTGAATGGCATTTGTTTTCAGAGACTTTGATGCCCATCCCTAGAACAGATCGGAATTCTCATGGTTACTGAATCATTTGCTTGGAAGGATTCCATGTCCCTTGGGGTGGGCTGACCCTGGGCACCCCTCAGTGAGAAATACTGAGTGAATCACTGCTCTTTTCTTTTTCTTGGTGTTTTTAGAAATGCCTATTGTCCTGTAGTTGGTATTCTTGGGAACATGTCTGTGTGCATGGGTGGAAAGGTCAAGAAGGTAGAAATTGTGAACAGTAAGAGGTAAAGGCAAGAGAGACACTTTTTGTTTGATCACACTATAAAAATCAACACCTCAGTTTTCACTCCCCAAACATAAGGTGTATGTTAAAAGTATTTTGTTTAAAAGATGGGCAAATCTTGAGCAAATTTCTCATTTCTACATATGCTGGCATTTGCTGTTTCTCTAAAATACCACTACTACACTCGTGTACACACATTTCATGTGTCTGAAATACCACACGTGCACGCGCGCGCACACACGCACACACACCTCTCCTTGCCTGCCTAACTCCTCTGTAGCTTTCAAGCATCCCTGCTTAGTCTTCCCAGAACCTCAAACCTGAGATGGGTTCTCCTCTTGGCTGTTCCCATAGGACACTACTTCCTCCAGCACAACACGTACACGGTAGAGTAGTCACCACACTGGGCTAGAGCTCCACAGGGACAGGGCCCAGATCTGGCTATTTTACAGTTTAATCCCCAGTTCCTGGAATGGCACTGAATGAGTATTTGTGCAATAACTGAATTCTGATGAGTCTGAACAAACCTTTTCTTTGTACGAACCTTCTTTGTATGAAACTTTCTCTGTCTGAACAACGTCTGCTGCCCGTGGCTGTTCAGGTTGTGCACTCCACAGGACATCTAGCCAAGTCGAGAGGGGAGGCCCAAAATCCAACTCTCATTCTCACCACCCAGCCACATTTTTGCTGCCTGGAGGCACCCACCCGGAGGAAGAGGTGCCTTTTCCTGATTTGCACCATGGCACCCTACAAGCTTTCAGAACAACGCTGAGTGTCTTCACTGAGAGCCCCTCGCCCCCCCCCTGGTTCCTAGAAAGGCTAGGACTGAGCACTTTTTATGACACTCATTCTTCGGGCCCTTTGCCAGCCATCACAGCCAAGACCCTGCTCGTGGTCCCTCACTCTTCTCTGATTTTTGTCTCCTGCAGGGTTTGGGATGACCACTCCAGCAACGGTGGGAGGAAAAATCTTTCTGATCTTTTATGGCCTCATTGGGTGTGCGAGCACCATCCTGTTCTTCAACCTCTTCCTGGAGCGCTTGATCACCGTCATCGCCTACATCATGAAGTCGTGCCACCAGCGGCAGCTCCAGAGACGAGGGGCCCTGCCCCCCGAGAGCCTGAAGAACCCGGGCAGGTGCGAGGCGGACGGCCTGGCCGGCTGGAAGCCCTCCGTGTACTACGTCATGCTCATCCTGTGCGTGGCCTCCCTCCTCATCTCCTGCTGTGCCTCGGCCATGTACACCTCCATCGAGGGCTGGAGCTACTTCGACTCGCTCTACTTCTGCTTTGTGGCTTTCAGCACCATCGGCTTCGGGGACCTGGTCAGCAGCCAGCACGCCCAGTACGATCGCCAGGGCCTCTACCGCTTCGCCAACTTCATGTTCATCCTCATGGGCGTCTGCTGCATCTACTCCTTGTTCAACGTCATCTCCATCCTCATCAAGCAGTCGGTGAACTGGATCCTGAGGAAGATGGAAGGGGGCTGCTGCCAGCAGTGCCGGAGGAGACTTGGCCGCTCACGGAGGAACGTGGTCATGCCGGGCAACAGCGTGCAGAACCGCTGCAACATCTCCATAGACACGGACGGGGTGATGGACAGCGACACCGACGGGCGGCGACTGTCGGGGGAGATGATCTCCATGAAGGACTTCCTGGCCGCCAACAAGGTCTCACTGGCCATCCTCCAGAAGCAGCTGTCTGAGACGGCCAACGGCGGCCCGCCGCAGGCCAGCGTGCTGTCCCGGGACAGTGAGTTCTCGGGCGGGGTGGGGGCCTTTGCCATCATGAACAACAGGCTGGCCGAGACCAGCGGGGACAGGTAGGAGCGAGGAGTGGACACCAGGAGGGTGGGCGACGACGTCGATGACCAGGGGATGGGCATCCAGCTCAGCTCTGCACCGCCCGGCTTGCTCTGGAGCTGCCCCCGTCACCCTGTGCAGGCCCCGCCGTACAGAGCTCTCCTCCTCTCACTCACGGCCACCTGCTGAGGCTGCGGGACCCAGGCCCAGGCCTCTCTCCTCCTCTTGACTCTCTGAGGGCACAGTCAGTCTCAAGAATGAACAAGAAAAGCAGCCTGAGACACTGGCATGTTCCTTTACGCATCTTCCTCCAGGGAGGGAGGGGGGTTAAGTAGGCCTCCAGTCTTTGCTGCTCTGTTCTTCATTTGGAAATAAAAATGCCCAAGGAAGATCCTCCGGTACCTCCGGAGCCCTGATTCAGTGAATGCAGATTCACTGGCCTTCCCACCGCCTTCAAACAAGCCGGGGTCGGGGGTGTTTCAGAGGTGTCTGGGCCCCGGACTTCCTTCGGAACGGATTTGCCCACGGTCCACGGAGAGGGAAGTCACCTGTTCTACCCTCCGTGTCTGCTTCTCTGCTTTTTGTTTTTCCTAGATTCTCTTATTTTTAAGATCCTAATGCTGGGCTAATGTGTCCGTGGGACGTCCATGTGATAAGAAAACTAAATTCAGCTTCAAGCCTTGAAACTGCAGCTGAGTAGTGGAGAGACTCACTTTTGTAATGAAAGAACATAGCTTAACGTTCTCCCTTTGAATGGTCACAGAGACCATGTCATTTTTTTTTTTTTTTAAACCAGGGCTTGGGGCCCATTGCAAAGATAATGGCTATTTATTAGAACTGAAAATTGAATAAATCCTCACTTTATTAACTAAGATGACATGAGTGCTCATTATGGCCAGTGGGGCTGGGGGGGGGTGCCTAATTAAACGCGCATTTCTTGTGCTCAGAGAAAAAGGAAATAAGAAATGAACCCTTAGGGATAGGAGTGTCATCTTGGATTCTTGGCTGGGGAAACATTCTAGGCCAGATAAGAAAATTTGGCTTCTCCTGTGTCATTTGTTTCTGTTCTGCCTTCTGGGATTGTAATAAGTCTAGTTACATAACCTCCCGAGCCAGTAAAACATTCATGCTGGGAACAAAGGCTGTTGATCTTCTTCATATATTCAGGAGAGAACATTTTGAAGTTTGAGAGCAGCGTCAACAAGAGATAGCTGGTTTTTTTTTTTTTTAAATAAAATAAGGATGGTACACACAGCTATTTTAGAAATGATGAAGAAGGTTGGGCGTCGGTGAAGAAAAGGAAGCCAAGACCTATGTCTAATGAAACTGAAATATTGAGCAGAAAGCATCAGAGCTGGGAGGATCTTAGGAACCATCCCATGCAACTTTCTTGTGTTTTAGACAAGGAAGAAACGGGCATGGAGGGAGTACTCCTTGCTGAACTCTGAGCTGACAGCAGATAGCTAGGCAGACAGCTAGGAGAACCCAGGTGTCCAGATGGGGACATCTGGGCTCCACGCACACTCCACACAGCTTCAGAACCTCCTTTAGCTGCTCCCTCTTAGACTGAATTGCCTTTCCTTCCAACTGTCAAATCCAATATTTTCTCTACAATGTCCAAAGTACTCAAGAGCAAGGATCCAATAAGCAGCAGCCCTGGGCTTTGAACTAAGGGCTGTGCAGCTCCAAAGTCAGAGATCTTCAAGTCTTCCCTCATATTATTCTTGAAGCATCTTGGAGCTTCTGCAAAACCCCATTACAAACCTCTAATCACAAACCAAGCTCCCCAGGGGCCCTGCCCTACATGAAGCATCATGGGGATAGGGAGAGAAGCTGGGTTCTTGCCCCAGGAGCTTTCTGGATCTCCACATTCATGGTAGAGGGACTGGCACAAAGCAAGTCCTTGCTTCTCCAATCCAAGTTCCTAGACCTCAGAGGTGTACCCAGAGGCCAAGGGGCATTATATAAGCGAGTGTCATCTTCCGAGAAGGTCAGTGTACTAAATTATTTTTGCAAAGAGATGTTATGTCAAAACACATGGCTCTACTTAAGTAGGATCCAAAACTAGAATAAACTTTTGAGCTAGCCATGAAAAAAATTTTAAACTTTTGAGCAGTTTCCTGAGGAGTCCTCTCAGGGTCTTGGAAAATGGGTTTGTTTCACTCTGGGTTGAGGTTCCTTGGTGGAAACATTTGAGGATCAGTGTAAGGAGTGAAGTGTGGTATGTTTATGATGCACGATGGGAATAACATATTCCACCCCACCCAAATGGCAAAACTAGGAATTTATTTAGTTAAGTTTCTCTCTTAGTTACTCTTAGACATGAATTGGTTAACAAGAGAATTTCTAGGTAGTAATATAAAGCTGGAGTTCAAAATAAATAAATAAGTAAAATAAAGCCGGAGTTCAAAATCTGGAGCCCACAAAATCTAGAGCGGTTAAGTTCCAGACCACCACAACACAGTAAATATTGCAATAAAACCAGCCAAATGAACTTTTTCATTTCCCAGCGCAGATGAAAGTTATGCTTACTGCATACTATAGTACATTTATGGCATTGTGTCTTTTTAAAAGTACATACCCTAATTTTAAAAATGCTTTATTGCTAAAAAATGCTGACAAACATCTGAGCTTTCAGCAAGTTGTGATCTTTTTGCTTGGTGGAGGGTTTCGCCTCAATGTCAATGGCTGCTGACTGATCAGAGTGGTGGTTGCTGAAGGTTGAGGTGGGGGCAGCTGTGGCCATTTCTTATAAGACAGCAATAAAGTTTGCTCCATTGGATGACCTATTTTTTTAATGAACAATTTCTCTCTGTGGCACATGACACAGTTCAATAGCATTTTACCCACAGTAGAACTTCTTTCAAAACAAGTCCATCCTCTCAAACCCTGTCACTGCTTTATCAATGGTTTCTAAATTTTTTGTCTTCTTCACCAGAAATAGATTCCATCTCAAGAAACTACTTTCTTTGTTCATCCATAAAGGAGCAACTCCTCATCCAATAAAGTTAAAAAAAAAGACTTTAAAAGTTTTTTAAAAGATTTTATTTATTTATTAATGAGAGACAGAGAGAGAGAGAGAGAGAGAGAGAGAGGAGAGAGAAAGGCAGAGACACAGGCAGAGGGAGAAGCAGGCTCCATGCAGGGAGCCCGACATGGGACTCAATCCCAGGACTCCAGAATCATGCCCTGGGCCAAAGGCAGGCGCTAAACCACTGAGCCACCCAGGGATCCTTGTCAACTCAGTTTTTAATTAATTTTGTTTAAAAAGTTATTTGTCTTGCTAACTAAGGGGGGGGGGACTCATATCACTTGCTATGAATAGAAAATATAGTCACTGTAAAGATCAAGAAAATGAAGACAAAATTATGTTATTAACTTCTAGACAGATCAATATCCTAGTGAAGGCTGTAAATCTAAGACCTTTTCTCTCCATTAAAAATGCAGATTGGCTTGTGTGGGGGAGGTGTGAAAGACACTGGCACCAAACAGACTTTGTGATGTAACCACAAGGACTGGAAGAGAATTGGAAGCACTATGTGCTTTGATATTAATTCATTCCAAGCCTGAGGGCCCCTAAAATCATGTCATGTTCACCCAAATCATTGGTGCATATCCCGCATTGGGGGCTACATAAAAGTAACAAAGACTAATTGCATACGGAAGAACAGTTCTTAGGTTTGAACACCAGCCCATGGACACTTGATCCAATGTGAAATAGGCTGGGAATGTCTCCCTGTGCCTCAGTCCCTTGCACCTGTGTTGGGGAAATGGTAAAAACATCAGATCAAAAAAGGTGATGCTCAGGGCAGGGCTTCGTGGCCCTGCAGGAGCTGTGCAGGCAGTGGGCACTAGCTGTCCACATCTGGAGATGGAATAGGGGTGGGGAGGACATTAAATCCAACAGTGAAGGATTTTGTTTTGTTATTGCACCTGACATCTAGTGCTTGCCACACTGTACTTTACTAATGGTTCTCAAGTATTAAATGGCATCACTCTTGGTGATGGTTTTATACCCAACCAAAAGATCCCAACAACTTTATTTTTGTTCCACTGAGTCCTTTCATTTCAGAATTAGTTGGGTTAATTTTACAATTTGACATAGTAAAATGTTTGGGGAAAGCTGTAAGAATAGTATCTTGTATATTTCTAGAACTTTATGGTTTTTACAGCTTATCCATTCACAACTGTAATATTTTTACCTTCATAACCACATTGTGAAGTAGGCAGAGCACTTATCTTCAAACTACCTTTCATCTTTTCTGAAATAAGAGAGAAATAATCACACTTTATGTAAAAACTAACTGGGCTTAATTGACAATTTGTTGGAGAATCAGCTTTAAAATTACACAGACTGGATTTGAGTTTCAGCTTTTTCACTTTCTGGTTATAAGAATGTGTAAGCTACTTCATGTTTGCAAGCCTAGTTTCCTCATCTGCAATGTAGGAATAGTTGTATCTGAGTCACAACATCACTGTGGCAGGTCAATGGAATGATTTGGGTCTGGGCTCTGGTTATGTGGTACCTAAGCCCCTGAGGGTGAAGAAGATACATTACAACATTCCAGAAGCCAAAAAATAAACAAGATCTTCTAGAAGAGCCCATTTTATTCCAAGATTTGGGAAGAAAAGGAAGCTTATTTTCATTAATTTAATACAGTCTTTCATGATCAATTGGGATTTATCCCTGAGATGCAAGGATGGTTCATTTACAAACAATAAATGTGATACACCACATGAATAGAATAAAAGATAAAAACCAAAAGATTATCTCAATAGGTGTAGAAAAAACACTTGACAAAATACAACATCCTTTTTTTAGAAAAACACTTAACAAATTGGATATGGAAGAAATATGCCTCAACATAATAAAGGCCATATATGATGAGCCCACAGTTTACTATCATACCCAACAACAAAAGGTTGAAAGCTAATCCTCTGAGATCAAGAACAAGGCAAGGATTCCCACTCTCACTACTCTTATTCAATATAGTACTGGAAGTCGCAGCCAGAACAATTAAGCAAGAAAAAAAAAACATCCAAATCAGAAAGGAAGAAGTAAAATTGTCTCTGTAGATGATATGATCTTATATGTAGAAAATCCAAGACTACACACACACACACACACACACACACACACACACACACACTGGTAGAACTAGAATTCTCTAAGGTCGCAGGATACAAAATTAACAGCATAAACGTATAGTGTTTCTATACACTAACAATGAAATATCTGAAAAAGAAATAAGATTTCATTTTCAATAGCATCAAAAACAATAAAATACTTAGGTATAAATTTAACCAAGAAGGTGAAAGATCTACACACTGGAAACTGCAAGACTCTGATTAAGAAGTTGAGGAAGACACAAATGGGAAAATATCCTCTGTTAATGGTTTGGAAGAATTAATACTGCAAAAATGTCCTTACTGCCCAAAGATACCTAATTCAATGCTTCCCTATTAAATTTCCAATGGCATTTTCTGCAGAAATAGAAAAAAATAAAAAACCCTAAAATTTGTAGGAAACCATGAAAAACTCCAAACAGCCAAAGCAATCCTGAGAAACAACAAAACTGGAGGCATCACATTTCTGATTTCAAACTATATTACAAAGTTAGAGTAATCGAAGCAATTTGGTACTGGCAAATAGAAACAAACATATAGGGGCTCCTGGGTGACTCAGTCAGTTAAGCATCTGCCTTCAGCTCAGCTCAACTCTGGGACCCAGAGTCCCATGTTGGACTCTCTGCTCAGCAGGGAGCCTCCCTCTCCCTCTGCCTCTTCACCCACTTGTATGCTCATGCTTGCTCTCTCTCAAATAAATAAATAAAATCTTTTAAAAACCACATAGAACAATGGAACGGAACAGAGAGCCCAGAAATAAACCCATGCATATTCAGGCCTTTGAAAAAATGTAACAAATACTCAAGGAAGAAAAGACAGTCTTTTAAATAAACGGCACTGGGAAAAAGTAGATATTCACAAGCAAAAAGATAAATAAATAAAACTAGACCTCACAAAAATAATTCAAAATGGATTAAAGGCTTAAATGTAAGACCTAAAACCATAAAACTCCTAGAAGAAAACATAGGGGAAAAGCTCCTTGACATTGGTCTTAGCAACAATTTTTTGGATATGACACCAAAAGGACAAGCAACAAAACTACAAATAAACGAGTGGGACTACATCAAACTAAAAAGCTTCTGCACAGCAAAAGAAACAAAATGAAAAGGCAACCTACACAACGAGAGAAAATATTTGCAAACCAGGACCTCAGCTTTTCCTTTATTTTTTCAGACCTCCTACTATAACTGAAGATCAGCCCTCTTGGAATTTCAACCAAAACAAGCCATAATGTCTGTGATCCCACAGGAATGGAGTTATCCATAGCCATGCACACATGGGACACATTGAAGAAATTCCCACCCCTCATTTAAACAGAAAAGTATACTGGAATATTCAATCTTCTGATACAGGAAAGTGGTCCAGTTGGTTTGATAGATTATCTTGTCATTTTCTTGAAAAATGTAGCTACTGCTTCCCGGGTATATACTGGTGTGCTAATGATGTGGGATGGAAGCGTACCATATGAGATGGGAGTTCCCAGCCCTGACTGCGTCACATCATCTGGGGACCTCTGTTAACATGAGATGCAACATGTTAGGTCCCCGGGTCCTATCCCAGACCTACTGAAAAATATTCTGATACTGGAACCCCGGAAGTATAGCTTGCACAATTTTCATTGGTGATTTTGATGTGCAGCCGAGGCCTAGACCCCCTGCTTGGGAGCTTATTACCTTGGGTTCCAGAAATTATTATATCTTATTGATAGTGATGATCTAATGAGAACAATACTTTACCTGGCATAATCTTTCATACGTCATGAAGAATTTCCGTGCGTTCTATGAGTCAGTTAATTCTGACAACAGTCCTCTGAAGAAGGCATCATTTCCATTTTGCAGACTAGAAAAGTGAGGGTTAGGGACATTTAGTGACTCGGTGATGTGTGTGGCCTCTGTTCTTAGATGTAGAGATGGAAGGAGCATCACTCCTGGACAATGAAAAAGAGCTGGATTAATTTTAAATTCAGCATTTTCAAGGAAACCATTGATGAGCTGAGGTTGCAGAGCAACCAACTGGCCCAAAATATGAGGACAAACAGGCCTCTGCAGAGATGGAGGAATGAGGAGAGCTCACTTACCTGGGGTGGAAGAGTTTAGAGTAAGCATGAATTATGGATAATTATGAGTCAATGAGTGCAGCCTGGTGGGACAGTGTGAAGCCTCTGAGAGTCACAGAAATTGAGAACCCACACCTTCTTGTGGGTCTTTTCTTCATAAACCTCACTGGGCGCTCACAGAAAATCCAGAATGAGCTCCAAAAAGTGTCCATTATGGTGCAAGCCTGGGCGAGGGAAATGGGAACCATGTGGGAAAAGAAACCCTACCAGGACTTTGTCCTCCTCTCTTTTCTAAGGAGCAAAAAACTTAAAGAGAAGAGGAAAGTGGGACGCCTGGGTGGCTCAGTGGTTAAGCATCTGCCTTTGGTTCAGGGTGTGATCCCAGGGTCCTGGAATCAAGTCCCACACCAGGCCCCCCATCGGGAGCCTGCTTCTTCCTCTGCCTGTGTCTCTTTAGATAGATAGATGATAGATAGATAGATAGATAGATAATAGATAGATAATAGATAGATAGATAGATAGATAGATAGATAGATAGATAGATATAGAAGAGGAAAGGGCAACAAAATCTGCTTCCTTTGGGCACTGGAAAATTCACTACAGCAAGGAGTTGAGAATAGGAAGGAAAAATCCCAACTCCTGGGGGAAAGGCAGGAGTACATGCGGCACCAACCCTACAGCTGAGGCACAGGGAGGAGAAAGGAGAAGACCATGCCCCTGGCACCTGAGGACAGTACCTACCTAAAATTAAGGCTGAATAAGAACAGAAACACTCCCAACATCCTCCCTCCCAAGCTAACAAGCCACAGATAACAAGTAACAGCAGAGTGCTGCTGAGAGGGTAAGAGCATACTGAGAACCCCTCTCTGAGACACAGTGCAAGACCTAAGGCTCACTCCAGCAGACATTGCTCTGGCAACTCCAGTTACATCCCACACGTAAGACATTGCTGTGGGAACATGAAACCCGAGGTGCTCGGAGGGTAACTATAGCACCAACGAACCTCAGATCCAGCCTCACACCTAAATAGATTAATTCAAATATTCCACACTAAATGTTTATCAGTAGGAAAAGGATGCACATCTCTAGGTATGTAAACTCTTCACCCTAGTGTCTGCTGACATACACGAGATGTCAGCTTTCAACAAAAAAAAAAAACTTATGAAGCATATGATTAAAAAACATTCTCCACAAACAAAGCAATCACTGGATCCAGACTCAGACTTGAAATAGATTTTGGAAACATCCTGGTAGGGAATTTAAAATCACTATAATTGGTATGTTAAAGGTGCAAAAGGAAAAAGTGGGCATTGTGCAAGAACAGAAGGGTAATTTCAGCAGAGAGATGGGAACACTTAAGACGGAATCAAGCGGAAATGCTAGAAATAGAAAACATAGTAGCAGAAATGAGTAATGCTGTTAATAGGCACATCAGCTGACTGACACAGCTGAGAAGAGAATCCATGAACTTGAAGATGGGTCCATGGAAATTATCCGAACTAGAACACAAAAAGATGAAAGAGTGAAAAATTAACAAACCATGACACCCTAGAGCGTTGGGACAATATCAAGTGGACTAGCACACGAGTAACTGGAATCCAAGGAGAATACAGAACAGAGTAGAAGAAATATTCAAAGAAATAATAGCTGAGAATTTCCCAGAATTAATGACAGAAATCAAGATCCAAGGAGCTCATAGTACGCCTAGCAGGTGGTATCTATAAACATACCCCCCACCACGCAGACACATGCCACATACACCTAGGCATATCATACTTAAATTGCAGAAACAAAAGAAAAAGAAAATCATATAGACAGCTGGAGAAAAAAAAAAAAAGAAACAACATTATATTCATAGGAACAAGAACGATACCAGACCACTCATCAGAGACCATGCAATCATAAGACCATAGTGTGACAACTTTAAAATGTGGAAATTTTTTTAAAAGAACACTTTTGATCCAGCGTTCTATATTCATCAAAAATATCTTTCAAAAATGAAGGAGAAACAAGTATTTTTCTCCAAGAGAAACTGAAAGAATTCATTGCCAGCAAACCCACCCTTCGAGAAATGTTAAACAACTTTCTTTAACATTTTTAAACAGTAGGAGAGAAGGAACAACTCTTCCATATGGAAGAATTCCAGTTCATAAACATAGAGGGACTCGGGAAAACAGAATTAACCTTGAGAACACGAAAGTAAGAATCGCCTCAGACAAGATCCACTGCTGAGGCTAAAAATTAAGGAGGTGAAAGTCGAAACGGAATCAGGACATTTACAGTCTGAAAGGCTCTCCACCAAAATATTTTAGTTAATTATTATTTAATTAATTGCAAAGAGAAAAACAGCAACTTTACAGCAGAGAGTTCTAGCAGACACCAGATCGAGCAGCGGAGCACTTAACGGCCACAATAGTACATCCCAATGTTACATATCACTGAAAGGACAAATTGACAAGGACACAGCGTCTTTGGGACATCCCTCACACTAACGCCAGTCTTCTCAAGAGAAAACATCAGACAGACCCAAACCAAGGAACATTCTACAGAATGAGGGACAAGAAATCTTCAAAAGTCTCAAGCTCATGAAAGAGAAGACCAGACTGAAGAATTGTTGGTTTTGTTGTGGTTTTTTTTTTTTTAAGATTTTATTTATTTGAGAGAGAGAGAGAGAGAGCACGTGCAGTGGGAGGAGCAGAGAGAGAGGGAGAAGCAGACTCCCCACCAAGCAGGGAGCCCGACACAGGGCTCCATCCCAGGACCCTGAGGTCATGACCTGAGCTGAAGGCAGATGCCCAACTGACTGAGCCACCCAGGCGCCCGTGAAGAATTGTTCTAAATTACGGGGAACGTAAGGAGTCATAATGACTAAACATAGTGCAGGATCTTGGAACGGATCCTGGTGCATAACAAGGACATTAACGTAAAAACTGGGGTGGAACTCAATAAATGTCATAGTCTGGTTAATAGTATTATTCTACTAAGGTTAAATTCTTTGTGTTAACAGTTGTCCCGTGGCTAAGAGGTTAACATTAAGAGAAGTTGGATAAAGGTATGTATGGAAACTCTTGTACTGTTTTTTACAACTCGACTATATGTCTAAAATTATCTCAAGGTAAAAAGTCAAGAAGGAAAAAGCCAAGACTTTCTCGAGATTGCACTGGACCAGTCACATCTCAGCTTGGGCTGTGTCTCCCGTCCGAAGCAAGTGTTGGCCATCGATCTAACGCAGTGTGTGGCCCCCAGCCTGGCAGCAGCCGCAGTACCACCTGGGAACGTGGACATATAATGGTCAGGCCCCGACCCAGCTTCAGGAATCAGAAACTCTGAGGGTGGGGTCAGGCAATCTGTATTTTAACAAGTCCTCCAGGGCAATTTTCTTCTGGTAAAGATAGTTCCTGAGCATAAGTTATCAAGGGCAGGTAGGAGACTCTCCCGGGGTCCAGCCTCCATCCCCATCAGGCTATGCCATTGTTGCTGGATCCTAATGGCTTCCAGAAATGATTCTGCATCTCAGAACCAATTCTAATTATTTTTAAATTGCCCAGATACAAAATAACTACCCTGACAACTCTGCTTCCAGTAAACTATTAGGTGAAGGTAATGACTTAGCATCCTGGATCTATGCAGAAGGTGGCACTTTTTTTTAAGTTTTTTTTTTTAATCACCTTCTAGCTGTCCTTGGGTAGATTTCTGTGTGTTCCTAGGGCATTTGATGATTGAATTTTGTTTAGTCTTCCCAGAAGCTGTCCTTGGATTTAAGTCATTACGGAATGACCCGCCAACAGGAGCTGTGCATCAAGTATGGACCACCTTCCTCAAAATCATCAGAATCACCTAGAGAGATTTATTTATGCAGATTTTCATCCCTTTCCCAGACCTTCTCAATCAGAATCTCTACAGACCAGGGAATCTACATTTTTAATATGCATTTCCACCATCCTCCCACAAAAATCCATTTTTCTGTATATTCACATTTGAGATGCACTGCTTTGTGGGAGGAGGTGGGAGTCGAAGACACGGGATAGCCTTAAAGAAGATGCAGGACCTGCCTCACATTTAGTGAGAAGGATCTCTGGACACCTGAGATAATTACAGCATCGCTTTGTGCATGCAGGTTGGTTAGGCTGGTGGCCGCAGAGATGATCCAAAACCTGCAGGGTGCGCCTGTTCCCCATGATTTATTCTGGGCTTTCGCTGACCGGTGCATGAACCTGGGCACCACCCCACCCACTTGTCTGAGCATTCACCTCTCTTTTTTTTTTAAGATTTTATTTATTTGAGGGTGGGGGGATAGGGTCACTGAGTGACAGGCACTGAGGAGGGCACTTGATGGGATGAGCGGTGGGTGTTAGACTATATGTTGGTGAATTGAATTTAAATTTTTAAAAAATGTTTTTTAAAAGGACTTATTTATTTGAGAGAGAGAGAGAAAGAGAGAGAGAGAGAGAGTAGCATGTATGAGCAGGGGAAAAGGCAGAGGGAGAGGAGAAGCAGGCTCCCCACTGAGGACAGAGCCAACACAGGGACTCAGTCCCAGGACCCCGGGATCATGACCTGAGCTGAAGGCAGACGCTTCACCAACCAAGCCACCCAGGCGCCCCTCACCTCTGCTTTCTCACAGACTCTTATAAGTCAGTTCAAATGTCAATAAATATCAAAGCCTGCCCTGGGTGAGCTGTTTGAAAGTACAGAACAAATCTCAGGACAGTCCTCGACTTCAGGAACACAGTGAACACTGCAAGAGCACATTCTATGGCTGAGGGCTAAAAAGAACTATAAAAAAATTTCCAGGGCAGCCCGGGTGGCTCAGCAGTTTAGCACCACCTGCAGCCCAGGGTGTGATCCTAGAGACCCGGGATCAAGTCCCGCATCAGGCTCCCTGCATGGAGCCTGCTTCTCCCTCTGCCTGTGTCTCTGCTTCTCTCTCTCTGCATCTCTCATAAATAAATAAATAAATAAATAAATAAATAAATAAATAAATAAATAAACTTTTAAAAAATAAAATAAAAATATTTCCAGGGTGATCAGGAAGGAAGGGGTGGAAGTGTCTGTGGACTGGGAAAGTCAGGGAGGCCTGCATGGAAGAGGCTGGCTGGGAGCTAGGACTGGGAGAATGGATACAAGAATTAAAAAGCTCCCTGCTGGGATCCCTGGGTGGCGCAGCGGTTTGGCGCCTGCCTTGACCCAGGGCGCAATCCTGGAGACCCGGGATCGAATCCCACGTCGGGCTCCCAGTGGAGCCTGCTTCTCCCTCTGCCTGTGTCTCTGCCTTTCTCTGTGTGTGACTATCATAAATAAATAAAAATTTAAGAAAAATAAAAAAATAAAAAGCTCCCTGCTGAAGGCCTCGGTAGGCAAGAAAGGAAGAAGGAAGATCAAGGATCCCAAGGAATGGGGTTGGTGTCTTCCATTAGATATCAAGTGTTTGTGAGCACCTCCCACACCCAAGGGCAGTCAGCAGTGAGAAGCAAGGCCAGTGGGGAGGGGGGGCACGGACTGCTTGCTCCTAGTTTTCTGGAATTCTGCTTCTCCCTCCTCTAAGGAGTATCTGCCTTGACTCTTCTCTTTCCTTTACTGGAATCTCTGGTTCTGGGATCCCTGGGTGGCGCAGCGGTTTGGCGCCTGCCTTTGGTCCAGGGCGCGATCCTGGAGACGCGGGATCGAATCCCACATCGGGCTCCCTGCATGGAGCCTGCTTCTCCCTCTGCCTGTGTCTCTGTCTCTCTCTCTCTCTCTCTCTGTGACTATCATAAATAAAAAAATTTAAAAATTAAAAAAAAAAAAAGGAATCTCTGGTTCTTTTCTTCCTGGTCACCCTGGGCCCTCTGGGATATTCACGAACTGCGAGGACTCTAAACTTCCCCTGAGCCACTTAAGCCTCACCTAGCGGGAATGGGGGGCAGCAACCAGCATCAGTGCCTCCCAGTCCTGGGGGAGAAAGTGGGACAGAGGAGTGCCCAGCTGAGAGGCACCACCTGGGGAAGACGGACGGGCAGCGGCCCACTGGGGTAGCCAGGGATCTGCAGAGGAACAGAACCAACAGCGTGCATGGATGTATAGGCAGAGATTTATTTTAAGGAATTGGCTCCTGCAGTCATGGGGCATGGCCAGTCCAGGTCTGCAGGGTTAGGCCAGCAGGCTAGAGACCCAGGGATGAGGGGACGTCGCAGCTCTTGTGCAAAGACGGTCCAGGGGCAGAATTGCCTCTTCCTCCAGGGACCTCGGTTATTTGCTCTGTGTCTTCAACTGGTTGGATGAGGCCCACCCATGCTCTGGAGGGCAATCTGCTTTACCCAAAGTCCACCCATTTAAATGTTAGTCTCATCTTTCATCGTGGGGGGTGCCTGGGTGCCTCCATCAGTTAAGCATCTGCCTTCAGCTCAGGTCATGATCCCAGGGTCCTGGGATCGAGCCCCATGCCGGGCACCCTGCTCAGTGGGGAATCTGCTTCTCCCTCTCCCCCTGCTCATGCTCTCTCATTCTCTCTCTCTCTCTGTCTCTATCAAATAAATAAATAAAATATTTTTTTAAAAATAACAAAATGAAATACTTTCATAGCAACATCCAGACTGGTGTTGGACTGAATATCTGAATGCCTTGGTCTAGCCAGGTTGACACACAAAATTAACCATCACACCCATGAAACTCCTCGCCTTGGAGCCTGAAGACAAAAAAAAAAAAAAAATCAGAAACCATCCTAAGCCCTGAAATCCCTCTCTAGTTGGGCTTCAGGGGAAATGCACCCAATGGCACACTGTCGCCTGAGAGGACCGGATGTCTGCTTTGAGGGAGAGATGAGCACCCTTCTAGGGTCCCAGGGACCTCCCTCCACCACCCCCTCGGCTCTTGGTGAAGGGGGGGGTGGACAGTTGCTTTCCTCGTTTGCTGCCTCTGCATCCCCAATAGTCCTCCTCGCCTGCTTGGCATCCATACCCACCTTTCATAGAGTTAGCAATTGTTTCTGTTCCATTTTCCCCGTCCAAACTGCCAGTGTGGCCTCTGTCTCCAAATGGACTCTAAATAAATCAGAGGAGAGCCTGAAGGAGATGCCGGCCACCCCCCACCCCCATCCTTCCCTCTCCTAGTGGCTGGAAGACTGATGCAGAGGAAAGAAGAGAAAACTCTCTCCTCTGTTCCCTGCTCCCTCTCTCCCTAGCACTGGCCCTTCTCTTCTCCGGCACGTTAGAGTCATTTGAAAGCTTTAAAAAAAAAAAAAACCTGATGCCCCATCCCTGTCTCCAGAGACTCTGGAGAGATCCATTGGTCTAGGATGGCAGCCGGTCTGGAGTATTTTCTAACAGCTTCCATAATTGTTACGAGAGTGATCTTCATGAAGTTCTAAGTTTTTGCTCTACAAGGTACTCTGCACTCTGGGTTTTTAGATATCTGTAAGCTGTCCCTGAGCTGTATTTTGCAAGATTTGTTGGGGAAACTTCTAGCCCGGCTGAGGAGGGAGGGGGTTTTGTCCTGACAGCCTAGAGAGAACCATGTGAGGATGAGATTCGGATTAAGACATTCGTCCCTTGTCCCCTGAGGTGGCCCTTCACACACTTTCTCTCAAGGGGCCCATGTGTTGAAATATGATTTTCAAAATGTGAAAATCATACATCCCATATGACTACAGAGTGAGCAAAAATAAAAGATTTCTTTAACTCAGTGAGGGATCAAAAGGAGGATGACCAAGCCAACTAAAGGGACAGAGAGATACTGAGTATGTCGTCTACACACACACACACACACACACACACACACACTGGGGAAGAAGGGATGCCAGGGTAAAACAGCTACATTAGATACAAAACTGGTGAATGCTAACAGACCATCTTTATAAATCTGCTTGAGGGACTTTTTTCTTAAGAGACGACAAAAACAAAAGACAAAATGCAAAAAACCTCTAGCAACAAATTTACTACAACACGAATCGTAATTAATTCTGAGTGGCAATATGGTTCATGGTTTGCTCTTAATTGCTTCTTTGTAGTTATGTGTGGCTTTAAAACAGTCAAAAAGTAAAAGGAATGTATAAAATAAAATGGGTTATACCAAGAAAGGGAAAAAAATCAGATTTGGATCTGAATATTGGCAAGTTTGTTGATTTCTCTGACTTTTGAGCGTCCCTGTTGGTGAAATGGAAGAAGTACCCAAACCTAAAAAAAAAAAAAAAAAAATACTCTAACCTTCCAAGCTGAGTTACACGGCTTAAAAGACTATAAAATGACCCGAAGTTCTCGGCCCAGAGTAAGCACTCAATAAAAGGATTAATTTACTGTGTCTTGCAGACGCCGCACGGTGTTTATGGACATTTGACTGTCTCCCTCTTGCCTTGGGGTCACCTGGCAGCTCCCTTCCTCAGCTCTCACTGTGCCAACAGGACCAGCCACTGTCCAACTGTCCTCCCCTAACTAGTGCTCCTGAAATGGACACCTATCTGCATATCCAGTAAATCCGATATATTTTAAATGATTTATTAAAATTGAGTTAATAAAACCGAACAAGAGTCTAAGCAAGAATGACTAGCTTTACTGGTGGGGTGTTAGGGCAGCTGATTCAAGCATTTTAGGGCTGAATCTGTGCACTGCTATGTTGTGCGATCACTCCCTCATTTAGAAAACATTTACGGAGCATCTACCCCCTGCCAGCTCCCTGGGCATTAGAGGTAAAAAGCTGAATAAGGCAGAGCCCACTCTTTTGAGATTCATGGACGTCAGACTTTATTCTACAACATTGGAACTCGTCAAAACGAGTTGGCCTCAGATGCTTAGATCGATGTTAATGTGAATTTTTCTGGCCCCTTAAGATCTAGATAAGATCAGTTCAAAGCCCTCCCCTCCCCAAGAGTGCTGTGAACTCTAGAGGTGCTGGTGCTTGTGTGGTCATCTCTGGCCCTGAGATTCTTAGTGATCTAATTAGTGCTTTCTTTTTTTAGTGGGTCTTTAAACGCCTTCCTGTGTAGTTCCTGTTGTATGTGCCCCTCACAAGCACATATGCATATTTTTCTGACTTTTCCCTCCTTCCTCTCTTCTGTGATGGTTAATTTTATGTGTCAGTTTGACAGGGCCACCAGATGCCCAGATATCTGGTTGAACTTTTTTTTCTGGATGTGTCTGTGAGGATGTTTCTGGAAGAAATTGGCATTTGAATCCATAGACTGAGTAAAGCAGACTGGCCTTCCCAGTGTGGGTGGGCATCACCCTAACCCTTGAAGGTCCCCATAGAATAAAAAGGTGGAGGAAGGTTGAGTTTGCTCTCTGCCCGGCTCCTTGAGCTGGGACATCAGTCTCCTGCTCTCAGAATTCCTGGCTCTCTGGCCTGCAAAGCACACGGTTTCCCTGGGTCTCCAGCTTGCAGACGACAGACTGTGAGACTTCTCAGCCTCCAAAGTCACATGCGCCAATTCCTCGTGATAAATCTCTTTAGGGGCTCCTGGGTGGTTCAATTGGTTAAGTGTCTGCCTTTGGCTCAGGTCATGATCCCAGGGTCCTAGGATGAAGCCCAGCATTGGGCTCCCTGCTCTGCAGAGAGCCTGCTTCTCCTTCTGCTTCTCCCCCAACTCATTTGCACTCTCTCCTTCTCTCTCTCTCTCAAATAAATAAAATCTTTAAATCTCTTTATATGTTTTGAATCTTACCTATCTATCATTCATCTATCTCCTCTTGGTTCCATTTCTCTGGACACCCTGTCTGATATCCCTTCCCACCTCACATTCTCATCCTCTCCTCGATTATTCTGTGGAACTACCAATCCAATTCTTCTAACCTTTTGTAAATTGTAATAGTGACTTTCCTTCATTGCCCTTCCTTCGAATTATACCCCTTCAATGAGAAAAGGGAGTATTGCTAAATCTAATAAATATCTCTAGTTGACTTTGCAAAAGAGAAGAATTCTTCAACATTATTGCTAGTAAGGATTCAAAGTCAAAGAACTTTCTCAAATATGGAGTTATTGGGGGTGGGAATATCCAGTTACCACTACTTGTTGATTCAAAACATTTCCTAGGGGATCCCCGGGTGGCTCAGCGGTTTAGCGCCTGCCTTTGGCCCAGGGCGAGATCCTGGAGTCCTGGGATCGAGTCCCATGTCAGGCTCCCGGCATGGAGTCTGCTTCTCCCTGCTCCTGTGTCTCTGCCTCTCTCTCTCTCTATGATAAATAAATAAATCTTTTAAAAATTTTTTCCTATTTTGCTTTTTTCTCCGGTTAGTGTTGGAAGTTGGGGGGTGAATCATCCACATGATTTGCAGTCCCTTGTGTGAAGTGACAGACAGCTTCTCTGCTGAATGTTTCAAGTATCCATTCTCTGCACTGAAAGTTGTGGAACAATTGTTCTTCATTTCTACAGAAATGAGCGGACCCTTAGAACCCTCAGTTATTCCATGAACTGAAGCTATAACGGACGGGTGGGGATGGGATGTGGATGCTCTTCACTGGACGCCCCTCACTGGACAGTCACAATTCAGTCCCTATGTCTTAGCCTAAGTCATAGTGACAGGTTCGCTGTAGGGCAGTTCCCATCGTCACCCTTAGTCCGGTCCCTTGGGTGCATTTCTGCCACTGAGCACCCTCTGGGTGCTGCTAGGAAAACAAAGAGATTGATTGGCAGATGCTACAACCTGTCCACCTCTGGACTCCATTTTCAAGATTGTTTGGTGGGGGGTGGGGTAGAGCAAAGGAAGAGGGAGGAGAGAGAGAGAGAGCATCCCAAGCAGACTCCCTGCTGAGTGTAAAACCCCACACAGGGCTCGGTCTCCCCACCCTGAGATCATGACCTGAGCCGAAATCAAGAGTCGGGTGCATAACCGACGGAGCCACCCAGGTGCCCCTGGACTCCATTTTCTTACTCAACTTAGCCTCTGTGATCCCTCATTTCTTCCAGTCTCTTAATTTCTTGGTCCTTTCATCTCTTCAGTTCAAAAGCCCATTTTTGGTGCCCCCTGTGACCAGCCCTGAGCCAGTTTGGTCATTTACTATGGTTAGGTTCTCTGTGCAAAAAGACAGTGACCCTTGAAATGCTGAGATGAAAAAGAGCTCCCCCCCACACACACCCCTTACCCCCAGGAACTAATGAAAGTGACTCTTGGACCAAATGCTACCCCCATGTAGACATTTACTAAAAAAAAAACCCTTAGCAGCATAGAGGTCCCAAGCCAGTTCACACAGCCTGTTCTGTGAGCCTGATGAAGTCCCAGCCCCTGTCCCTCACATTCTCTGACCACGCTCCACATAAAACTTTCAGCAAGACAAATGTCAGCATCTCTGTCCAACATGACACTGTCGAGGGGCATGGCTGAGGACTGGGCTCCATCATCATCCCTTTCTCTCCTGCACATCTGGTCTCTTTGGTTGGCCCTATCTGCAATGACAGCTAACGCCTCCTGAGTCCTTGCTGCGTGCCGGGCACTGTGCTAAGTGCATTGTGTCCATGAGATAACGCTCACCCACAACCCCCCTTATTGCCAGGTCCCATGGAAGCTTCGACGTGGACCTCACTCAGTCTCCAGAAGTATTCAGTTCTGTGGGCCTCAGCCTCCCTAAAGTTGTGTCTGCCATTTTGTCCCTACTTGTCTGGGCATGGGGCCCCCTTGAGGCTCTTCCTCATCCATCACGTAAACATTCTCCAGGGGTTGCTCACATGCACCCACGTGGCTTTCACTTCTGCTCGGTGGCACCCCAGAACGCCACAGATATCACCCACTTGTCCAGCTAGTTGTGGAGCAAGAGGAGGCAAAGCAGGTTTCAACCACGTAAGGGCTGCTTTCTTTGCAGACACCGCCTCCCTGTAATAGTAGAAGTACTTTGGTATGAGAAGTGTAGTGGGCGAGGCTACGTCCACAAATTAACCCAGAACGGTACCAGTTCTCCCAGGTTATCTAATTTGCATCAGCAAGGACAGAAGCGTACTTTGGTGGTGGAGTTGTAAAGTGAGGTATCAGGACCCCCTGTGTGATTAAGGGTGAACACTGACCAGCCCTTATGGTCAGGAAACCTGGACCCCTGGTTTGACCACAGGGCTTGCCTACCCTGCCATAAAGATGTTGTCACAGGAGGCTTTTGTCCGTGGGGTAGATTTGTGTCCCTGAAACAGGCAGACGCCTTCCCTGAAATGTCAACCTTTTGTGAGACTATCTGGGCAGTTGACTAATAAATACCTGTATGTTTGGCAGAATTTGGAGTGGGACTTGCTTTCACCATCATGTACCACCTGGTAGGGGTTGTGTTGTGGATGGGGTCATGGAGCACCTCCCTGCCCCCAAACACCACAAACTGCCCAGAATCATCCAAAGAACGTGACATTCAATGAATACAAGATGAGCTTGGGGTATACAGCACTCGCGAAGGAAAGGATAACATTCAAGGTAAAAAAAAAAAAAAAAAGTCCAACTTGTGGATTTTTTAATATAAATTTAAAAAAATAAGTGTTCTACTTTGGAATAATTTTAGATTTATAGCAAAGTTTCCCACATAGTACAAAGTGCTCACATACCCCCCCACACACACCCCCAACCAGCTTCTCTGAATGGTAACTTCTAACCCAACCCTGGTGCAACTGTCAAAACTAAGAAATTAACGTTAATATTTTATTGTTAACTATTCTAAATAAGTTTCACTAGTTTCTACACTGATGTTTTTCTCTGTTTCCAAATCCAGTGTAGTCATCATGTTTCTCTAGTCTGCTCTGATCTATGATGGTTTCTCAGTCTTTCCTTGCTTTTCATGTCCTTGGCTGTTTTGAAAAATACCAGTCAGGTATTTTGCAGAAGGTTCCTCAGTTTGGTCTCATCTGGTGTTTTCTCACAATTAGAATGAGGTTGTGGGTTTGGGAGAAGAGTAAACATCTGAGGTGTCCCCACAACACCCACTGGAGCCCCTCCACTGAGCAGGTAGGCCCCCAGAGTGCTCTGCAGGAGCTGTAGGCTGGGAAGGGAGCCTGAGGGATTAGGAGATAGGGCCCAGGAATTAGATGACCGGATGTCACCCTGAAGAGCCATGTCTTTTTTGTGGCCAGTGGCAGTCCCAAGGCTAGAGGAAGGAAATGATGGTTGTTGAAGGAGATAAATTTACCTGAGGCTGAGGGTGGACATGGCCAGCTGTGCATGGAACCCCCAGCCACTGTATACATATAATAAATAGATGGGCCAAACATTCTGGTTAGAGACTTTTGCCAACTGAGATTTTCCATGATAAAGTTGTATATTTTGTCCAAAAGAAGGAAGGAGAGAGTGAAGAAATGAATATAAATCACCCCGGATTGTATTTGACTTTATACCAATGTAGTCCTAAAACATAATTTTTAAAATGTTTTACAGAAACAGGAAAGAGATCCTGAAAGTCACACCACAGCCCTGCTCCAAGTGCAGGCCAGTGAAATTCCACTCTTAGTTATCTCTGGATCGAATGCAGGTCCCTGAGAAACAGAGTTTAGGGACTTTAACTTGGGGATGAATTTTTATCAGCAGGTGTTCCTACTAAGAAGGGAAAGATACAGCCAAAGAGGCTGAGGTGATTGAAGGCAGAGTCCACAATAGTGCTAATGGCTGGACTTGGCCTTGAGAACACTTGTTCCATTAGCTCCACTAGGACTGAATCCTCATTCCGCACTAGCTGAATTAGTGGCAAATGGTAGAAATAAATGGACAAATGGGCTAACCGGATAGGTTAGTTTAAAATCAGAAGTGATTTCCAGGCTCAGGAGAAAGAGGCAATATTATTGTTAATGGAGCACAGCCAGGCATGCCCTGCCTTTGGGGAGCCCACGGCCTAGGGAGAAAGAGAAGTAAACAAATAACCACAAACTAAGGTCATATTAAAGGGGCAGTGGGAGTACAGAGGTGGGAACACCATGCCTCAGAGAGTCAAGACTGACTTCACGAAGAGGTGATGCGTAGACTGGATCTTTTTTTTTTTTTTTAAGATTGTATTGTTTATTTATGAGAGACACACAGAGAGAGAAGCAGAGACACAAGCAGAGGGAGAAGCAGGCTCCATGCAGGGAGCCTGATGTGGGACTCGATCCCAGGACTCCAGGATCAGGTCCTGGGCTGAAGGTGGCGCTAAACCGCTGAGCCACCCAGGTGTCTGTAGACTGGGTCTTGATGGGCGTGCCGGAGCTTGCATGGATGATGGATCAATGTGAGATGGTGAAAGAGCATGGGTGCTGAAGTCAAGCAGGCCAAGACTGGAATCCCAGAGACAAGTCATTGAGCCTCTGAGACTCAGCTCCCCTACTTTTAAAATACCTAACATGAGGCATCCTTGGGGGGATTGGAAACAGTAATGTACAGATAGGATCTAGGTGCTGCCTGACACCCAGGAGGCTTTTTGTAGGTAGCAGTCACAAGAGTAGGTGCATTAGTAGTTGAGGGTATGTCTAAAGGCGTGTTGGGGGGATGAGTCACACAAAGGTTGGGGAGAGGGTGTGTTGGAAGGCTTTTGGGGTCCAGAGAACCTGGGTTTGAATTTCTTCCTGTCCTTAACTTGCCAACAGCATGACCCTGGACTAATTATTCACCTTCTCTGCAACTGTAAAATGGGAATAATAATAGCACAGCCTCATAGGGTTGTCATGATGGTACAATGAGCTAATGCAAGTGAAGTGTCCAGCACGGCACAAGTTATCAGTAAGTGGTAGCTATTATTTCTATTGTCATCATCTTTGTTCTTTCTGCCATTATTGGAAAGAGGAAGTAAGGGAATGGAGCTAAGAACCAACAGATCATATCTGGCCTTCTTCAGATACCTGACAGCATCTATTGGTGGGTTTATCTCTCTGTTGTATTCCCCATCAGAATGTGAGCTCCAGTGCAGGTGGGCTCTTTGTCTTGTTCACTGCAATGAGGCCAGTACCTAGCAGAGCACCTCACACATAGGATATGCTCCATAAATATACATAGATGGATGGACGGACAGATGGACAGATGGATGGATGGGCGGATGGACGGACGGGTGGATGGATGGGTGGATGGGTGGATGGGTGGTTGGGTGGTTGGGTGGATGGGTGGATGGATGGATGGGTGGTTGGGTGGTTGGGTGGGTGGATGGGTGGATGGATGGATGGATGGATGGATGGATGGATGGGTGGGTGAAAGGATGGTTGGTTGGTTTGGGAAAAGCACAGGCCCATTGCAGGGTAAACTCAGAGCAGGGCTATGACTACGGCTCCATTTCAGATGCTGTCAAAGCTCCAGAGAGGTTTCCAGTAGTGGTCCGTAGAGAACGGACCTGGAAGGAGGCAGGTGGGAGCCCTTGCAGGTGGATGGGAAAAGTGGGTGGAGATGGAGTATACCCAGCTCCCAAACACAAGTGCAGAGTCAGTGGGACCTCCGGCAGGATCACTGCCAGCCCCAGCCACTGGCCTTGGAGAGCCTGGCCTGGAGCCCCAAGGAAGGACGGGAGCGAGTGGAGGTGGGGGCCATGAACTTCGCTCAAACTCTGCACCTGCTCAAACTCTGACCACCCTTCATCAGCATTTTCTGAGTGTTAGGAGACCCGTGTTCGAGTCCTGATTCTGCCAGGACTGCTGTTGTCACTTAGGAGCATCTGGTCTTCAGTGTCCTCATTTGTGGAAGGGGGATGAGAAGACCTACCCTCGAGATTGTTATGAGCACCGAACAGAATGAAAGTGCCTGGTGCAGTGCCTGGCACACAGGAGGCACTACCAGGGGGCTGCTGTTATTACTATTGTCATAATTATTATTAATTAAAAAAGGCACTTTATAAAATGCCTTTTATACTTATTACTAGAGCTCCAAGGAATCTCTTGTTTTAGCTGAACAGCATAAAAACAACTACTTCGGGGTGCCTGGGTGGTTCAGTGGTTGAACATCTGCCTTCGGCCCAGGGCGTAATCCTGGGGTCCTGGGATCGAGTCCTGCATCGGGCTGCCCACGGGGAGCCTGCTTCTCCCACTGCCTGTGTCTCTGCACCTCTCTGTGTCTCTCATGAATACAACTATTTCTTTCTCAGCTGCAAAACTCCCCTACAGATGAAAAGCTACTTGGGGCTGAGAACCATCTGTGAGTCATTCTGTTTTCTCCTGGCTCACGGGAGCTACTGAGGCACCTGCATATTCTCTCTCTCTCTCTCTCTTATCTCTCTGTCTCTAGGTCTCCATCTGTCTCTCTCCCATCTTTCTGTCTGTATCTCTGTATCTTTCTGTTTCTCTCCTCTGCCCCTCCTAACTCTTCATCCTCAAAGGCACTTTATTTTTTTCATAGTTTACAGTACAGTCTTTTTTTTTTCTTATTTTTTGAGAGAGAGCAAGTGCAAGGCTGGGGGAGTGGCAGGGAGAGGAAGAGAGAGAACCCCAGGCATACTCCACGCCCAGCACCGAGCCTGACTCAGGGCTCAATGTCACGACCCTGAGATTATGACTTGAGCTGAAACCAAGCGCCTCACACCCAACTGGCTGAGCCACCCAGCTGGCCCCTCAAAGGCACTTTAAATATCCTCTCTTTCTGAGATCTTCCCAGCCCGCCCCCCGCCCCCCATCTACCAGGAGGGACTCTCCTCCCCTCTGGTCCCTTCCTGCTCCCCTCAGTCCTCTGGAGGACTTTGCACAGAGCCTCCGTTTTGGCACCTGTAAAAGTAGCTATGACCCCACCCCCTTCTCCCCATCTCACGGGCTGTGGAGGGATTCGGTGAGAAGAAGCAGAGAAATTGCTTTGCCTAGTGCCTGGCACATAGTGTTTGGTAAAATGGTCATCATACAATTGTTTTCTTACTTCTATGTTTGTACCTCATTCCCTCCATTTCACTGTGAGTTTTTGGGTTGGGTGCTGAGCTCTGGAATCAGCTCTGGATGATTCCCAACAGGTGTCAGAGGGTAAGTGTGGGGGGGGGGATGAGGGAGGTACAAACAGGAGAGAATAGGCTGTTTCTGTTCCAGAAACATTTCAGGGAGAACCCTCTGCTGAGGGGGGTGGGTGTTTAAAGCACAACATGGCTCACACTCCCTCTTCCTTCTTGTGAGTTGGAGCCACCAGAGGGACATGCTTCCATGGGTGGGACTGGCAGGTGAGTGCAGGTGCCTGGGGTCAGGTGGGACAGGCAGGTGAGTGCAGGTGCCTGGGGTCAGGTGGGACTGGCAGGTGAGTGCAGGTGCCTGGGGTCAGGTGGGACAGGCAGGTGAGTGCAGGTGCCTGGGGTCAGGTGGGACTGGCAGGTGAGTGCAGGTGCCTGGGGTCAGGTGGGACAGGCAGGTGAGTGCAGGTGCCTGGGGTCAGGTGGGACAGGCAGGTGAGTGCAGGTGCCTGGGGTCAGGTGGGACAGGCAGGTGAGTGCAGGTGCCTGGGGTGAGGTGGGACTGGCAGGTGAGTGCAGGTGCCTGGGGTGAGGTGGGACTGGCAGGTGAGTGCAGGTGCCTGGGGTGAGGTGGGACTGGCAGGTGAGTGCAGGTGCCTGGGGTGAGGTGGGACTGGCAGGTGAGTGCAGGTGCCTGGGGTCAGGTGGGACAGGCAGGTGAGTGCAGGTGCCTGGGGTTAGGTAAGACTCCGGGATGTGGGCACCTGACCTGGCCCAGAGATGGTAGTGATAGGTAAGGAGGAGTGAGGACGTCTGACCCTCCCCTGTACCTGAACCATGAGGCAGGTATAGTGACCTGCACTTCATGGATGAGGAAACAGAGGCCCGGAGAGCCTACCTTGCCTGGGTCACCCTATCCCCAGCCGTGCAGCAGGGTCTCATATCCAGCCCCTACCCCCAGGGCCCAGCTGTTCTTCAACCTCTTAATGTCACACAGGACAAACTGCCTCGTGAAGCACAGGCAAGGTGAGGCCCAGACTCCTCAGGGACATGAATGAAGGGCGTCCAGGTTCACAAGCAAATAACCCTTTGGGCCCCAAGCCCTGGGGCGGGAAGCACCGGGCACAGACACACACCTCTGCACCCACAGGCTGAAGCCCGGTCAGTGCAGGGCCTCTAACCTCGACGCACTCTGCCTGCTGAGACCTACTGTGTGTCAGGTGCCGTCCCAGCCTCTTTCATGTATTTTATTTTATTTAATACAGCAATCCTGCAGGGAACATATTTCCACTCCCATTTTACAGATGAAAATCTGAGTCCTAGAGCTTAAGGAAGCTACAGTCAGTCATTAGGTGTCATTCCTGTCACCTTATTCTCCGCCCCCCCCCCATCCCCAGGGAGGCTCAAGGTGTTGAGTCCCACCGCGACCCAGAGCTCCGGGGGACTGGAGCATCATTGCACCCCTGCATCATAAGGGAGCAAGACCCTGGGGGTGCGTATCAGTTTGCCTGGTTATTGTGACACCGCCCAGTAAGCACCGTCACAACGTCAGTGGTGTCCAGTGAGCAGCGCTGATGCCCCGCAGGTGGCCAGGGCTGGGGACTGGGGACCAGCTGGGCCAGGCTGGGCTCCCTGGAGGCGGCTCTGCGCCAGGTGTCTCTCGTCCTGCCCCCAGAGTCGGCAAGCAGCCTGGGGACACTCGTCGTGGAGATGGCAGGGGCACAGAGGACGGGCTGAGCACATCACCACTTCCATCCCATTCTACTGGCCAAGGCCAAGGGCCGGGAGCGGCGGCCCCTGCAGAAGTGAAGAGAAGCGCCAAGTCACCTGGCCAAAGGTGTGGACCCTGGGGCGCCCTTCCCTCACCCTCTCTCCTCCTCGGTGGCAGCGCTGGGGAACATAGCCGGGTGCCAGGAAAATCTCCACTGCTCTCCGGGAGACAGCAGAACTGTCGCCCACCCCCTCCCATCATGACCCACTGGTGGCACTTGGATTAAACACGTTTCGGTGGGAATATGGACAATCATATAATTTAGAGTTGTCTGGGTCTTAGAGGATTTCAAAGCCTTCATCTATCTCTTCCTGAGCCTCACCTCAACCCCAGGAAGTGTGCGGGGAAGGGAGAGAGAGAGAGAGAAGGTGTGATTAACAGTGACAGCAACTGTAACAGCAGCGAGCACTTCTCTAGCTCTTGCTACATTTCCAGGGGCTCATTTACACAAGTGAGCCATTTATTTTTTTATTTTTTTAAAGATTTTATTTATTTATGAGAGACACAGAGAGAGAGAGAGAGAGAGAGAGAGAGAGGCAGAGACACAGGCAGAGGGTGAAGCAGGTCTCATGCAGGGAGCCTGACGTGGGACCAGATCCAGGGTCTCCAGGATCACGCCTGGACCGAAGGTGGTGCTAAACTGCTGAGCCACCCGGGCTGCCCAACTGAGTCATTAATTAAAAATGAGTGGGAAATATCAGAAAGGGAGACAGAACATGAGAGACTCCTAACTCTGGGAAACGAACTAGGGGTGGGGGAAGGGGAGGTGGGCGGGGGGGTGGGGGTGACTGGGTGATGGGCACTGAGGAGGGCACTTGACGGGATGAGCACTGGGTGTTATTCTGTATGTTGGCAAATTGAACACCAATAAAAAATAAATTTATTAAAAAAAAAGAAGTAAGTACACCTTGAAAAAAAATAAATAACAACTAATTGCTCATCACAGGGCCGAGGGGGAGGCGGTGTGGGAGCTCTGAAATCAGAACCTGCTTTGGAATCCCAGGGTTTCTGCTTCCCAGCTGTGTGCCCTTGGACACTTTACTTACCCTCTCTCTGTTACTTTCCTAAAGCTGCTATAACCAATTGCCACAAATCGAGGGGCTTAAGATAACCCAAAATCTAGCCTCCAGAACTGCGAGGCTAGAAAGCCTCTCTCTCTCTTTTTTTTTTTTTAATTTTTATTTATTTATGATAGTCACAGAGAGAGAGAGAGAGAGAGGCAGAGACACAGGCAGAGAGAGAAGCAGGCTCCATGCACCGGGAGCCCGACATGGGACTCGATCCCAGGTCTCCAGGATCGGGCCCTGGGCCAAAGGCAGGCGCTAAACCGCTGCGCCACCCAGGGATCCTGAAAGCCTCTCTTTATAAGGACACCAGTTGTGCTGCAGCGAAGGCCAACCATTCTCCAATATTCAGTCCAGCCTTAACTCACCCAACTACGATGACCCTATTTCCCAATAAACCAAATAAGGTCGCGTTCTGAAGTTCCAGGAAGGCAAGAATGGGAGAGGAGACAGTATCCGACCCAGCACAGTCTCTAAGCCTTGTTTTGTTTCTCTTGTCCACCTATAAAATGGTGCTGTCGGTGGCTTGTGTGTTAGGAGGACTGGGTAAGGTGAGGCAGGAAAGCTGGTGGCACGGAGCCCGGCCCATTGAAAGTGCTCAGCAAACGGAAGCTTTCGTCTCACAATCAGCATCATCCCCACCTTACAGGGAGGGAAACGAGGTCCAGACAGGCAAAACCGGTTGTCATCCTATAAATGGCAGAGCCAGGTTCTCTAATTCCTGAGCCAGTGTGCCGTGCATACAGCAGATGCTCAATAAACGCTCCGTGACAACCGCCAGTGGGCATGCACCAAGCCACGGGGCTCTGCGAGGACCCCAGGCTAGAAGGGGAAAGAACCTGGAGGGGCCTGGTCAGGGTTTCTGCAGCTCCGCCCTGCCAGCTGCCCCTACTGCCACTGCTCTTGGTCTCGGGGGTCCGGCGGTGCACCTGAGTCAGGACGTTCACCATCAACACTGCAAACTGGGGCAGTCTGGGTGGCTCAGTGGTTTAGCGCCGCCTTCAGCCCAGGGCATGATCCTGGGGACCTGGGATCGAGTCCCACGTCGGGCTCCCTGCATGGGGCCTGCTTCTCCCTCTGCCTGTGTCTCTGCCTCTCTCTGTATCTCTCTGTGTCTCTCATGAATAAATAAATAAAATATTAAAAAAAAAACAACACTGCAAACTGGATTTCACAGACTGGTCAGTCCTCTGCTGGCTGGAGCTCTTCCAGCACCTGGCTTTTCAGCTGCTCAGATGCCACAGGGGCCGCCGTCTTCCCAGGGACTCTGCTCTGTCCCCAAGACTCTATCAAGACAGAGAAAAACCAAGTCTTGACATTTTGTGAACGCCCTTGTGAACGCATTGTACCTAATCTCGCGTCCACGAGGGCTTCCCCGGGCACACGGCTGCTCTCCCACAGGCAGGCTTGGGCAGGGGGTCTGCTGCCGCGACGTGGGCAGGTCTGGGCACAGCCAGGCCCAGGCGGATGGCGATGGAGGCGGAGGTCAGTTCGGACGTTGGGCTGCTTGGCTTCTGTCCCTGGGACCCTCTGTGTCCTCCAAGATCTCAGTTCCATTCTCGGGGAAGTTTGTTGCATTTCCTTCCCCCCCCCCCAACACACACACACACACACACACACACACACACACACAAGCCACTGGTACATTGTCACAGGACACAGACACGTAACAGTAATGGTCCCACTCTGGGAGCTTCCAGGCTCAGAAAAGAGTTGAGACATGCACAACCTCCCCGGTGAAGTCGACAAATAGAGAAGTTCTAAGAAGGGAGGACAGGAGCACAACTTTGCGGGAGGGAGGGTGTCAGGAAAAGCTTTATTAAAAATAAAATTATTTACTTTTTCATGAGAGAGGCAGAGATAGGAGAAGCAGGCTCCCTCCGGGGAGCTCAATGTGGTACTCGATCCCAGGACCCCGGGGCCATGCCCTGAGCTGAAGGCAGATGCTCAACCATTGAGCCCCCCAGGCGTCCCCAGGAAAAGCTTTATTTATTTATTTATTTTTAATATTTTATTTATTTATTCATGAGAGACAGAGAGAGGCAGAGACACAGGCAGAGGGAGAAGCAGGCTCCATGCAGGGAGCCCGACGTGGGACTCGATCCAGGGTCTCCAGGATCACGCCCTGGGCTGAAGGCAGCCCTAAACCGCTGAGCCACTAGGGCTGCCCAGGAAAAGCTTTATTGACAAGTAGCATCTAGGTGGGTTTTGAAGGTTGAGTAGGAGTTCAACAGCTAATGGCAGAGTTAGAAGTAGGAGTAAAGGCAGGGAGGTGGGAAGACCAGGGCATGCGTAAGTAACAAGAACTGGTCCCATTTGGTCAAAAAGCAGGAAATTATGGAAGATGCAGCTACAGAGGTGATAAATCATCATTATCGTCCTCTGAGGAGCCAATGCCTAAACCTATAAGCCCTGAAAAATGCCTACCGGCGCATCAGATCCTGATTCTGCAATGCAGGGATAATTCAGAAGCCACCGTAGTTGTTTAGCAGGTCGCAATAAGGCGTGGCTAGGGGGTGAAGCGCCCCGCAGCTTAGCCCCCAGAAAGGCCTTTCTATCCACCTGGTTCCACTCCATCCACAGCACCGGGCAAGGCAAGGATCGTGAGCCCCCTTCACAGATGAGGAAGGTGAGGCCCAGGGTGTCAGGTGGAGAATGACAAGCTTAGGATCTCCCAGGGGTAACTAAAGGGAGGCAGATTTCCCCCAGTCACCTTGCAGCCACTTCAGAGTTTTCGGTCCTACGTCAGGGCATGTTTTCCTGGCGCTGCTGGAGGTACCGAGGTTAGGAGAGGAAGCAGCGTGTGAGCCAGGGACTGGAGCAGGCTGCTGTTGGTAATTATGGGGGGAGAGTGGGAAGATGGGGCTCCTGATGCTGCTCCAGCCACGAAGCCTGACCTGAGCCCCGCAGAATCCCCCTCAGGAGCAGGAAGACCAAGAGAGCCAGGAGCTCCAGGTAGAAGGAACAGCCTGTGCGAAGGCACAGAGGAGGGACCTGCCAATGAACTAGATTGTGGGTTCCGCAGCGACGGGAGCTTTGTCCACCCATCCCCACAACCGGTGCCCGGTAACTGCTCCGTGGATCCTAAATGAATGAGTGAGTGAATGAACAGCTCGTTTATTAAAATTCAGGTCGAGTTCAAACTGGAAATGGTTTTGATTTTCTCCAACCTGGGGGGTGGGGGGTGCTCAGGAGCTTAAGCATCTGACTCTTGATTTCAGCTCAGTTCATGATCTCAGGGTGGTGGGATCCAGCCCCCCACGCCTGGCCTCCTTACCCCCCACCCCATCCCCCGTTGGCTCCACATTCAACTCCTCTCTCTCTTTCTCTCTCTCCTTCCCTCTACTCCTCCCCTCACCAATTAAATCAATGAATAAATCTTTTAAAAAATATCTTTTTTTCTCCAACCTGTGCTTTCACTCATGCCTTGAAAAATCCTCCTCCCCCCCCCCCGCGATGTCTTGGGCAGATCCCAGCATTTGTAGTCATTTCTAGTATTAAGAATTAGTCACATTTTTGGAAGAGTCACTCCAGTTAAAAAGTCTGCTCCAGTCTAAAGTCTCTCTCACCCCCCAACTCAGACCCAGTTCATACCTCAAGCTGTCCCCCTCCCCACAAAGCAGAGGTAAGGGTAAGGGGTGCCTCCCCCCTGCTCTGACACCGCCTGGCAGCCTGGCAGGCGGGGTTAGAGACGCTGCAGTCCTCTGTCATGGAACCTGAGCTCCTCGAGGGAATGTGTTGCATTTTCTTTCTGTTACTGAGATAGAGTTGACATGAACGTTTTATTAGTGTCAGAGGTACAACATGATGATTCTATATTTGCGTATATTACGAAGTGATCACCACAGTAAAGACAAAATTATTTTCTTGGGGTGAGAACTTCCAGAATCCCCTCTTTGCAACTTTCGAATATGCAATGTGGTATGATTCACTACGGTCTCTGCGCTGTGCACTACTTCCTTAGGCCTTTCTTATTTTATAGCTGGAGTTTGTTCCTCGTGACCACCTTCACTCATTTCACGGCCCCCGTTTCCCACCCCGCTGCCTCTGGCCACCCCCAATCTCTGGGTCTATGGGTTCCGGCAGTTTGTTTGTTTAGTTTAGTTTTGTTTTAAGATTCCACATACAAGAGAAATCATATTGTATTTGTCTTTGTCTGACTCATTTCATTCAGTGTAATACCCTCAAAAGTCTGTCCATATTATCCCAAATGGCAAGATTTCCTTCTTTTTTAATGGCTGAATGATAGTCCAATGTAGGGACGCCTGGGTAGTTCAGTCCGTTAAGCGTCTGCCTTCAGCTTAGGTCATGATCCTGAGGTCCTGGGATCGAGACCCCCGTGGGGCTCCCTGCTCCATGGGCAGCTTGCGTCTCCCTCCCCATTGCTGTATTCTCTTGCATGCTCTCTCTCTTTCTTTCTCTCAAATAAATAAAATATTTTTAAAAGAAATAAAAAATAATATTCCAGTGTGTGTGTACACATTGTACCGTAAACATATTTTCCTTATCCCCTCATCCATCAGTGAACACTTAGGTTGCTTCCACATGTTGGCTGCATTGAACATCAGGCCGCGGATATCTTCTCGAGTGAGTGTTTTCATTTCATTCAGACAAATACCCAGAAGTGGAATTGCCAGATCACAGGGTAACTCTATTTTTAATTTTTTGAGGAACCAGGCAGCCCTGGTAGCTCAAGAGGTTTAGTGCTGCCTTCAGCCCAGGGCATGATCCTGGAGACCTGGGGCCAAGTCCCTCTGCCTGTGTTTCTGCCTCTCTCTCTCTCTCTCATGAATAAATAAATAAAATCTTTAAAAAAAATTTTTGAGGAACCTCAAAACCATGGCTCTCCATGATGGCTGCACCAATGTACATTCCCTCCAGCAGGGCACAAGCACTCCCTTTTCACACTCTTGCTAGCAGTTGTAATCTGTTGTCTTCTTAGTATTAGCCCTTCTAGCAGGTGCACAGTGATAACTCATTGTGGTTTTGACATGCACCTCCCTGATGATGAGTGACGTTGAGTACCTGTCCAGGTACCTGTTGGCCATCTATCTGTATGTCTTCTTTGGAAAAATGCCTATTCAGATAATTTGCCCATTTTTCAGCAGATTGTTTTTTGGTATTGAGTTGTATGCATTCTTTATATGCTTTAGATATTAACCTTTTATCAGAGATTGCTTGCAAATATTTTCCCCCATTCAGTAGGCTGCCTTTTCATTTTGTTGATGGTTTCCTTTGCTGTGCAGAGACTTTCATTTGATGTAGTCCTTTTGCTTGCTTGATTTTGCTTTTGTGGCCTTTGTTTTTGGTGTCGAATCCAAATAATCATTGCCAAGACTAATGCCAGGGAGCTTATCTTCTATAATTTCTTGTAGGAGTTTTAGGTTTCAGGTCTTGCGTTCAAATCTTTCATCCCTTTTGAGTTACTTTTTGAGTTTGGTGTAAGATAAGTGGTTGGGTTTCCTTCTCTTGCATGTGTCTGTCCAGTCTTCCCAGCACCATTTATTAAAAAGACTGTCCCTTCCTCATTGTATATTCCTGACTGCTTTGATAAAGCAAAATTGATTGCCCATTGATGCATGGGTTTATTTCTGGACATTCTTGTCTGTTCTCTTGGTCTCTGCATCTGCTTTCATGTCAATACCATACTCTGTTGAATACTATTGCTCTGAGGTATATTTTGACATCAGGCAGAGGACTACCTCCAGCTTTGTTCCTCTTTCTTATGATTACTTTGGTTATTTGGTATCTTCTGTGGTTCCAGGGTGTGCTGCATTTTAGAAGGGCCATTCTTCTTCGAGCTGGACTGTATGATGCATCACAAGATGCCCACATCCCTGCCCACTAAATACCAGGGCAACCCCCTCCAATCATTGTGACAACAACAAAAAAACCCTCGTGCTTACAGATGCTCCCCTAGGGAGTGATACTATCTTATTTTGAGGATCAAGTCTTAGTTGGGGCTATTTGCCATTCTCTCCTGGCTGACATCCACCAGTCAAACTGCCAACCCTTTCATGAAGCACGCTGGGTTCTGTCGAGGCTCCCTACGGATACCTCCCCCCGCAATGCCCTGCCCCCTGACTTTGGTTTTGCATTCTCCAGCTGACCTCTCATGATCCCCAGCTCCTGCCCCTGGGAGGCTGCCACAAAGATTCTCCCTCTCCCAGGGTTTCCTCACGCTGGCAGACAGTTTCTTGGTCAGGATCCACGGAAGGTTCAAGCCAGTGGCTTTCTGTGGCATCCACTTGTTTTATGATGAACAATGGACATACAGGCTGTCCGTAACTGTCATTTCATTTCAACTGTAGCGTGAGCTTCCTCAGCCGTGCATGTGGGTCCCCCAACTCCAGGTACACATGCTAAGTTCCCACCAAAATGACTCTCTCCCATGCGGCAGCCTGGTGCTGGGACATGCCTGCAACTTAACACACATGCAGTCAGGGAGCAAGACACGAGTCCTTGTGTTTATGGGAACCCCCTGTCTCTAACCACTTGGGTTTTACTCACTTGACTTGAGTGGGGGAAGGGAAAATCTGAAGTGCTTTCTGCTTCCAGGTGTGTCCCCTCTCTCCAACATCTAGTCTTCCATAATAGGGGCTATTGTGGCTGCTGGTGGGTGTTTGTAGGATTGAGCCCTGCAGGGTATATCTCTCCTAGCAAGTGGAAAAACTCGTCTGTTCTCCATTTTAGGGTTTCTCCTAACTTCTGAAAAAGCCACCAATGTCTTTTTCTACTTCCCTTTACAAATGAATGAATAAACACAGTTCTTTGGAAAACTATAAGTAGAGCCCAGAAGTCAGGTCGTATGTAGAGTAGAGGATAGTAAATGAGTCAGTTCTAATCCTGGAATATACAGAGGAAGTGATTTTTATCACTTCCACTTCAGTCTGGGCTTCCAATGCATCATCTCAACTAAAACCTAATTTTATGCAGAAGGAAATTGAGGTCCAAAGAGGTCAGGTAACTTGCCCAAGGTCACTCAGCTAAAAGGTGGAGGGGCTGGGCAGTGAACCAAGGTGGTCTCAGGAATGCCATGTTCTGAACTCCTCCTCCGATTAAGTGAAGCTCCTGGCAGATCCATCCTGCCAGCAACCTGGACCACAAAGCCCTGAGGAAGGGCTCAGAGGGGTCCTCATGATGCCAGTGATTGTCATCCAGCATCCACCAGTCCCAGGCAAGTGGGAAGTCATGCTACCATTCTACTAGTGAGGTCAGCCCTATAAAACAGGTCTCCACTCAATCCCTGTCCCTCTGTGGCCTCTTCCCAATATGTCAGGTCAATGTGTTGATCCCCAGTCTCTTGCTGATGTCTGATGATCGGATGCTGCCATCCAGATGCACAAGTAGAACCACAAATCGTGCCAACAATGCAGAACTCTGGGAAGTCTATGACAGAGGTGATACAGAGCTGCTCACACCTTAAGCAAATACCTAGCCCGGGAGGATGGCATGGGAACAGACCAGCTAATACCCCAGGATGAGAACTTCGACAAGAATGATGAATGATTGTGTCACAAAACCCAACTGGGAAGTGAAATATTTAGTATCAAACTGTCATATAGCCTATTACAGTGATTGCCCTGAGACACCTCCAATCAACATCAAATTCATGCTTTGTTCACTGGCAAAAATGGATGCAGAAAGCCATTATGCCCTAAATTTCTCTGTTATTTTTATAATTATTCCTTCTATTTTTTTGATAAAGATTTTATTTATTTCTTTGTTAATTTATTTAGAGAACACTAGCAAGAGGGGCAGAGGGAGAGGGCAGGGAGAATCTCAAGCAGACTCCACAGGAAGCATGGAGACCAACCTCAGGGCTCGAACTAATGACCCCGAGATCATGACCTGAGCTGAAATCAAGAGTCGAATGTTCAACCAAGTGAGATACCCCATTTGTTCTATTTTTAAAAACCGATGTTCATCTATATTTTTTCTTTCTACTTTCTATTCCATTCCAGCCCTTGCTTTCAGAGACTGGTCAGATTGGGGAGGAAGAGAGAAGGAGGCCAGGGAGGGAGAAGTCAAAGGGGAAATGGGAAGAAGGAAGGAGAGACAAAGGAGCTCTGGCCTGCACACAACCAAAGTGCCACCCTCAGCAGTGACATAGGGAATGGCAGCTGGTGAGGGCCCTTCCCGAGCCTGGTGGGCATGACGCAGACATGATGAGTCTGGGGAGCCTCCACCATGCCTCCTCCACAGATGTTTTTCGAGCGCCTCCTGTATACCAGAAGTGGTGTTAGGGCACAGAGGCAGAAAAAACCTATAGCTCCCAATCTGCGAAGAGAAAGGGGTATGAACAGATAACTCTATATAAAGTGGTTTGTTTGTTTATTTGGGTTTCTTTTTTAAGAAAAGTGAATAATGAGTCTCTAGGGAATTATGTTGTTACAGGTTGAGTTGTGTTCCCTTCCAAAAAAGATATGTTTAAGTCTTTAACTCCTGATGCCTCAGGATGTGGTCATATTTGGAAATAGACTCACTGCAGATGTAATTCAGTTAAGACGAGGTCGCACTGGGCCGAGGTCGGATGGGCCTCTAACCCCATATGACTGGTGTCCTTATAACAAGGTGGCCATTGGAAGACAGGCAAACAGATGGAAGCTGCGTGGCTGTAAGCCAAGGGACAGCGCAGGGACATAGAACAGATTCTCCCAAAGCCTTCCAGAGAGCGCGGCCTCTCCAACGCCTTGACTTTGGACTTCTCACCTTCAGAATTGTGAGATGGGGTATTCCTGGCATTTGAAGGCACCCGGTTTGCTTGTGTACCCGGTTACTACCGTAGTTCTAGAAAACTAATGCATATACTGAATGGGGAAAAAAATCCCCAAAGATTACAATCTGTATGATTCTATTTATTTAGCAGCCTTGAAATGACAAAATTATGAAGATCAGAACAGATTCCTGGTTGCTAGGGCTGGCGGTGGGGGAAGCGCAGGAGCAATCAAGTGTGTCTGTAAACGGGAGCCTGGTGGTGTTGGGCATGTCTTGCACCTTGACTGCTCCACTGCCAACATCCTGGTCCTGAGGCTGATGGGGGACCCAGTGGTCACCTTACCCTCCCTTCTGGCCACAGTCTGTACTTTCTAAGTGATGAAGTTCTTCTTCCCACCTCATCTCGCAACTCAGGCAGAAGACCAGGAGGGCGAGGCACCCCGCGGTGGCAACCCAAGCTGCCCCTCCAGCAGCCAGGACCACCCCGACGCCAGCAGGACCCTGTGCGACCCACCTCAGCACAGTGACAGGCCTGACCTCTCCTGCCCAGCTGCGGGGACCCGCGGACCTTTGCCCACAGTCCTCTTTCATCACCCCACAAGTATCTTCAGCACTTTGGAGGCAGCCGTGGGACACTAGCCTGCTGTCTTCCCATGCTGGCCTCACTGAAATAAACCCCTTTCTTGTTTCACCCCAGCCTGTCTCTCTGCCCCTGGATTGTGCCAGCAGGCGAGCGGCCGACCCCCGTCTGTCTGGGCCCTGCTCACAACATTGCATTCAGTGGTGCCAAATGTTACCAGCGCGGGGGCGGGATGCGCGGGGGCGCTGGTGAAGGATATGCAGGATCCCCATCCATGATTCCTAACAACTGCATGTGACTCCAAAATATCTCAAAGTTACAAGTTTAAGTTTTAGAAAAGTGGATCACCACCATCCATTGAATGAACCCACTTGGCACAATTTTATCTCATTTAATTCTCACTAACATCTGAGAAACAGGTGTGGTCACCCCTATTGTGTGAGGAGCTGGGGCTCAGAGAGGTTGGGGGGACTTGGCTAGGAAGTGGTGTGGGCCGAGATTTGAATTCCTCAAAAGGCAAGCACCTCACTAGGCAGGTTCGATGGGCAGAAGAAAGAATCAGGGTTTTGAAAGAAAGATGAGGGGTGTCTGGGTGGCTCAGCGGTTGAGCCTCTACCTTCAGCTCAGGTCATGATCCTGGGGTCCTGGGATCGAGTCCCGCATCGGGCTCCCTGCACAGAGCCTGCTTCTCCCTCTGCCTGTGTCTCTGCTTCTCTCTCGGTCTCTCATGAATAGATAAATACATCTAAAGAAAAAGAAAGAAAAGAAAAGAAAAGAAAAAGAAAGAAAGATGGATAGAAATTAACAATCCAAAGCACAGGAAAAAGTGAAAAAAAAAATGATCAGAGCCCCAGGGGCCTGGGACAGTGTCGAGTGTAATGCACCCATAAATGCAGCCCCAGAAGGAAGAGAAATACGGCAAAAAAGGCGGTGAGGGGGAAATGAGCTGCTGATAACACCTCACGGTAGGTGATAAGACATTAACTCACAGATCCAAGAGGTTCACGGACTCCAGGAAAGACCATCACAACTCAGAACAGCAGGTAGGTACGCAGCTGTGGACACGGTCCTCACAGAGGGGCTCTCCGGGGGTCATGGAGGAAGGAGCCAGTGCTGTGGGCCCAGGGCTGCCTCTGGGGGATGGCTGTCATCAGGCAGGAGGCGGGGCAGGGGGCAGCAAGGGGGCGAGATGGGGGTCCTGGCGGTGCAGGTGTCCAGGAAGCGAGGGCGAAGGAACTCTCCAGGGGCTCAGTGGTGTCAGGTGTGCAGAGCAGCACAGGAGAGCCCGGGCAGGGAACCACCAGGCCCGGGGCTGGGGTCCTGAGGGAACCCCCCGAGGGGCCTCCCACCCGTGCCCGGGGAGTCCACACGGGACTGGAGCCTTCCTGCGGGGCCCCATGCCAAATGGTCAGTGCTTTACAAATGGTATCTCTAACCCACATCATTCTAATTCCGGGAGTGCCTCCTGCAAATTTACTAAGTATGGGCACGTGGATTTCTGCTCATCTGTGGTGATAATAACGACAGCTGACAGGTACTGAGTGCTAAGCCTGCGTGACCTCATTTACCCACGTGAGGGAATGCTGTTTTTATACCCATTTTACAGATAAGAAAACTGAGGCATAAAGAGTTTGAGTAACTTATCAAAAGCGTGTAATCCGCAGAAGAGCTCAGAGCTTTCCACCCCAGAGCTCTGCTCTCAAACGTGAAAGCACCAAAAATGTCAAAAAATATGGGCTTCCATACATTACAGCATATCCAATAATCAAAATGTCACATTATTACTTGTCTCTTTCCCTCCCCAAGTTCAGCTCCATGGGGTGGGGGCCTCCTGTGACTTGTGCTTGGCACATTGAAGATGCTCAACCAATATTTGTTGAATGAAGAAAATGAACCTGTATAACAGAACATCATAGATTATTAACATTCATTTCTTTCAAGGAATAGTTAATGACATGAGAAAAGTATTCATGGTAAATCATGGTGATACCATTTTAAGTAAAAAGGGAAAATATGACAATAAATATATAGTGTCATCCCAATTTTGCTTACTTATCTATCATACATTGAAGAAAAGCTTAAAGAAACACAATAAACTATCAGCTGGGGTTATAGCTATCTGAGTGGTAGGACACTGGAGTGCTCATATTTTCTTAGTTATACTTTAAAAAAAAAAGATTTATTTATTTATTTCAGAGAGAGAGAGAGAGAATCTCAAGCAGACTCCCAACAAGGAGCCTGATGTGGGGCTCGATCCCAGGACCCCAAGATCACAAACTGAGCCAAAATCAAGAGTCAGAGGCTCAACCAACTGACCCACCCAGGCACCCCATTTACATTTTTTCTCTACTTTTTCATGAAAGTGTTACTTCCAGAGTTAGAAAAAAAAAAATGTATGATGAGCAAGGTTGGGAGAATGGAGGGCCGGAGGTCAAAGCAGGATGGAAGGTTCAGGACAAATACTCTCTGGGGACGTGCAGTATCGGCTCTAGCATTCCTGCCACAAAAGGGTGAGGAGTCGGATCGGACCAGAAAGGAAAGCTGGACCGATGAGGCTTTTTCAAAGGGATGGGGATCCTGTGAACCCGGCCGGAGTAGGAGGGAGGGAAGCCTGAAGGCCCAAGTTTGAAAACTCTGGAGGGGAATGGAGAATGGAAGTGATTTCAGTTTAAATGTCTCTGTGCTTGGCCAGACACAGTGGAGAACAGCAGAGCTGGACAGCCTGTTCCTTTAACCAGTAAACAGGGAAGCCCCACGGGTGCCCAGGGGGCTGGGACTCAGGGACATGGGGGTGAGCAGCAGATGTGGCATCTGACAGGCAGTGTCTGGGCATTGGAAACCTTTGTCCCCAGTAATGATCATCTCTTTGTGGGATAAATGCTCAGAGAGGAGGGTGAGGACATATGGCCAGGGTGGAGATCAGCTGTGAAGGTCAAGGACGAGACATCCTGGGATGGATGCCTTTGTGGGAGAGGAAGCACTACTCCTCTACCCTCTTAGATCCTGTCCCTGGGGACGTGCAAATTAAACTGATGAGAGGCATATTAACAGGAGGAAAAAAACTGTATTTGTATGTATGACAAAAGCTGATAAGAGAGGAAGCAGGTAGTTCAATAATGGATGAGGTCAGAGCACTGACCCGTTGGCACGGGGCCCCGCAGGAAGGCTCCAGTCCCGTGTGGACTCCCCGGGCACGGGTGGAAGGCCCCGCGGGGACTCCCTCAGGACCCCAGCCCCGGGCCTGGTGGTTCCCTGCCCAGGCTCTCCTGTGCTGCTCTGCACACCTGACACCACTGAGCCCCTGGAGAGTTCCCTCGCCGTCGCTTCCTGGACACTTGCACCGCCAGGACCCCCATCTCGCCCCCTTGCTGCCCCCTGCCCCGCCTCCTGCCTGATGACAGCCATCCCCCAGAGGCAGCCCGGGGCCTCTGTCCCACGTCCCCCCGGAGAGCCCCTCTGTGAGGACCGTGTCCACAGCCGCGTACCTACCTGCTGTTCTGAGTTGTGATGGTCTTTCCTGGAGTCCGTGAACCTCTTGGATCTGTGAGTTAATGTCTTATCACCTACCGTGAGGTGTTATCAGCAGCTCATTTCCCCCTCACCGCCTTTTTTGCCGTATTTCCCTTCCTTCTGGGGCTGCATTTATGAGTGCATTACACTCGATGCTGTCCCAGGCCCCTGGGGCTCTGATCTTTTTTTTTTCACTTTTTCCTGTGCTTTGGATTGTTAATTTCTATCTATCTTTCTTTCTTTCTTTCTTTCTTTCTTTCTTTCTTTCTTTCTTCCTTCCTTCCTTTCTTTCTTTCTTTCTTTTCTTTTCTTTTCTTTTCTTTTCTTTTCTTTTCTTTTCTTTTCTCTTTCTTTTTCTTTAGATGTATTTATCTATTCATGAGAGACCCAGAGAGAGAAGCAGAGACACAGGCAGAGGGAGAAGCAGGCTCTGTGCAGGGAGCCCGATGCGGGACTCGATCCCAGGACCCCGGGGTCATGACCTGAGCTGAAGGTAGAAGCTCAACCGCTGAGCCACCCAGACACCCCTCATCTTTCTTTCAAAACCCTGATTCTTTCTTCTGCCCATTGAACCTGCCTAGTGAGGTGCTTGTCTTTTGAGGAATTCAAATCTCGGCCCACACCACTTCCTAGCCAAGTCCCCCCAACCTCTCTGAGCCCCAGCTCCTCACACAATAGGGGTGACCACACCTGTTTCTCAGATGTTAGTGAGAATTAAATGAGATAAAATTGTGCCAAGTGGGTTCATTCAATGGATGGTGGTGATCCACTTTTCTAAAACTTAAACTTGTAACTTTGAGATATTTTGGAGTCACATGCAGTTGTTAGGAATCATGGATGGGGATCCTGCATATCCTTCACCAGCGCCCCCGCGCATCCCGCCCCCGCGCTGGTAACATTTGGCACCACTGAATGCAATGTTGTGAGCAGGGCCCAGACAGACGGGGGTCGGCCGCTCGCCTGCTGGCACAATCCAGGGGCAGAGAGACAGGCTGGGGTGAAACAAGAAAGGGGTTTATTTCAGTGAGGCCAGCATGGGAAGACAGCAGGCTAGTGTCCCACGGCTGCCTCCAAAGTGCTGAAGATACTTGTGGGGTGATGAAAGAGGACTGTGGGCAAAGGTCCGCGGGTCCCCGCAGCTGGGCAGGAGAGGTCAGGTCTGTCACTGTGCTGGGGTGGGTCGCGCGGGGTCCTGCTGGCGTCGGGGTGGTCTGGCTGCTGGAGGGGCAGCTTGGGTTGCCACCGTGGGGTGCCTCGCCCTCCTGGTCTTCTGCCTGAGTTGTGAGATGAGGTGGGAAGAAGAACTTCACCACCGGGTCCTCTGTCCGTAACACACGAAAGTCAAATCATTGCTGTACATCATCTGGGCTCATGTCTAAGGTGGAAGCCACTGGGCGCTGGGTAACAAGTGCAGGAATCTTAAGTCTTCAGCTTTAACTCACATCTGGACATGCAGAGCTCAAGGCAGAAACAAGGAGGAAGGGGGTGGGGGTTGGACAGGAGTCCAGTGGCAATGGAGTGACCTGGTTCCAGCACCAGGAGGAGCTCAGGCAGGTCTTCCTCTAGTATGGGTGGTCAGCTGGGCGGAGCCTGGACAGACGGATGCAAGGTGGCCTCAGTGATGCCTCACTAGATTGATGCCTCAGTAGATTCTAGAAGCAGGGCCTGAAGGGCGTAGGAGAGGAAAAATAATTTTCTCTCTACCCTTCTAAGTTCTTGGCTGAGATGCCCCTGCAATAAAAAAGACTGATTAACAGGAGAAAAACAAACCAAAGGTTAATAATAAGTATACCTCCTATATACCAGGGAGAGACTCAGGAAAACCGTGTATTTCTCTGAAATGGCTGGAGCCATTCCCTAAAATACCATCTTCTGCTAGAGTGTTGGTCGGCCTCCTCTTACAGGGACAATGAGGGCGCCGCTCCTTCCGGATGAAGATTTCCCTTATACTTGTAAATGTCTCTTACAAAAGGGTAACTTTTTTTTTTTTTTAACATTTTAAAGACTATTTATCTAGGTTACAACCTTGTTGAGTCATGTACACATTAAATTTACATTTTCCTAGTATATTCACAAAGGTTTTTTTGGGGGGTTGTATATTTTTTTTATTGGAGTTCGGTTTGCCAACATAAAGTATAACAGCCAGTGCTCATCCTGTCAAGTGCCCCCCTCAGTGCCCGTCACCAGTCACCTCATCCTCCCGCCCACCTCCCCTTCCAGAATACAGGCAACACCTTTTTTGAACTTGGCCACAATTTCTTGCAAGATACATCTATGAAGGCAATGGAAACAAAAGCAAAAATGAACTATTGGGACTTAAGATAAAAAGCTTCTGCAGAGCAAAAGAAACAGTCAAGAAAATTCAAAGACAACCTACAGAATGGGAGAAGGTATTTGCAAATGACATATCAGATAAAGGGCTAGTTTCCAAGATCTATAAAGAACTTATTAAACTCAACAGCAAAGAAACAAACAATCCAATCATGAAATGGGCAAAAGACATGAAGAGAAATCTCACAGAGGAAGACATGGACATGGCCAACAAGCACATGAGAAAATGCTCCGCATCACTGGCCATCAGGGAAATACAAATCAAAACCACAATGAGATACCACCTCACACCAGTGAGAATGGGGAAAATTAACAAGGCAGGAAACAACAAATGTTGGAGAGGATGTGGAGAAAGGGGAACCCTCTTGCACTGTTGGTGGGAATGTGAACTGGTGCAGCCACTCTGGAAAACTGTGGAGGTTCCTCAAAGAGTTAAAAATAGACCTGCCCTAGACCCAGCAATTGCACTACTAGGGATTTACCCCAAAGATACAGATGCAATGAAACTCCAGGACACCTGCACCCGGATGTTTCTAGCAGCAATGTCCACAATAGCCAAACTGTGGAAGGAGCCTCGGTGTCCATCAAAAGATGAATGGATAAAGAAGCTGTGGTCTATGTATACAATGGAATATTCCTCAGCCATCAGAAACGACAAATACCCACCATTTGCTTCGATGAGGATGGAACTGGAGGGTATTATGCTGAGTGAAGTAAGTCAATCGGAGAAGGACATTCTATGGTCTCATTTATTTGGGGAATATAAAAAATAGTGAAAGGAAATAAAGGGTAAAGGAGAGAAAATGAGTGGGAAATATCAGTGAGGGAGACAGAACATGAGAGACCCTTAACTCTGGGAAACAAACAAAAGGGTATCTTCTATTCAGTTTTCAGAGCAGCTTCTGTGCCTGCAGGTTCTTAAAAATAACCAGCATGGGGCACCTGGGTGGCTCAGTCAGTTAAGCATCTGCCTTTGGTTCAGGTCATGATCCCAAGACCCTGAGATGGAGCCCCACATGGGTTCTCTGCTCAGCGGGGAGCCTGCTTCTCTCTCTCTGCCTTACCCTCTGCTCATGCTTTTTCTCGCTATCTCTCTCTCAATTAAATACAGAAGATCTTTTTTTTTAATAACCAGCTTAAAATAATCCTTATGCCAGAGAAGCAAGTTTTGGGGTGACATTCTGCTCCCCTTCAGGGGCTGGGTGTGAGTTTGATAGAGGCCAAATACCAGCCTTCTGGAAAGAAAGGGTTTTCGAGAGGGTTTTTGAGAAGGAAGGTGGGCCAGCCCGGAGGAGTGCGTGAGCAGAGGGTGCCAGAGGAGAGGGTCCAGGCCTTTCAGGAGCTTAGCACCAGAGCCCAGCTCAGAAACGAACTTCTTGGATGAGCACTGGGTGTTATACTCTGTGTTGGCAAACTGAATTTAAATTAAAAATAAAATTAAGGGACGCCTGGGTGGCTCAGCGGTTGAGCATCTACCTTTGGCTCAGGGGGTGATCCTGGAGTCCTGTATCCAGCTCCCCCTAGGGAGCCTGCTTCTCCCTCTGCCTAGGTCTCTGCCTCTCTCTCTGTGTTTCTCATGAATAAATAAATAAAATCTTTAAAATAAAATAAAAATAAATTTAAATAAGTTGATTAAAAATAAAATAAAATTTAAAAATAAATAAAATTTTTTAAAAATTTTAAAATAAAAATGAATAAAAAAGAAACTCCTTGCTTGGTCAGAACCGAGCCACTGCACAGTATTTGCTTGGTGCTTGGTTGCGTGGTGTCCTCTGCTGGCCAGTGTCTGAACTGCAGGCACCTATGGGCCAGCCCGAAAACTGGCCAATTTGGTTCCTGCTCCATCACCAAGCCCAGAAGTTACACCCACGCTCACAAGCAGCCTCGCGCTAAAGCCGGGAGGGGGGGGGGGGTTACTTTTGGTGACACGTTATCAAACTTTAAGTCGTTTTTCACAAACACTTCATTTAAAAAGCATTAAAGAAATGCATGTCATGCTTACTGCATGCCAGGCACTGTTTTAAATACCTCACAGATGTCCCCTAATATATTATTAGGTGCTTCTGTGTGGAGGCTCTGTTAGGACACCCATTTTACACTTGGAAAAACTCAGGCCTGGGGCCACACACGGATGCGTTAGGTGAGTGGTGAGCTGGGGTCAAACCCAGGCGACCTGACTTCAGTCTGTGCTCTTAGCCATCACACTACTGTAGAGAACAGCATGGAGTCACTTGTGTCAAGCAGTGATGTAAGCAGCCAAGGGTGTTGCAGCTAAGACCAGGACTTGCTGAAATCAGCGCTGGCTGATGACCCTCCGGAACCCATAACCAGCAGAACCAGAGAAGACCTGCAAAGGCCTCAGGCTGATTCAACCCCTTTTAAAAGAGAGGACTTTGCAGCAAACTGTCAGACCCTCCAAACATTGACCTTTCACGTCTGACCACATCAGAAAGGCAGCTGCCACCAAAGGCTCTGGCCCCATTGATCTCTGAACATAACAGAGATCCTCTGCTGTTTGGACGTGATAAGCAGCAGGTGTTAAGAGCTGCCCTGGATCAGCACCCCAGCTGCGTACCCTTCACCCCAACTGTGTGTTCACAGACTGACTTTGCATTTGGCATGTTAACTTCTTACCTTGCACTATACCGTGTTTGCTGTGAGACTTTGTCTTGTGGTTTGCTTTGTGTGCTGTGTGCGAAGCCAAGTTAAATGTGTGGTGAAATGTCATTGAATTTGGAATCCTGGACCTGCATTCCAGTTATGTGAACCGTTGGGACTGAATCAAGTTGACATCATAGAAAGACGATGTACACACCTTCACGGCGGGCTGGTGACAGTCGGTGTACACACACCTTCACGGCGGGCTGGTGACAGTCGGTGTACACACACCTTCACGGCGGGCTGGTGACAGTCGGTGCGGTCGGCAGGATTCCGAGTCACTAACTCACTGCATGTTAGACAACTTGGAAGAATCAGAAAAGATTTCTTGAGCCTTGTTTGAATTGGCTATAGCAGAGTTAAAAATAATCAACCGAAAAAAAAAAAAATCAACCGGGGGAATAGAGGTGTGTGAATATAGACTTTCCAGGCGTCTCACTTGGGGTAAGATCCCAAGGTGTCAGCAAAGGTAGGTGAAACCAAAGCCAGTTCCATGCAGGGAGCGACAGGCAATGGAAGTTCATCCGGGGCTTACCCCCTTTGCAAGCAGGACCTGAGATGGAAGTAGCCATAGCTGAACCCAAGGGGGACCATTTCAGGAAGGCGCTTGGAGGGTGAAGAAAAAAAATCAAACCATTTGGAAACATTGCAAAACTATATGCTACTAGTGACCGAAATAATCTATAAGTTAGCAGAAAGATGTGAACAAAAATTGTGGGAAAGTATGTGTACATATCCCAGGTGTACGTGGGAAATAAGCTCTACATAGTTAAGAAATAATATATAGCAGCTGCCAGGGTACAAAAACTGTGGACACTAGGTAAATGCCTTAAAAAGGTGGGATGAGGGGCACCGGGGTGACTCAGCCAGTTCGTTAATCATCCGGCTCTTGATTTTGGTTCAAGTCCTGATCTCAAGATCCTAAGGTCGAGCCTTGAGTGGGGTTCAGTGCTGCTAAGCGTGGAACCTGCTTAAGATTCTCTCCTCCTCTCCCTCTGTACTTCCATGCTCTCTCTCTCTCTTTCTCTCTAAAAAAAAGAAAAAGAAAGGAAAGAAAGAAAAAAAAGAAAAAATAGTGGGCGCCTAGGTAGCTCAGTTGGTTAACATCTGCCTTTGGCTCCTGTCATGATACCAGGATCCTGGGATCGAGCCCCAGGTCAGGTTCCCTGCTCAGCGGGGATCTGCTCCTCCTCCCTCTGCCTGTCCCTCTTGCTCAGGTTTTCTCCCTATGTCTCTCCCTCAAATAAATTAAAAACAACAACAACAGTGGGAAGGGCCAAGAGGTGGGACACCATGTCTTGTGTAGAAGACCCGTAGTACCTATAAGTCAAAAAGAAGCTCACCAGGACCCTGGAAGATGTAATCATGAGTCTGAAGGATCCTTAAAACATAAAGCCCTGTTGTCCTGAGCGCCTACCGCCAAGTTTCCCATCTTACCAATGAAAACCATCTCAAAGCCGGACCAGGACCAACAAAGGGGCCAAGAGTAGTATTCTGTTAGTAATAACGTAATGAGGAAGGGCAAATCAATCAATGCTTTATGTTTAAAGGACAAAACGCCCTGGGGTCCAACCTATCCTGAGGACCCAGGAAACCACGATGGGGGGTGAGGGGTGGGAATTATCAAAGTAGACCCATTGTTACAAGGAAGAGTGTGACTTTTTGAAAGATTTTTTGAAAGATTTATTTATTTAAAAAAAATTTTTTTAAAAAGATTTTATTTTTTCATGAGAGACACACAGAGAGAGGCAGAAACACAGGCAGAGGGAGAAGCAGACTCCATGCAGGGAGCCTGATGTGGGACTTGATCTGGGTCTCCAGGGTCACACCCTGAGCCAAAGGCAGGTGCTCAACTGCTGAGTCACCCAGGTGTCCCGAAAGATTTATTTATTTTATTTTAGAGATAGCAAGCATGCGTGTGCACGAACTGGGAGAGGGCCGGAGGGGGAGGGAGAGACTCTCGAGCAAACTCCCTGCCGAGCGTGGAGCCCTGCGTGGCTCTCCATCCCACCATCCTGAGATGACAACCTGAGCCCAATCCAAGCCTCAGGTGTTCAACGGCCTGAGCCGCCCAGGTGCCCCAGGAGGAGTGTCAAATTAAATCCAAGGCAAGGACAACCATGCAAGTAGCAAAAAAATGGAGAATACACTTGGGCTGAGCTTCAGAAGATTGGGAGACAGAAACCTCTGTCTGATTGGGAGAGGTTTCTGTCAAAAACATATATGTGATGTAGACCGGTTGTTCCACATGCAGGGCAGTGGAGCAAATGCAAGAGCACTGTCGTGTGCAGTGGCACCAGGGGGTCCTGGTGGTCCTGGGGGCAGCCCCCTCGGCCACCTGTGCCCCTGGTTGGCACGTGACTCCACCTGCCTATCGACGTTGCCCATTCAATTTTCTCTGTCCTGAGATCTTTCCTGACCCCTGATGCTTGCTCGTGGAACTCGAGAACCGGCAGACGCTCCTTGTTCTCTGTGCTGAGCCAATCTCTCCATCCCTTCCTAGCCGTGAGCCCTGGGTGGCCCCCTGGATTCGGGCAGGGAATGTTGGACACTGGGACACCCAACAGGAGGTGCTTAGCATCTGGTTGTGCCACCAGGCCACCCCAAGGTGGAGCCGCGTGAACAGAGAGCAGAGGCAGCCAGTAGGCCCGACAGGTGTTCTAGGGTTCTCCAGGGGGCCGACTTGAGCCAGAGGGAAACCCCGAAGGAAAGGCACCCTAAGTCGGCATGCAGCCCTGGGGCTCAGCACCATGCCTGAGGTCCTCTGAATGCAGCCACGGAAGAAAGGTGCAGGCAGAGGTCAGGAGACGGAGGCCAAGGGGCCTAGAGGGAAGGGGGTGGCGGGTGGTGTTACCGCCCTAGCTGCTGCACCTACATCCTCTCCTCTGCAGACCCCTCCTCCAACCCATCAATATATTTTTTTTTTTTAGGGACACCCAGATGACTCAGTGGTGAAGCATCTGCCTTCAGCTCAGGTGTGATCCTAGGTTCCTGGGATCCAGTCCCACACTGGGCTCCCTGCTCAGCGGGGAGTCTGCCTCCCCTTCTCCCACTGCGGCTCCCCCAGTTCGTACTCACTCTCATTCTCTCTGTTGAATAAATAAATAAAATCTTAACAACAACAACAAAAAGGTATCTGTGTCCTAACCCCTGTAACCTGTGAATATGGCAGGTTACATGGTAAAGGGAGACCAAGGTCACCGATGGAATTGTGGGTACTAATCACCTGACCTAAAGATAGGGATATTATGCTGGATTATCTGAGTGGCCCTCAGGTGATTGCCAGAGTCCTTCCAAGTGTAAGAGGCAGGGGGCTGCCTGGGTGGCTCAGTAGGTTGAGCATCTGATTCTTGATTTGGGCTCAGGTCATGATCTCAGGATATCAGGGTTGTAGGATCGAGCCCCACCTCAAGCTCTGGGGAGCTTGCTTCTCCCTCTCCCTCTGCTCTTCCCCCCTGCTCTCAAGCTCTCTCTCAATAAATAAATTTTTAAAAAGTGAAAGAGGGAGGCAGAAGGGGAGTCAGAAAGAGACAGGAGGATGGAAGCAGGGCCAGTGTTGCTGGCTCTAAGACAGAAGAAGGCCTACAAGCTGGGGAACGTAGTCTGGCCTCTTGAAGCTGGAAAAGGCAACAGAACAGGTTTTCCTTAGAGTTTCCAGGAAAAAAATTACACTAAATTTGTGGTAATTTCTTATAGCAGCGCTAGGAAACCAAGACAGCAGTAAGTGATGGAGCCCAGGTTGAGACCCAGGTGTTCTGATGCTCAAATCTGCTCTCTTCCCTATCAGGGAAGAGGTTGCTTTGCCTCTAACTCCTCCCTGAGCCTCCATCGGGAGTTATGTGTCTATTATTCACTTCTTCACCACATGGTGTCTCCGGTCTCCATCCCCTGCAGCTCTCACCTCAGGGCCTTTGCACTGGCTGTTCCCTCTGCCTGGAAAGCTTTTCCTTCACATATCTGAACAGCTAACTCAAGCTATTGAATTCCTCAAGTCTTTGCTCAGATATCAACCTATTTAAAGTCAGAAGCACCTACCACCATTGCTCTATTATTATCTCTATTATTCCTCCCCCACTTAACATTCCCCAAAGCACTTATCATCATGTAGCATGCTACCCACTGATTTACTTGTTTATTGCAAAAGCTATTAGGAAAAGGATTTCTGTTTGTTCACTGCAATATCCTCAGACCCTGGAGGAGAGCCTGGCCCATGGTGTGCTCAGAAATCATCTGCTGAATGAATTGTGAGATGAGATGATGAGATAGGGACTAGGTAGTGATGGAAAGAGAGGTGAGATGATGAAACATGACAGAGTCAAAGCAACAAGACTTGACCGCTGAGCTGACTGTGGTTGGGAGAGGGAAAAGGGGAGGCTTCTGGCTCGGGTCTCTGAACGGCATCAGTAGCCAGGATAAAACACATGTGAGAGTGAACAAGTCCTCAGGGAAGATGGTAAGTTTGGTTTTGGGAACTTGCAGGGCACCAATGTACGTGTGTGTCTGTGAGTGTAGAGAGATGTAGAGAGGAGAATAGATCTACACACAAACTCAAGCACAAGGAAAAGTATAAATGCATATGCAATTATATACATTCCTAAATACATATGTACACCGTCGTGAAATTCAATATTGAGTTTAAATTCCTGGATGTTCTAAACGCAGTCCAGGCTAATTATGAAAAAATATTACTTCTTCATGTGAGCAAGACCAAAGTTAACTAATGTGACTTTGCATAATCTCCAAGGGGATTTGGAGAATCCGTACAATCTTCCCAGCCTCACCCTTTTTTTTTTTCTAGGGCAAAAGGATATTCCCTGAGCGGGCCAGTTGCCCTGCCCCTTTTCTGAGGGAGATCCAAGCTATTGGTAAAATGTCACTAAAACGAAGGAGAGTAGAGACTTTAAGTTTATCTACATGAGGAATAGCTAAGAGGAAGCAGGAAGGGGATGGAAAGGCTGCTTGGAGCACTTGGTGCTTGGGGACGTTGGAAGTTGCAAGACTTGGGCTTGCAGGGCTGGCTGCCGGGGGAGTGGGGAATATTGGCAGGGCCTGTGCAAGGGAGCAAGGAGATGAGGGTGTTTGCTGGGCATTACGGCGCTTCTCCATGCACGTCCTCCAGGATTCTGGTTTTCTCACATACTCATTACCAGCCTGTGTTCCTGTGACTGTGACGCCACCTCAGGAACTCCACGCTTCTTCAGGTCACACACAGGTCACACCTCAGGATGGCTCAGACATTCCACACAGCTCCGGCATTCCTCTCAGCATCCACGAGGACGGAGTTGTCTTCACCTGTCAAACCATTTCATGCACCGAGTGGACGCCAGACGTGCTCGTGGAGGCCGACAGCATCCAGACTTTCTAGTACGGCATTTTAGTGATGATGCAAAGGAAAGAGTAATTTCCTGTAGTTTGTACCTGTTGTGTGTGAATTAGTGAAATACTCGGAGGCTTTCACAACTAAAATCCCCCAATTAATCAGGAGCAGGGAAAACAACAACAACAACAAAAAACACAAAAAACAAAAAACGAGCTCATCTCCCCAGGTCAGCAACGTGCAGCATTTCGAGCACCTGTTAGTGGAAGTTCCCGAGCATCCCAGAGGATGCTTGCTATCGCTCTAACGACCCGGTGGATGGAATAAATGACCAACGTTAGCAATCAGGTGCAAGTTTTTTTTTTTTTTTTAAGATTAGCTATTTTTAAGACAACATTTGGCATCACCGCAAGTCACAGACCAGCAAGGTAAAAAGGAGACCTCTAGGTGACTCATTAGCCAAGGAAATACTCTTAGATGATCACGTTTATTCCAGAGACCAAATAATAGCTTAAATGTTGATCCAAAAGTATTCACCAGCTTCGCAGGTCCAGCTTCGCAGGTCCAAACCCCATTCCGGTTCTTGGAGCAGTAGGTTCTCGGATTTTTGCATATTTTTTGCATATTTTTAATATTCTGTGTTTGCACCATTGCTTTAGTCCTTAGAAGGTCTAGGTCACTGTCTGGAAGTGTTGACAATAAGCTGATCACTTCGACTCACACGTTTTCCAGGTAAAATATTTGCAAGATTGGCGCCCGGCTTCTAGGTTCCAAGGCGGCCCCGCCCACCCCGGCCCCCGGAGCGCGGCTCCGTCCGCGAGGGATTTGGTTCCCGACGGCTTCCGTAGGGCCCCGTGGCAACTTCCGCCGCCGCCGGCCGCCTTGGCGGAGGCACTTCCGGCAGCGGTGGTTCGAGCGGCCGAAGCAAGATGGTGAGTGACTAAGGGTTTCGGCCGGGGGGCGCGGCGCCACGGGGTCGCAGCGGCCCAAGACGAGGGGACGCGGCGGCTTCCCGAGGCACTCGGTCCGCCCTCCCGTGCGGTCTCCTCGCGGGGGGGGGGGGTGCGCGGCGGCCCTGACCCGACGCACCCGGGGCGGGGGCCGGGGCTCGGCGCGAAGGGCCTCCCGGGCTGCCGAGTGGGGGCCGGGCCTTGGCTCCAGCGGGCGCTTATCCGCTAGTGCACTAAGCAGGTGTGTATGGAGCACCTGCACCTGGGGGGGGAGGCGCAGGCTCCGAGGGCACAAGGGGTGAGCCTGACTGGTGCAGCCAGACCAGGAAAGTGGGAAAAGAGACACGTAACGTGATGGCAGGGGAGCGGGGTAGGGAGGGGCGGGAGGGGCGGGGGCCTGCTTCCCACCGGGTGTCAGCAAAGGTCCCTCCGAGGCCTGAGGTCTGAACAGACGATGGGAGAGTGGCCCGTGCAGACAGGGAGGCGTCGGTCCAGGCAGAAGGAATGGTGGGTGCAGAGGGCCTGGAATGGGACGTCAGCGGCGCCCGAGCACACGGTCGTGAGGCCCACCCAGGAGGCCTTGGGGGTAATGCTCGGACGTGTGCGAGGTACTTTCCATCATCATCATCATCATCATCATTATTACTTTTCCATTATTATCATCATTATTATTGTTGTTGTTATGTGCGAGGAACTTTTCCATCATCGTCATCATCATCATTACTTTTCCATCATCATCATTATTACTTTTCCATCATCATCATCACTTTTCTATCATTATTATCATTATTATTATTATTATTATTATTACTACTACTACTACTACCACCTCTACTACTGAAGCGTAGCTGACCCGCAGGGTCGCGTGAGTTTCAGGTGGGCAACACCGTGGGCCAGTCCATACCGTGCTGCGTGTCCCCGTACAGTATTGCCGACTGTATTCCCTGTGTGTGCGCCACACCTTTTTGCACCTTTTATCCCTGTGACTTAACACATTTTAGAACTGGAAGCCTGTACCTTCCACTCCCCCCTCACCCGTCCCGCCCGTCCCGCCCGTCCGGCACCCTCTTTCCTCTCTGGCATCCACCAGCTGTCTGCGTTCATGGGTCTGTTTCTACTTCTTTTTTTTTTTTTCTTTTTTTGATTCCACATATAAGTGAAATCATGGGGTATTTATATTTGCATCTGACTTCACTTAGCTTAATGCCTATGGTCTGAATGTCGCAAATGGCAACATCTTTTTTTTTTTAATGGCTGAGTAATATCCGTTGTGTTTGTGTGGATTTACACACCACTTCTTTATCCCTTCGTTTATCAGTGGACACTTAGATTGTTTCCGTATCTGAGCTACTGTAAATAATGCCGCAGTAGGGGCGCCTGGGTGGCTCAGTCGGTGAAGCGTCTGCCTTCAGCTCAGGTCGTGATTCTGGGGTCCTGGGACTGAGCCCCAAGTCGAGCTCCTTGCTCATCGAGGAGCCCGCTTCTCCCTCTCCCTTGCGCTTCTGCACTTGTGCTCGCTCTTTGTGTCAAACAAAATCGTTTTTAAAAATAATGCCACAGTAAACATAAGAGTATTTTCCAGTATTTTCTTATTTTTCACAACAGTCCTTTCAGTAATTATTAGCATCCTCACTTTACCAAGAAGGAAACTGAGACACAGTAAATGGCTGTGCTAACACACACCCTGTTAGTGTTTTCTAGACGATATGTAGTAGAGACACACACAGATGCTGGTGGCCAGTAGTCCTGAGTGATTCCTGGCCACATCTGACAAGCTCTGTGTTAATACGCAAGTCACTTAACATCTGTGGGCCTTGGCTTCCTTATCTGTGAACTAGAGGTAATGATACTACATCCTCATGGGGTCTGTAGGAATTGAATGAGAGAATACCCTGAGAATGCACACTGCTTGCCATACAGTGAGGGCTTAATAGTATATTTGGTATGGTTATTGGAGACTGAGAAACATCATGTAAAATGCCCCACACATGCAGAAGTTTGGGACCCATTCAGGAATTTGTCCTCCTGAAGCCAGACTTGCAGGATCATGAGAGAAAGGTAGGTGAACCTGGGAAGGGTCAGCTGCAGCCAGTTTGGCAAGGGCCGGGTATGCCACTCTAAAGAGTTTGGATGTCACACCATAAATGATAGGGAACATTTGAAAGTTTTTGAGGAGAATGAAAGAATCCTTTTGTTTTGTTTTGTTTTGTTTTGTTTTGTTTTGTTTTAAAAGGTAATAGCTGGATTGGTGAGGGGGATCTCAGTTGGGAGGCTAGAGTCCTGGATAAAAACAGATGGGATCAACAAGAGAGAGTGAAGAGCTGAAGCAGATGGATTTCAGGGCCCAGATTTTGTGACCAGACTAATTAAAATCCTGACCCTAACATTTCTTTTCACCAATAATATTCTATTGCTAGTAGTTACTACGAGTCATGCAAATGCTGAATGGCTTACATGGGTTACCTCATTTTCAGTAACAAGAGCTAGTATCATCCCCACTTTCCAGTTAAGGACGCCAGGGCTCCAGGAGGTGACCTGACTTACCCAAGGTCACATAGCCTATTAGTGATGGAGTCAGAATTGAAACCCGGATGCATCTAATTCCATAGCCCCGTGTTCTTAGGCTTGTTGCAGTTCCTCCTAAAGAAAGTGGGAATAATGAACCCTACCTTGCAGGACGGTGTGGAATTAATGAGGCAGTGAGGGAAAATGTCTAGTACAGACTTAGGCACATAGTAAGAAACCCACAAACACCAGGCAACAGCTGGTTCTTTTAGGGGGTATAAGTAAGTGATTGTTGAAGCCCTGTGATTCAGACACCCCACTGTGGTAGAACTAATTCTGTTCACCAGAATTTCTCAGAGCCCTTAAATACCTTCTTCAGGATAAAGCACAAAAGTTTAAGATTCCTGCGTGTGGAGAAATATGTTTGATCTTCACTCTTATAGGTAACCATGGTATGGTTGTTCTCTCTGGATAATTAAGCTGGCAGTGTATTAATCTAGGTGTTTCTGAGGAAGTGACTAAGAGGGCTCCTCTATTCAGGTTAAGTTCACTGTTGTTTAAATGCCATCATTTTTGAGGTAACTGTTCTGTGTTAAGCGTTGTTCTGTCACTAAGGAGTCTGCTTTAAAATCTGAAATTCCATGAGCTAATTATAATACAATGAGTTCTTAATAACCTAAGGTGATTCAGCCTTACAGGTTGGGAAGAAAGACCTGGCCAAGAGCCCCAGGCTTTAGAGATGGGAGGTATATAAAAGTTGCTATTGAAAGTCTCCTGGGTCTTGGTGTGATCTTAGTAAGGAGTAAATGATTGATAAATCATTGTCGAATAGATAAAATGATTTCTCTTTGGTGGCCTAATTTCAAGAAATATACTCAGTCAAGTAGTTTTATAATAATGTCAAGCTCTATACTTTCCTCTCAAAAAGGGGTAGTCTTAGAACCCCAGCCTCATTATGATACACAAGTTACATCAATTACTTAATAGAAATGTCCTTATTTAAGATGCAGTCAGTTGCAAGGTGCACCACCACTGATCTCCTAATAGCCTTGCAGGAGAAAAAAAAACTTCTGCATGCTAGACGTACATGTTGACTGCAGGTACACCTTAAATTCAGGAAGGTTACAATGAGGGCAAAGTCTTGGTGTCTTACAGTCACAGGAAAATAAGGATGTTCTTTTGAAGTGATCATGTTCTGAATTTATCCCTCTGATTTCTTTTTTCAGGGTCAAAGTCAGAGTGGTGGTCATGGCCCTGGAGGTGGCAAGAAGGATGACAAGGTAAATGAGCCAGATATGTCTGTGATGTGAGTAAAGTATGGAACCTATCAGAGATGTCAGCTGAGAAGTTCTTTGAGGATTCAGAACTTTCAAAATGCAAAATAAGTGATCCTTGTAGTTATTTACCTGGCCTGGCCTACAGACACAGTGTCTTCCTGATGTTTTAGAAAAGATTATTGACCTGTCAAGTAAGTAGTTACGAATTAATGATTTTTAAATGTATAAAATAACATTGCAGAGTGTTAAATTGCCTGTAATTTTAGTATTTAGTATCCTTAAATGTGAAGAATTGTCTCATCATTTCAGCTCAAACTTTTGGTATATAATTCTGAATTCTGAACTCTAGTCCTTACTGAATAATCACTGGGTATTATAAAAAGAAAGATCAGTTACATTCACCAATTAAAACTGCAGGAATATAAAACCTAGTTTTATTTTTAAAAGGACAGTTTTTAATAGCATTCTGAAAGATAAGGAGATTACAGCCCCTAGAAATAGATGACGGTCCTACAGAAAGAAGTTTGTGTTTTGATATGATTTGTGCGGTTTTTGTTTTTCCTGCTGTTCTAAAAATTCAAGGACAAGAAAAAGAAATATGAACCTCCCGTACCAACTAGAGTGGGGAAAAAGAAGAAGAAAACAAAGGGACCAGATGCTGCGAGCAAGCTTCCACTGGGTAAGGACACGGTCCCTCCTTGCACTCTCGATTCTGTGGGAACCATCCGTGTGTATGTAGCTCAGAGGTCTGAATGTGGAGGCAGGAAATGGGGTGGCTGAAGCTCTGACTCCTGCATGTGGCACTCCGCTAGGCTGGAATAAAAGGTGTGTTTTGGTTTTAGCAGCATACAAACAGGGCACAGCTGTGTCTCACTTTAAGAAACTCCAATAATTTCCTTTAGGTAACCAGCTTCTCTGATGTACAGAATGTGTAGTTTTGGATTAGAAAATTCACATTGAGCATGAATAACTCTTAGAAACTCATTTCATGAAGAAATGGAAGACCATTGTGTTAGAATATGAACGTAAACTGTTTCAGCATAGACTAAACTTCAGATTGGGTGACCTGACCCAGCCCACCTCTCCATCTGCAGCCCCGTCCAAGCCTGCCTTGTGTTCTTTGACTGTTCTGCACATTGGAGATTTTTGCTCTTTGCTTAGAAATGTTCTTCCCTCAGTCCTTCCCATGGCTGCCTGCTTCTCAGTGCTTCAGCTCACATTCCTCCTCCACTTCCATCTAACAAGTGTCTTCCTGCTTCGATGAAATAATTTTTAAAATACTTCTTGGTTAAGAATGAAAGGGAGTCAGACAATGAAAAACATGCTATTAATCTACCATAATGAATCAATATGGTATTGATGATGAGTAGATCATTAGATTGCCAGAGGAGCACAGGAAGTCCAGAAACAGTCAAATTACATGGATAATCAGAATGTGGTAAAGGGGACGTGTGAGTTCTGTGGAAAGAGGGGGAATTGTTTAACATAAATGGCTGGCATCTTTTATTTGCTATTGAGAAAAAATGAAACTGGACCCCTTTTTGCCAGATGGGTTACAGTTATGAAAATAAGTAAATAAATGAAAATTTAGGAATATATTTAACCTTAGAGAAAAAGAGACATTTTGAAGAAGAAACTCAGAAACCACAAAAGAAAAGGTTGACATTTTTGTCTATGTGTGCTAAAATTCCTGTGTAGCATGAGACTCAAGCCAAAAGAAAATGCTTGCTATGTATATTAATATCACTAATATTTCACAGTCCTGTCACAGACAAATGCTTTGCTCAGCTCGCCCGCAACCATGTACTCTGGCTGGACAGCACTTAGACCTATTTCTCTTAACACCGGTGGGGGAAAGAAACACCAAAGCAAACTATCTTTGGGGTCATTGAGGTTTTTTTCTTCTTACAATTCACTTAGCGGATGTTTTGTATTAGCTGTTTAGTCATAGACCTTGTCCTCATTTTTACCTGCTTAGAACTGCCAAAGTCCCTTTGCATTTAGGCACCGCATACTTACGATCACCATAAGTCTTAGCCTTTTTTTTCTTAAGGATGAACTTAATTGTAAACTTCAAGCTCCAAATTAATAAAACTTTCTTTTTAATTACAGTGACACCTCACACTCAATGCCGGTTAAAATTATTGAAGTTAGAGAGAATTAAAGACTATCTTCTCATGGAGGAAGAATTCATTAGAAATCAGGAACAAATGAAGCCTTTAGAAGAAAAGCAAGAGGTAAATTGAGAAATATTGCATTAACTTGCATTTCACAAATTAATAGTTTTAGGTATAGAATTCAGTAAGTGAATGAATTATCAAGTAGCTGACTCATTCAGGCTTTTATGAATCATTACTGGCTGCCTCTTAAAAGCACCACCTGCTTTGTAAATGTCATGATATCTAGTAAAACTGTCAGCCCGTGTGCTTTTTAGGTTTAATCTGCTTTTCCTTCATAGGAGGAAAGATCTAAGGTGGATGATCTGAGGGGAACCCCAATGTCAGTAGGAACCTTGGAAGAGATCATTGATGACAATCATGCCATCGTGTCTACATCTGTGGGTTCAGAACACTATGTCAGCATTCTTTCCTTTGTAGACAAGGATCTGCTGGAACCAGGCTGCTCTGTCCTGCTCAACCACAAGGCAAGTTGATGTCTTGTGGACAATCACTAGGAGTGCTTTCTCCTTCCTCTCAGATCTGTCCATTCGTGCCGTTTTGTGATTGGCATTGCTTTGTTATGAATGGATTGTGTGAACGTCACATTTCTGCATTAAAACTGATGTTCTCTCTTAGGTGCATGCTGTCATAGGGGTGCTCATGGATGACACAGATCCCTTGGTCACAGTAATGAAGGTAGAAAAGGCCCCCCAGGAAACCTATGCTGATATCGGGGGATTGGACAACCAAATCCAGGAAATTAAGGTAGGGCTAAGAACGAGCTCTGGGTTTCTAGATTTTTGGTTTCTTACTACTATTTCATTTAGGGTACTTGGAGTTATTTTGCATATTTTGTTTTTTCTTTAGTGATCAAAGCAGTAAGTGACTTAGAGCTTGCCAGCTGTGGTGTTTTGTACTTGTTTTTTTTTAAAGATTTTATTTATTTATTTATTTATTTATTTATTTATTTATTTATTTATTGACACAGAGAGAGAGGCAGAGACACAGGCAGAGGGAGAGGGAGAAGCAGGCTCCATGCAGGGAGCCCGGTGTGGGACTCAATCCGGGTCTCCAGGATCACACCCTGGGCTGGAGGCGGCGCCAAACCGCTGCGCCACCGGGGCTGCCCTATACTTGTTATTTCTATTTCCTAACTCAGGATTAACAAATAGTATGATTGTTCTTCCAGCAGCTGCAGCTTAATCCTTTTGATATGCAACGTTTAATTATCTGTGTGAATATATAATGTTTTCCTCTATGTTGACTTTGACTATGGCTATGTAGAAACCTCCAGTGGGGTGTGGGGATAGTGTGAGTGGGGAAGTGAAGTGGTCATTCAGGTTTGCTGTGGGCTAGCCATCTGCAGGGAGGTCGTGCAGAGCTGTCACAGATCTGGGAAATAGCCATCATGTCCATTGGTGTAACAGTAATCAGAAAATCTTGCCAGTTCCTTTCTGTAGCTTCATTGAAAGGGGGGTGTATTTTCACTTTAAGTTCCTTTTGGTCAGGAAGAACTTAAATGTTGCTCAAGGCTGACTTCTACAGGACAGTGAGAGGGAAACTGGATGGAACAGGAAGGGGATGGGTGCTGGGAGCTTCGGGAGAACATGTTCTTCTCAGTCTGTCCCTTCTGCTAGATGAAATCAGGCACATGGTCTCTAACAAGAGTAAGTGACAGCTTAGCTTGTTTTTGTTGAAAGTGAGACCAAGGGATCCCTGGGTGGCTCAGTGGTTTAGCGCCACCTTCAGCCCAAGGCGGGATCCTGGAGTCCCGGGATTGAGTCCCACATCAGGCTCCCTGCATGGAGCCTGCTTCTCCCTCTCCCTCTGACACACATGAGTGTGTCTCTCATGAATAAATAAAATCTTAAAAAAAAAAAAGAAAGAAAGAAAGAAAGATAGAAAGTGAGATCTGTTCATGATGCCAATGAATAGATCTGATAATTTCAGTAAGAAAGCATTTCATTTTTACCAAGTATTTGTTTTCTATAGGAATCCGTGGAACTTCCTCTCACTCATCCTGAATATTATGAAGAGATGGGTATAAAGCCCCCAAAGGGGGTCATTCTCTATGGTCCACCTGGCACAGGTATGTATGCTCTGGGTTCGACTTTCTGGGCACTCAGCTAATCTCTTGAACCACAGCAGTAGCTTGTTGTAATTATTTAGTTCTTGAGTAAGGATGCCACAATTCCTTAGTTTAAAACAAGATTCTCTAAGCAACATTTTGGACATTTTCTGGATACATAAACATACCTATTACATAAAAGTATATTTATCTGTATAGTAGGTGGTAAGAAACTGAAATTGTACACTTAACACACTTGATGTGTTAAAAACCAGTAGGCAACACCCTCCCCATCCCTCCTCAGTGTGAATGCAGGTACAATTTGTTTGAATTCCTCTTTGTAACCAAGTATATTAGATTTATGTACTGTAAAACATACGACTTTAAAGTATTCATAAAAGTAATGTGAGTCCAATAAAAATACTCATAAAGGTAACATGAGTCCATTAAAAAGAGTTTGTAAGACACAAAATAAACCAGGACACTCAACCTTGGCTGTACATTGGGATCACCTTCAAGCTTTAAAAAAATACCGATGCCTGGTCCCATCCCTGAAAATTCTGATCTGTTCATCTGGAGTGTGGCCAGGAACCAGAGCCATGGTGGAGAACCACAGATTTAAAAGCTATTCTCTGCTGTTCAAATTGGGTTCATTCTCTGGTCCATTGTACTAAATGAATATAATATTGGATAAATGGATGAAGATAAAAAAATATAGTTGGTTCATTATGCAGTTAGTTGACCCAAACAGCCCAGGACTTGGTTCACTGCTGTAAATTCCAGAGGAAGCACAGTTATTTGAGTGAACAGATTGCAGAGGATTGCCCACAGCGGAGGGACTGGGAAACAACTGAACTCAGAGGCACGGAGCTTTTGCAGCTATCATTTTTTACGGCCCAGGCAGTGAAGTCTCAGAGAAGCCAGCGACTAGGCTAAGGCCACAGGAGCTCTGGGACTTGAGCTGGTAACAGGGCTGGAGCTGGAATGCAGACATCCTCACCTGCAGCTGTGGGTTGCCTTTGGTGTGTGCGCACTGCCAGGGGCTGGTAAGAGCTGGGGTATAGCACAGGGTGACAGGCCTGTCAGGAGGAGGAGCCTGGTTTGGTGATCCCTCTGCTACTGAAGTGCCCCAGGACCTAGCCTTGGCTGCTTCTGGACTGGAAGGTGCCATCCACTTAGGAGGTCCTTTTTGTCTTCTGCTCACTATCCTTAATCAGTATTCTCAGGGAGAATTCTATGCTTCTAACCCCCAGGCCTGTCCCTCTGCGGATCTGACCAAAAAGACCTCATTGCCACAACATGTTGCAAAGCTTAGTGCCTTGTCCTCCTCCCTACTTGAACGAAGTCTTCTACATCACTCACCAGCAGCCTGCAGGGCCCCCCTTCTCTTGCAGGCCTCAGCTTGGTCCTTTACTGTCCCAGTGTCTTGATGCCATTCCCTGGCCCTGTGCCCATGTCCTCACCATCAAAGGGGCCAAGGTTTCCAGCCCTGAAGTTCACAGGGTGGCTGCCAAATCTCCTGTCTTTGACCTGAAATAGAAATATCAAGGAATGGAGCAGGATTGGAAATGTTTGAGATCATCCCTGAGACTGGGGAGAGGAACTTCCCCATGAGGGCACACCACAGACTGAGAACTCTCTAGAGCTTCCAGCAGCTCTCAGCTGTGGGCTTCATTGGGAGCCAGTCCTGCCTCAGCTGAGCCTTGGGCAAGCCCGCCTGGCACAGGCGTGACTCTCAGCCCCAGGCATGCAGGCCTGGTGCTCCAGGACTGTGGTTCCTAGGCCATTTCCCATCACTGATAGTTTCACAGGAAGTTGAGTTTGGATCTTTAGCCTTGGGTGCATGGGTCAGGTTAAAAACCTATGCAATTTTGAATGACCCAGTAAAACGTATTTTCTGACATTATGATGATGAATTTAGGAAGTTAAAAATAATCAAAACATTACTTAGGTTTTTGTCAGTTTTCTCTTACCTGCCTTGGAGAATAGAATGTCGAGACACCTGAATGGGGCCTGGCTTTTCATCCACGATCTGCCAATTTCTGATGGCCATTTAAGGGGGTAGTGACAGAGCTTTTAAGTTAAAACAGCACTTGAGGGGTTTCTTCCTTTGTCCTTTTCTTTTTTAATCTAAAACAGGTAAAACCTTATTAGCCAAAGCAGTAGCAAACCAAACCTCAGCCACTTTCTTGAGAGTGGTTGGCTCTGAACTTATTCAGAAGTACCTAGGCGACGGGCCCAAACTTGTTCGGGAATTGTTCCGAGTTGCGGAAGAACATGCACCATCCATCGTGTTTATCGATGAGATCGATGCCATTGGAACAAAAAGGTACACCTTTCTCTTAACTTTGTGTTGATCAGAGGTCAAAACTGTAGCTCTTCTCAGAGCACAGTGATCACCGAGTACCCACTGTATGGCCTGCACGTTGGTTTGCCACAGCTCCTGCCATCCATGGCTCTCTATGGATGCTTCAGACTCTGCTTTCCCAGGTGCCAGCCAGCCACCACCCGGGGGCTGTGACTGCCTGGAGAGCAGTCCATGACCTTGTCCTGAGCATCTGCTCTGAGCCAGGCATCATCTGGACTTTGGGGACGCAGGCCCTGCCCTCGAGGAGCCCCAGTCGGGTTAGGGCTCAGATACCACATGTGGAGACTGAGTTAATGATAGAACCTCAGGCACGAAAACTTCCATGATTTAAATATAATGTAACGTGGTGTTTGGGAGGGTGTGCTGATTTTGTTGCTAGAATTCATTGAGGGTGTCAGAGGTTGCCAGAGCTGTTACTGATTTACCCTTTAGCAGGAGATCAGTTAGGTTTTTACTCGTTCTTTTCTTTTTCAAAGATACGACTCAAATTCTGGTGGGGAGAGGGAAATTCAACGAACGATGTTGGAACTGTTGAACCAGTTGGATGGATTTGATTCAAGGGGTGATGTGAAGGTCATCATGGCCACAAACCGGATAGAAACCTTGGATCCAGCACTTATCAGACCAGGTCAGGTTTGCTTTTGTTCCTTCATGGAGAATTGCCATGTTTATTGTGTCTGTAAGTGCACTTTCAGGGGATTTAAAATGATACACACTAGGAACACCCGGGTGGCTCAGTGTGTTGAGCATCTGCCTTCAGCTCAGGCCATGATCCCAGGGTGTTGGGATGGGGCCTCACATCAGGCTCCCTGCTCAGAGGGGAGCCTGCTTCTCCCTCTGCCTGTGCCCCTGCTCATGTGATTGTTCTGACAAATGAATAAAACCTTAAAAAAAAAAAAAGACATATCAAGGCAAATCCGTTATTGAAGTACAGAGTAACTTACTAAAAACTGTCCCCTGAGGGAAGCCCGGGTGGCTCAGCGGTTTAGCACCTGCCTTCAGCCCAGGGCGTGATCCTGGAGCCCTGGCATCGAGTCCCACTCAGGCTCCCTGCATGGAGCCTGCTTCTCCCTCTGCCTGTGTCTCTGCCTCTTTCTCTCTGTCTCTCATGAATAAATAAAATCATTAAAAAAAAAAATGTCCCGAGGTTGGACAGACATGATGCAGTGGGTGCAGTGTGCCTCTCTTAATTCCAGTCTTAAGTGGTGATTCTTTCCCATTATGAAAATTCTTTTTTTTTTCTGAAGTAATTCACATGCTAAGTCAGGTTCATTTTTTTACGTTCAGGTAATACCAGAGCAGCAGTGGCTAATTTGTTTTTAACCGATCTGTCCTCATCCACTACGGACGCCATTCAGGAACCACTCCTTTACTCCTGCTGGTACCAGGGCAGAGAGGAGTTCTTTGAAATGGGATGAATTCAAATGTAGATAATTACAAACTACAGGAGGAGTGTTTGCTCCTCAGGATATGGCGCAAACTGCGTGAGTGAGGAGACCAGCTCAGGCTGCTCCCGGAGCCAGAGCCACACCTAGGGACCGCACAGGGCTGTGACTGGAAATGTTTTCTACCTGCAGGCCGCATTGACAGGAAGATTGAGTTCCCCCTGCCTGACGAAAAGACTAAGAAGCGCATCTTTCAGATCCACACAAGCAGGATGACGCTGGCTGATGATGTGACCCTGGACGACTTGATCATGGCTAAGGATGACCTCTCTGGTGCTGACATCAAGGTGAGGCCTGGGCTGGAGTGTACTGCTCCATGTCGTGTGTGTGTGTGTGTGTGTGTGAGAGAGAGAGAGAGAGAGGGAAGGAGGGAGGGAGGGAGGGAGGGGACGTCTCTTCCCAGAGGATCAGAACAGAGCCAGGCCTGGGTGCTGAATATGGATCCAGCTGCTTTGCAGGTGAGGACCTGGCTGTTTGTCAGGTGTATGTGCAGGGGGTGGGTGGGGACAGCACATGTGGGGCCTTTTCATGCCAGAGCCTGCCCTGAGCTGCGTAGCGTTGGCCTCCCTAGAACTAGGTTGGTGTCTTCGTTAGAGTAAAAGTTCTTTTTAAAATTGTAATCATTTTAAAATTTTGCACTACCTCTATATTTTGAAAATTTGAAGTCTTCAGAAAAGTTGCAATAGTAGCAAATACTGATACATCCATCACCTCGATTTATCAAAAGTTACCATTTTATTGCTTTGCTTTATCTTTTTCTTCACAAATAACACTTTCTTTTTTGCTAAACCATTTGAAATATCCTGAAGGCCAAAACCAGATAGAAACTTCAGTGTCAGGACTGTGCTTTTGTCCTGTCATGTTGCCTGAGTTCTTGTTTTACTTTTGACAAGTGTGGACTGAGAAAATAAACGTATCACCATAAATATTGTCCTGAGATTTACGTCTTTTCTCTCATGACCGTAAATGAAATGGATGCTCTCTGGTGTAAGTGCCTCCGTGGCCCGGGAACATCGCTCCTTGCACATTGAGAACTTCCCCACCAGGCCACCCGCTGGTTAGAACCGGAGTCTGTCCTCCCCTCAAAGCCACTTCTGATCCTCTGAGAAAATAATTACAATGTGTAAAACATTCAAAAAGATCTCCTGTTTTCCCAAATGGCTTAAGCAGTTTGTTTAGTCTGCGCGTCTCACGCCTCACTCAAAGTCGCTCTCGAGTTGTTAGAATGCAAATAAAAAGTATTTCCCTTTCTGAACATACCATTCTTTCTTACAGGCCATCTGCACAGAGGCTGGTCTGATGGCCTTGAGAGAGCGTCGGATGAAAGTAACAAATGAAGACTTCAAGAAATCTAAAGAAAATGTTCTTTATAAAAAACAAGAGGGCACCCCAGAGGGACTGTATCTCTAGCGGACCAGAGCTGCCTTCAAGGAGATGGTTGGGCGTGTCCTGACCCCTCCGAGGGAGGAGGTGGGGGAAGCCCCCGGAGGAAACCATGTTCCAGTTGATCTTTCTTAGCAAAACCTCCCGTGTATCTTTTTGCGCGTGATGTGTAGGACACCCCCTGGGCTGCCTTCCTCTGTGGGTCACGTGCAGTGCTCTGTCCCCAATAAAGCGTGCTCCCCCTCCAGCAGTTCATCCTGTTTCTGCAGCCTCCATACTGGCGCTCAGCAGCAGCAAGCAGGTGGAGGCTCCTGGGTGAGGACTGGATGCAGACTCCACACCTCCTGCCCGGCTGACAGCAGCTCACGGGGAAGCGTCTCTGCTGTCTCAGCAACAAAGGCTGAGAGCGTGGCCATGGCTTTAAGGAAACACAGCTTTCCGCGTTGGAAGGTCTGCAGATCAGGTGACCTCACACGGCGTCTCGGCACCCTGGGGCAGGAGCAAAATGTGGTGCTCCTGCGGGGAACCCACGGCCGCCTGAGGGCCCCCTGCCCTGCCATCCCTCGTGCTTCCTTCTGTTCAGGAACCTCCTTCATCTCCAGGGCCTTCAGACCAGTGCGAGCCTCCCCTTCCCCATCTACTGCCGCACTTCTCTCCGTTCTGGGCACTTCCATGTGCAAGCCGGGAAGGAGGTGGGGCAGCCGAGGCAAGTGGCCACTCAGGCCGCCTGTCTCCCCAGTGTCCATCCCTCTCTAGCCACACACTGGCTTTTCTGCATGGGATGCCAAAGAAATACAACTTCAGCAATTACAGACATCCTGGCTTTTAGGGGTTTTTTTGTTTGTTTTTTTTAGAGCAGGACCTCAGAATAATTAACTGGGAGGAAACTGCTTTAAGAGCTAATAACTGCAAGGCAGGTCCTTTTCAGAAGAAAGTGGTCTGAATGTGGGTATTTACATTTCATTCCACTCACAGCCCTCAGAAATCAGGGACGTGGCCCATCTTGGGCAGGGCTGGGTCTGCACTCTCCTCACGTGGCCGCCTGCCCCTCTGCAGCAGGGCCCTTCCCTTGGGCAAGGCTTGCCACACGTGGGTGCACCCGAGCCCCCAGGGCTCCTGGTCACCTGTAGACACCTGTAGACTGGCGCAGCTGGGCTGAGGTGCACCTGCGAGGCTGCGTCCCTAACAGGCACCTAGACACTGCTGGTCTGCAGCTGGGTAGTGGCAGGAAGGGGGGCTTAGGGGTGCGCTGGGTATAGGCCAGAGCACCCAAGCCTCTGCTCTGGCCCGAGGAGACGGGCAATCTGCTCTCACCAGCCTGGGGACAGGTTCTAGGGTTGAGTAACCAGAGCTTCCCTGTCATCACCGCAAAGCCCAGAGACCCTGGCAGGACCACCAAGGATGCCAACCCACAGGGCACACTAGCTGGGCGGAGGAAGGGTGGGACCAACAGGCCCACCACGGGACATTCATAATCACTGGGCATGGTTCTCACCTACACGTCCACGTAGTCACATATATAATATGCAAACAGAAGCTTCTAGGTTGTCTGCACATCCCAAAATGTGCAAGAGGTAAGACACGGATAGCCTAGATACAAACACTAAGATCAGAAACTTCAAAGGCAGAGGTCTTGCAAGCACACTCAGGCCCACGGTCCACGTCGGCGCCCTCCTGCCTGGGCTCTAGTCCTCGAGCAGGAGCTCGAGCTCCTCCATGGGCAGGCGCACCCGGAGCTCCTTCTCTGTCATCAGGTCCAGGATCTCCTGCATCTCCTCAGGGAAGTGCTGCACGGCATCCAGGTACAGCACCTAGGACAAGGAGGCCTGCGCTGTCCACGCACCGTCCCCTGCCCCATCCCCCGCCCCGTCCCCCTCGGCAGCACCACACATGGCACACGTCGCCAGGAAGACACGACTCAGGAGCGAGGCTGCCTGGTTCCCCGGTGGCCCAGGGACCCCTACGCCAGGAGCACCCAAACTCTGGGCAGATGATGGCAGCCCCAGCAGACACTGGCCCCGTGCAGGACAAGGCTTCCCTAGCAGGTCTGGGGGTGCCGTCCCCAGTGACGTGGACGGTGGATGCGTGCAGACCTCGTGGTCTCGGGGACTCACCTTTGCCCAAGGACAACTCTGCAGGGCTTTGTAGAACATGCCTTTGCTCCTCTCTCTGTTTCCTGAGGAAACCTGAGGCAGGGGAGGAATTGGAAGGTTCACTGGAGCAGATGCTAAGGCTATGGAAACCACACTGGGCGCCCCGCACGGACCCACAGGGGGCTCACGGCACCCAGCCAGCCCGCGGAGGGGTGGCACCGTCATGGCGGCCCCGGGCCTGAGGCCCTGCGCCATGGGGTGGGTGCAGGCGGGGCCCCCGGCAGCCTGAGTGGTGACGGGCCCCGTGACCTCTGGGTTCACCTCCTCCCTCCCCGGGCCAGCAGGCCTTGGGTGTCACAGGAGGCTCGGGCCTTGATGCAACACGGGGACCATTTGATGAGATCTCAGAGGAATGAGACCCCCGTCCCCCGTGGCTCCTCCAGGGAACCCCAGCCCAGCAGAGCCGCCCCCGGGTCAGCAAGCACCTGCATTTGCTCAAGGCTTCTCCTGGCCCCCGCCTCCCCAGGCGCATTCCCATGGGGACAACCCACTAGTGGCCACTGGCTCTACCCACCCGGTGGCCGGCACACGGCATCGAGGAAAGTGGAGGGCTGCTGGTGGCCCTCCCGGAACCAGGGACAGCACCTAGAGAGCCTGGGGCTCGGGCGCTCGGCCACCGAGGATGGCCGCCCCACCTTCCTGGTTCCTCCAGGCTGATGCCCAGAAACGGCCAGCACCCGTGAGCACAGGCTGTCACCACCTCCAGAGCTTGCTGCGGAGCCCAGGGCACTGCTGTGCCCCCTCGGCCCTTTCGAGGCCAGGCCTCCCCAGTGAGCGGAGCTGTCCTTCCTTCACGCACCAAAATATCTCAACGTGCTCTCATACGCTTGAGACACCATTTCCTTGTTTCTGAAAGAAGGACAGACGGCACTGCCGTCCTGTCAACCACTGTATTTGGGAGGTGCCCTGGTGATCCTGGAACCCAGCAAATTCAGGTCCGACGGTGGCAAGACTCTGGCGCAAACTGCTCTGAGTTCCTCCATCAGTGCTGCACACGCCTGGTCCGCCAGGGACAAAGGGCTCAGCACCCGGCGCACTGGCGGCTCCTGGCCCGGCACCCACCCTCTCCCACTCAGCAGAGCTGCCCTGGCGCCCTGCACCCTCCTTCCTCGCCCTCTAAGTCCCTCGTCCTCACAAACCATAACTTCATGGCTATTCCTGCGTCCAGGCTGACACAGGTGACAGGCGACCCCACAGCATCGGGACGGTGGGTGGAATGGAATGAGCACAGAACCGAGGGGACACTGCGGGCGGAAGAGCAGAGCGGGGGCTGGTCCCTGTGTAACCTGGGTGCTGCCAGGGACGACCGCTCTGCTGGGTGAACTGGGAGCCAGGGCTTCGCAGAGACCCCTTGTTGGGGGGTGCGGGGGAGCCTCACACATGCCCTGAAGGCCTTGGCCCACGAAGGATGCCGTGGGCCCCCCAACCCAGCCCCGAACCAGGGGGCTGGGCTCCTGCCCCCCTGACGGAGCAGGTGCGCAAGTTCTCCGTTCAGACGTGGGCTGCTGGCGCTCAGTGACCACAGCTTGGGCACCGCTGTGTCCTCTCACCGGAAGGGCTCAGGATTTTGTAAAATTCCACTCTTTTCTTATCTGAGCAGCCGTTAGCAAATGTAATTTTTTTAAAGTTACTAGACCAAGTGATATCCAACCCAAACAAAAAGCTACGTTTCCACGACACCCAAGTGTTCCTGGGAGGTGACGACAGTCCTGCTGGAGGCTTCCGTCCTCCCCACCAGCAGCTGAACTGAGGGCGACTCTTCACCCTCCCACCAGCTCTTGTAAGCGGCGGCCTCAATACAGCCTGACTCCCGCCAGCCGCCAACCACAGGCGGGGGGGAAGAAATGATACCGGAGGGTGAAATGCAAGCCAGGGGCCACGGCTCCCTTGAGTTCATAAGGCTCCCTTCATCAGGCCCACGGCATCAGCTACCCACCTTACCCTCATTTCTGCCCCGATTGTGCAGCCAGGTGACCAAATTAAAGATTCTAAGAATCCCAAAAAGAATGGCAATTCTGGGGCGTCCGGCTGGCTCGGTAGGTGGAGCATATGACTCTGGAGGTCAGGGTTGCGAGTTTCGACCCCCACAGTGAGCGTATAAAGAAAGAGAAGAACTGCAATACTAGCCAAAACAACAACAAAAAGGAGTGGCTGACAGGCGACATGCAGAGGGAATGGCAGCCTTGACAGCGCCCCCACAACAGGTTTCAAGCGCAGTTCCCAACTTAGCGGGCGGTGCTCAGTGTCTAACCCTTTTTTCTCCCAAATGCAGCTGCACTTCCTTCCATCATTTTTGCAGGGAAAAAGCAAGTGAGTAAATACACTCGCGTGTGTGCAGACCTGCAAATGTGTACCCACGCACACAGGAAGGCGCACATGCACACGAGACGGCGCACACACGCACACACCACCAGCTCTCCGCCACAGGGCCGGCTCCCTCCGGTCCTCTCCTCGCCAAGCCCTCTGGCCCAAACTGGATTTCTCCACCGGGTTATCAGTGCCTCAGGAGCCAACCCAGGAGCCGCAAGAAGTCACGCACTAATTCGTCCCTGGTCCTATGCTAACCTTTCCAGAAAGACAGAAATTCCTTGAGGGCCCCAGTCTTTTTTTGCCAAGTCAACAAGAATTTTTCTGTCCACAATCCAACAAACTTGGCTCATGGGAGAGTCCTTGTAAGAACACGGTAAGTCTGTCTCCACCCATCCCTACCGACGACGACAGAAGTTAAACTGGCAAAGGCGCCGGCCTTCCCCGTTTACATCGCGGGGTTTCACGTGCTTACAAAGACTCACGCGCTCCCTCGGCCGAGTGGCCCCAGCACAGGAGCTCCCGACCGCAGCCCCCGACCAGCAACAGGCAGCAGCCACGAATGCGCCATGACAACTGCCCCAGCATCTGTGCTTCTGAAAGTTTCATTTCACACACAGGCACCAAAACATAAAATCTGAGCTTTTGGGTCTGATGAATGAATAAATGTTAAAAACACACGCTGCTGAGATGCCACGTCCTCCCGGCCACTTGGGCCTTTCAGAGCTCGCGGAGCCACGCCAACGTGGATTCTGACCTCTCCTGACCCCTATTGTACTTTCTCTGCGTCTCTACACCTGAACTCGGTCATACGTCAATTGGAAAAGTTCAAATACTTCGCCTTGAGACTTTATCCGCTGGGAATGTAAGAGATAAGGAAGGTCAGTCCTGGCGTCTGTGAAGTACAACACTGATTAGGGTCACTCGGGTGTGATTCCGCAGCCTTCGGGTGAAACACGCAAGCAGGAGACGATATCCCTGCAAAACCACACACCTCGGCACTGGACGTAGGAAACATGACCCGTCCCAACGCCAGGTCCTTAACCAAACACGGCCTCCACACGCACCTTCACAGAGTTAAACGGCACCTTCCCACATTCAATCACTACTGTGCTTTTAAGTGAGAGCGAAGCTGCCCTGGGGAGGCCCACTGTCCAAGCTACATCCTGGGGTGGGTCTTGACTCTAACGACAGAACGGAATCGAGGCCCAGGAATTCTTAGGAACACGTGGCAGAGAATGAAGTTCCCCACCCACCGAGCGCTCTCAGGCCATCTCCAGGCTGCTGACTCGAGGACGTCAACTCCAAGACACAGGAAGCTCTGCTGCATCAAACAGCCCAGTGGTCATGCCTGTCCCTCGACCAGAACCTTGAGGACAGATGTGACCTGCACCCCCTTCCCAAGTCCCAGAGACACGGCGGGACGCCACCACAGCTCCCAGACGGACTAAGCGAGGCTGAGGAGGGGAAGGGGGCAAGGGGGAGCCCCTGCCAGCCTTCCTGGGATGTGGCTACTGGACACCAGACGTTCTCACTGGTGAGGAAGCGGCAGGGCTCTGCGGAAAAACAAGAACACGAAACATTTTCTTACCAAGAAATTCAAATACATTCTCCACAATAAGGGGCACTGGCTGCCACTGTCACTCCGCAAGGCATTTTCAAACAGGGCTTTGATCCGATGAGTCAGGCCGGTCTCGGGAATCGTGGTGTGGACATCTCTGCCATCCACCCTGCAAGACAAAGGCTCCCGTGACCCCAAGCCAGGTTCTCGCCCCACCCGGTGCCATGAGAGGAACAGGTGCGTGAGTGACAGCAAACGGGAGCTCCAGCAGGATGGCTGGGTCAGGCACAGTGCCGCCCACAAGTCTGGGGGCGCTCGGGGTACAGACACTACATGGCCCCTCCAGGCCAGAGGAAGGCGGTGCCCAGGCTTCGTGTCCCCCAGCAGAGTCAGCCCAGAACTCACGCAGCATCTCCCTGCTTCTCTGCCTCACCTTTACTCAGCAGAATGCAGAGCCTACTTGATGGGAAGGAAAGTCCTTTCAGTTTAGGGAAAGTAGAGTGAGTAAAACCCCAACAGGAGAAATAAAAAAAAATAATAAAATAATTTAAAAAAAGTGAAACACTCTTCAGAGGGATCCCTGGGTGGTGCAGCGGTTTGGCGCCTGCCTTTGGCCCAGGGCGCGATCCTGGAGACCCGGGATCGAATCCCACATCAGGCTCCCGGTGCATGGAGCCTGCTTCTCCCTCCGCCTGTGTCTCTGCCTCTCTCTCTCTTCTCTGTGACTATCATAAATAAAAAAAATAAAAAAAATAAAAAATTAAAAAAAAAATAAAATAAAAAAAGAAACACTCTTCAGAGACAACTCTGAGTAGTCAGCAGATACCAGGTGAGTGTAGCCACGGCTACCGCACTCCCGGGACTGCCGCTTAACCTGTGGTCACACACTGTCAAGAGGGACCCGGAGGACGTGGTGCCGTCGTCCTTAGTAACGACGACAGAGGCCAGCAGTGAGTTCACACCCCTCTGTGCTCAGCACTTCCCTCGCTGGCCCCTCCAGGGCTGCTCAGCTATTCTTCCCACATTACGGAAGGGAACCTACTAGACCTGATGTGACCTGCCCCGGGCCACACAGCCGGGGAGTGGAAGGTCTGAATCTGGATCGAATCCAGGGTCCACTGGAGCCTGGGTCTCGCCCATTATGCTTTTGCCACAGCTCCTCAGACAGCTGCACGCCTGACCAGCAACACCCATGCATCATAAGCAATGTGCAGGAACCCAAACGGGCCATCCCTGCAGCCTAGGGAGACAGCATGGAAGCCCCTAATGAAAGCCGCTGCCACCTGCAAGGCTCGGTCCTCCCTCGCTGTGTCATCCTCGGTTACCTGGACACCCACAACAGGCGCTGACCTGTATTCCCTCCTGGGTCCCGGAGGCCTCACAGGGCCTCTGTGTGTCTGTGGACACACAGACAAGATGTGTGTACTAACCTCTGAACACTTTCCACCAACGTCTTCCTCATCTTCTCGGCTTCAATCGCAAACAACCAAGGCTCCAAGGGCTTGGTAGACCTGGTAATGGCATCGAAGAATCTTCTGGTCTTACTGGCTGTGTGGGACTTACTCTGAATCTGCACATAGGACCTCCAAAGAACCTGGTTGCCCGGATACAACTGCAGGGCCTCTGAGAGTGCCTGCCGCAGGGGAGCCAGAGGGTAAACGCTGACCTTCATGTGGAATCGGAGCAGGCTGGTGTGCATGAGCATGACCGCCTCAAGAACACTGCTCGGGCTCTGTGCGCTGCCTGCGTCCTCAGGGCTGGAGCCACCGGGGGAAGTGGAGCCCTTCAGTTTTGCATACACCTGCTCGCATACCCGCACAGCGGCATCGATCCCCACAGTCAAGTACTGGAAGAGCATGAAGCACTTCACCAGGCTAATGAGGCGGTGACAGGGCGCTGCAGGGGCGGTGGGGGCGGGACTGCAGACCCAGCTCTCCCCCAGACAGTCCTGCAGCGCATGTTCATATGCCTTCCGAGCTTTCAGGATGTGGACGGCCAAGACTGGCCCAGAGTAGGGCCCGTAGGGACCGCTCTCGGTCAGTCTGGTCAGCACGTGGACGGCACGGGCCGCAGAGGCCCCCCTCGGGTCTGGCAACAGCTCCACCTCCAGCTCGGCGTACAGCAGGCTGAGCTCACACACCTCCCAGTCCCTCAGCTCCCTGCTCCCTGCCGCGCTGAGCGCACTGTCGAACACCTTCCTGGCCTCCTCCGTGTTGCCCAGCAGCCACTCCAGGTGCGCATACTGCTTCCAGAGGCAGAGATTGTTGCGGTTTTCTGGCTCCTTAAGGAGATTTTTGGCTAGTTTTTTGCAGTTCTTTCCTTGCGACTTCAACCTTTTCTTGTTTGTAGTGTGAAGACACCAGATGACCTGGAAGTAAAAAGAAAAGGATTCCCAAGTGCTCTGTGATTTTTAAAGCCATCCCTTTGGACCATCAACTTCAGAAAGCCACACAGGTGTCTACACTTCCTTCGTCACGTTTGCTGAACACTGAGGCTCTCTGAGCTCGAAATAAATCTGGATTATACCAAGGTGACTGGCGCCCCCAAACAACCCCGTCCAGGTTTCCATCCGAAACCTCGATAAACAAGGCTCATATGCTCCAAATATTCTTCTCCAGGGAAAGGTGGCCACCACATTTTATCGCACGCTATTTTCACAATACATGCTGTGCGCGACACGCAGTTGGAGCCCCCGAACTCAGGGTGTCAAGGGTCAGTGCTAACTGACCAGCAGGAGGCAGAAGAGTCCATCCTAGAGGAATTTCTAGCAGGAAGACAGACACGAAGAACAGGGTAAGTAAGTAGCTTATTTTATCTACTTTAATCAACCCTGAGATCCTCCAACCCCTGCCTAAGCTTGGTTCTTCACACTAACTGCTCCTACAACCCCAAACACCTGGAAGCAGAAGGGCGACCACCATGAACAGCTCCAGCCACTGATGAGCTGCACGCTCCCTGCTTTCCTCCCCTCTGCAGCCCCTCTGTAGGGGCAGCCACACCCTGGGACTTTGGGGATCCCTAAACAAAGTAGTGCCACAGCCCAGTGCTCCAAGGAACACCAAGAGCCCACGATTGTTCCTGAAGCCCCCATATGGGACTGGCGGGGGCTGGAGTTACCTTCGCCATCTCGTACCGTAGCCAGGAGAAGCAGAGCTGAGACCTCTCCTGGCCTGAAAACAGAGGCATCACAAGGTGAAAGATGTTGCGGATGAACTCCTCGCCCTCTCGATTGTGACCCCGGGTCCAGCGCCGGCAGCCCAGTGGGTCTGAGCGGCCCACACAGCTGACGCCAGAAAAGGAAAGGTTGAGAGAAGTCAACGGCTTTTCATCATAAAGCCCATTGTCAAAGATGCTATTCTCATCCATGGCCAGGTAGAGGCAGGAGGCTGGGGGGCTGAGGTCAGAGGGCACGCCCAGGAACTGCAGAAAGGCTGCGACCAGCTGAAACCGAAGATCTGGGCTGGAGAGCTGGATCAGAGATGGCGAGATGTCATCGAACAGCACCTGCGACACAGACAAGGTGCAGTGACCCTCTAGGAAGCTGGGGTGGTTTACCTCGCCAAGCAACAAGGCTTCTCGACTTTCCCCAGGGCTCCTTTCACATGATCTGTGAACGATTCAACTTTATTCAATTTAAAACTTTAAACAGACAAGATCTAGCTTTCCCCGGCAAGATGCAAAAAAGCCAGAGGTTTTTTTCCTTGAAAGGCCCTGGGGAGCCAGAGGGGAGCCAGAGGGGAGCCTGAGGGGAGCCTGAGGGAGGTGGGGGGGGGGGGGACAGGAGGGAGGCCAAAGGGGAGCTGGAGGGGACCTGGCACCATTCTCACACTTCCCAGAGACTCTCAGGAAGGAAGACTGTGAAGACAGGGCTTAAGCCAAAACCTTCCAAAGGAGCCTCACAGAAAATCTAGGATTATGCTCACTTCTGAAAGCACACATAATTGCTTTTATAGTTACTTGGGTAAGTTACAACCCTTAAAACTCTTTATTAAGATAGAAGAATGTTATCATTTGAGGGCACCTGGGTGCCACAGGAGGCAATTAGACTCTCGATTTCGGCTCAGATCATGATTTCAAGGTCATGAGATCGAGCCCCGTATTGGGCTCCAAGCTCAGGGCAGAGTCTGCTTGGGATTCTCTCTCCCTCTCCCTTTGCCCTCTTCTTTCTCTAAAATAATAAATAAATAATTTTTTTTTTTTTTATAGCAGTTTAGCACTGCCTGCAGCCCAGGGTGTAATCCTGGAGATCCAGGATCGAGTCTGTCGGGCTCCCTGCATGGAGCCTGCTTCTCCCTCTGCCTGTGTCTCTGCCCCCCTCTCTCTCTCTCATGAATAAAGAAATAAAATCTTAAAAAAAAAAAAAAAAAAAAAACCCTTCTGGTCTCCAAACAGGATCTCTTCTCCTTATTTAACTAATGCCAAATGTCCAGAGCCACTGGCCACCAGACATGGAGTAGCACAAACCAAGTCACTCAATGACAGCAAACAAGATAATGTAAGTGAAGTGCCTGATGCACAACAGGAGCTCAGTAATGCAGGTTCCTTCCCCAGCAAGACAAGCCGTGTACGAACTGTCCCAGGATGGCCTCCCTGAACAGTTCCTCCCGTCTCCCCGGTCAAATCTGTCTGCCCCATCTCTGAGGATGCACAAGCACGGTGGGGAAAGTGCATACAGCTAAATAACCTCGGACAGGGATACCACTTAAAAAAAAAAAAAGTTTATTTATTTATTCATGAGAAACACAGCGAAAGAGAGGCAGAGACACAGGCAGAGGGAGAAGCAGGCTCCATGCAGGGAACCTGATGTGGGACTTGATCCCAGGACTCCAGGATCACACCCTGAGCAGCAGGCAGATGCTAAACCACTGAGCCACCCAGGCGTCCCAAGGGATACCACGTTTTTAAAACCCTGAGTCCTCAGGCTTCCTCGAGAAAAATTCTCTGAATAAACTGGAAGACAATCTCCAGAGGGGCCTACCCTCCTCCTGGGTACAGGAACCAGCCGGTCAAGTCCCCCTGTGCTCCCACATCACCTGTGGCCGATGAAATTTCCACAGACAAGAACAGGAGTGAGCAAACATCCCCCAAGCCAGGCAGGTGCTCTGAGAGCTCAGCAAACTTCCTTCAGGTAAGCACCCCATGGAAGTGGGAGAAGGTAGGGACCCCGCAGCTGCCCTCCCTCCCGGGCTGGGACACTTACCTGTCTCTCAGGGTCCTCACAGTCTTCCTCAGTTTGCTTCTTGGACTTATCAGGGCGCCATGGCCGCCAGTGCTTCTGGTCTCGGGACCGCTCGGCGGCAAGCCAGATCTGCCACTTGGGCAGGCTCTTATCTCTTATTTCCTGGTCCTCGTCTTCTGGTTCATCATCCTCATCATCTAGGCAAGAATAAACCTTTTAGCTCACCTCACCAGCAAATAAAACTGCCACTGACACCCAATCGGTCTGCTGGTCTGGAGTGGGCATCTGCAGTGCCAAGAGGAGTAAGACAGGCCTAGCATTCTGGGACATGCAGGGGTTCAAAGGCATTGAGGGACCCTCCCATCATGAATCACGTTCCCAAAAACCCCTGGCAGATCACTAATGAAATCAGATGATTTTTAATGCTATCACAGCAATTAACATGGGAACACACATATCCTAAAGCAGCACTGTCCAACAGAACCTTTCATGACAATGACGTAATAGATATCTTATGTGTCTAATACGGCAATCAGCCACCTGTCACTCACTGGGCACCTGAAATGCAGCTGGCAACAGAACTAAATCTTTAATTTTATTTCATCTTAATTTAATTAAAAAGGCTGCATGTGGCTAATGCCTCCCAATCCTGGACAACACAGTTCTAGAACGCTACATGACATGTTCAGAATGGAAGAAAAGTCTTGGGTCTTCAGTAAAGTTCAATATTTACAAATAAGGAGCAGCCCGGGTGGCTCAGTGGTTTAGCGCTGCCTTCAGCCCAGGGCGTGATCCTAGAGGCCCAGGATCGAGTCGGGCTCCCTGCATGGAGCCTTCTTCTCCGTCTGCCTGTGCCTCTGCCTCTCTCTCTCTATCTCTCATGAATAAATAAAATCTTTTAAAAAAATTTACAGGCAGCTCCAGTGGCTCAGCAGTTTAGCGCCACCTTCGGCCCAGGGCGTGATCCTGGAGACCCGGAATCGAGTCCCATGTCAGGCTCCCTGCATGGGGCCTGCTTCTCCCTCTGCCTGTGTCTCTGCCTCTCTCTCTCTGTGCCTCTCATGAATAAATAAATAAAATCCTAAAAAAAAAATTTACAAATAAACAGGGTATATAAAATGGTACAGCTACCCTAGAAAACGGGAGGTCGATTTCTTATAAAATTAAACGTGCACAAAACAAAACACAAAACACACTTTCTATAAAACCTGGGACCTGTATTCTTGGGTGCTGGCACCAGAAAAATGAAAACCCATGTACCCACAAACACCTGTACCCCAGCAGCATTATTCGTAACAGCCACATGCCGGGAACACTCCCAACATCCTGCAGCCAGTGAGCAGCAAAATAAACCGCGGTACGTCTACACCACGAACTACTCCCCAAGACAGATGCAACAAATGACAGATGCACGCAACAATTCCCACAGATTTCAGGGGAATGACACTAAATGGAAAAAAAAACAAAACTGATTGTTAAGTTAGAAAACAAATGTTGGTGAGGATGTGAAGAGACTGGAACCCCTGTGCAGCAATGGCGGGAACATAAAATGGTGCAGCCCTGCGGACAGTACAATGGTTTCCTCAAAGAATCAAAAAAACTACCATACAATCCAGCATTTTCACCTCTGGGTACTTGTACACCTACATTCCCTGCAGCATCACTCACAACTGCCAAAAGGTGAGGCAACCTCGGCGTCCGACAACAGTTGGACGGAGACATTGCACTAAGTGAAATAAGCTAGTCACCACACAACAAAATTGTCTGTTCCCCTTCTCTGGGGTCCCTAAAATAATCCATAGAGACAGCAGGTGCCACGGTGGTCCTCAGGGGCAGGGAGGGAGGGGGAGCTGCTGCGTAGTGGGTGTGGGGTTCCCACTGGGGACGTGAGAGCTGAGGAGACGGACAGATGCTAAGACACTTGTACGAGAGTGTACATGCAGTCAATGCCACGGCACTGTGGGCTCAAAAAATGTTTTTTTCAATGGTAAATTGTGTATATATTTTTATAACAATAGGAAATTGTTCTAAAAAGTCACATGCCACATAATTCCATTTATATAACATACACGAAGTAACATGACAACATAATAATAGTGACGTCCTGAGAGGGGAGCATGGCGGCGATAAAGGCTACAAGGGACAGCATCAGGGAACTCTGTGCTGATGACTGGTTCTGTACGTGACCGTGGACGTGGTTAAAGGAAGCTGCACATGTGATAAAGCCCATCAGTACCAAACATGCGTGCACCTATGTGCTTGCCACACACTGCTGGGGCCAATATCTGGACTGTGCTTCTGCATCCTGGCACTGCCATGGGCGGGAACTGGTGGGGAACACAAAACCTCCCAGTGTACTTTTTTCCAACTTCTTGTGCATCTATAAGTATTTTAAAATAAACGAGGAACAGGGGCCTGAGTGGTTTAGTCAGTTAAGCTTCTGCCTTGGGCTCAGGTCATGATCTCTGGGTCCTGGGATTGAGCCCCACACCGGGCTCCCTGCTCATGTGTGTGGTTCTCTCTCAAGTAAATACATAAAATCTTTAAAATGATACATTAATAAATAAAAGAACTAAGTTTAAAAAAAAACAGTACAAGGAAAATGAAATGTCTTCTGGAAAGAAACAAACCCTCCACAGGATGGAGTTGAAAGACCCTAAGGGTGAGAGACAGTCTGCTCTCCCAATACATCCACTTAATGCATTTTTGACACTGTGATGTTTCTACAGTGTTCTCAGGGACTGCTGAAGAGCTTATATACATAAACAAATAATCATAAAGCTGTGAAAACACATTCCACAAGAAATAGGCAGAGGCATACACAACCTGCCTGAGAGGTGCCTCACCTGCACCGATGACCACCCAGCCCCCTCGCTCCTGCTGGTGCATCCATGCTCTCCAGCCTCGGGCGCTCTTCTCCCCGGCCCGGGGCTCCCCGCTGTCCCAGAAGGGCTCAAAGAAGTCCACCTGTGCAGGTTGAAAATACGAACATTATTAGATTAACAGGTACAAACCTGCTGAGTCACTGAGCAAAGTATGCTCTGACTAGCAGGAGTGGGGCTCACAGGGGGTGCCTGGGGGGCTCAGCCAGTTAAGCATCTGCCTTCAGTTCATGAGATCAAGCCCCACATCAGGCTCCCTGCTCAGCACGGAGTCTACTTCTCCCTCTCCCTCTGCTGCTCCCCTACTGCTTTGTGTTCTACCTCTCTCTGAAATAAATTAAATCTTAAAAAAAAAAAAAAAGAAAGAGAGGCTTATGGTTGAAATCTTGCTTGACATTTGTCTTTCCAGTATATATGATACACCCTAAGACAGGAAAAATAATGACCTAGTGTGGTAGGCAGCTTCCAAGAGAGCCCCACTGTGACCATACCCCTGCCTTGTGGCATTCACACCTGAGTGTGGCCTGGACCTCGTGACATGTAACAGAATATTGCAAAAGGTGACGGGCTGCCACTTCTGAGAGTGTGTTAGGAAAAGACTGGACATGATCGAGAAGGGCCTCTAGCCAGGCAGGAGAGGAATGGTTTCCCAGTTCTGACCCTTGGGGACAGGGACACACCCAGTTCCCCTAAAGCCACTGGGCCCCTTAGTACCTGAAATCATACTGCCCTCAAGACCTTCTGAGGACAAGGGGATTCAAAGTTTCAACAGGACAGAGTGGGAGCTCTTTAGGGCATGACATCTCAACTCTATGTTCCTGACGTCTAGCACAGTGCCCAATACAGAGTACAGATTCAACAAACGCTTATTGGCACCAAGCTCCATGTGGCAGGCATCCAGTGAATAAAAAGGTCTGCATGTTGAAGCCAGGCCCCGTGATCACACCTCTGCTCTCACACACTGGGGCATTAAGTCTGCTGTGTGTGGTGACTAGTTCAGTGCAGTAAGTAATTCCCGGGATGCCCGGGTGGCTCAGTCAGTTGTCTGCCTAAGGCTCGGGTCATGATCTCGGGGGGGGGGGGGGGGGGGGGGGGGGGGGGGGGGGGGGGGTGTCCCTGCTCAGCGGGGAGTCTGCTTCTCCCTCTCCCTCCCGTTCTCTGTGCTTGTGCATGTCTCTGTCAATTAAATAAAATCCTTAAAAAAAAAAAAAGTAATATCCTATGGAGAACGTGAACACAGCAATGAACAGGAAAGCAATCGTGTTATCAGTTGACAATAAGGACTTTAAAGTCCTTGCTTAAGGAAAGCTTTTGTAAGAAACCTTTAGAAGAGGACAAGGTTTTCAATGACACGCTGTGGGCTGGGAGCAAGAGGAATGTCCAGCCTGAGCCTGGGGAAGTGCCACGCACACCCAGAAGAGAGCTGCATCCAGGACAGCCCCAGGGGCAGGCAATGGTCCTGACACAGGCCCGTAGCTTGGGAAGGGGAGCCAGAGACCACACTCCCTCTCCCCAGGTCTTAAGCTTCCTGGACAGAAGCGCACTCAAGAAAAAGAAGTGCTGTTTTGTTTTGTTTTTTTTTAAGTGTGATCATTATAACCTATTTATTTATTCTGTAGAAACACAGATCAGACTCTGCTTCTTTTATGCTCTACTACTGTTTCTTGTAACAATGTTTCTTGGTCTTAAAAATATGGGATGTCATTAAAGAAAAAGCTTTATTCAAAATTGTCTTGTAAATGCTTTGAAACAAGTGTTGTTAGTATGCAAAATCTCAAGAGCATGCAACAGGCTCTGCTGACACTTTAGGGGAGCGGCTCCTGAGGCTTCATACTCACAAGCAGTGACTGTTCGTTCTAAACACAGTCTGCAGGGTCAGCAAAGGGTGGGGATGAAGGCTAAGGCTACTCTGATCCTGACCCCACAACCACACTCCCAAGGCCCTGCAGTCAGCTAAGATTCACTTCCATAGCACAGCATATCCTTAACATAGCAAAGTATGTCTTAAAACAGTTTTGTTATCTGGCTTATTATACTACTAATCAAATATATTAATGTTAACCAATACTCTTCAACCCAATTTCCTCTAGAAAAAAATATAATAATGATAAAAATAGTCTTTAAAGGCAATTCATGAAAATTCCACAAGATGGAGATCTTAGCTTCTTAAGACCTCTGTAAGTTCACCATAAATTCAGATACCCTATCCATCCTCCACCCGACCCCTATCGCAAAGTAGGAAACCAAGATTTCTTCCAAGGAAAAAGGGAAAAGGCGGCTTTCTTATATGGATAGCTCTGTGATGAGATTTTTTTTATTGCTTCTACATCACAAATATGAGCAGTGTTCACTTGTCATCTAAATGATTATCACCTCCCGGGTTAGGATGGGTGTTGACAGAGTGCCAACAAGTGCTATTGTCTGAAACTCCCGCAAAGATCTTACATTGTGGAAATGCTAACTGGGAAGATGACCTGAGACCCAGTTTAGAATGTGGAGAGGCAGGAGATGGTAAGATGTGCTCTAAAAGGCATAATAACTGTTTCCTGGTGGGGACAATTAGCATTGAAATAAGGCCCGTAAGTAAGAAAACAGGGGGACACAGTGAGTCTTTATACTGGGGGGGAGAGTGGATCTTTTCTCTCTCCAATTTTCACTACCTTCATTATGGAATTGTCCTTGGATCATCAGAATATTATAAGCAACAGTTTCTCAGCAGGACTGATATAGAGGAGGATATATTTTAAAACTACTACCAGACCATCTCCCATCATCCACACCTGCCCCCAGAAGAGAAAGAGAAAGGAGAAGGAGGGGGAGGGGAGCGGTGGAGGGAGGAGAGGGGGGTATTGGGGAGAGACGGGTCACAGAACTAGAACCCACACCTGTCCCTTGGTAGGCAGGTCTTTCACGCTGTCGGGTTTGAAGAAGGTGAAGTCCACCATGGCCTGGAACAGAGAGACTGCCTTCTCTGAGTGACCGGCCTGCCGCAGGAAGTGGCAGTGCTGAAGAAAGAGCGCTGAGAACGGGACAGCAAGAGGGAGAATCCTGGTTAACATCACTGAAGGCAAAGAACATAACTTCTAGAAACGTGCACTTCAACACCAAAAACATCTTTTTCTCCGAAATTAGTTACTGTGATCATTTCAAGGCTGTAAAGACGTGTGTCCTTATTACAAGGACTCACTATAAAATTGCAAAGTACCTTTATTCCAATTTTCACACAAAACCGTCATGAAATACAAATATTAATAAAAACTATGTACATTACATAAAAAAAAGGTAAGAGGTTGGTCAGTTATTAAACACTGAAAACTCATTATTACAAGAAAAATTCTAGGAAAAGCAAAGATTTTCATTAGAAAGCAAAGATCTGTGATTGACTGATCGCTAGATGGTAGATTCACCAGCAATTTTCACCATCTGTTCCGAGTTCACTGTAAACAAATCAAGGTTCCCTCTCTGATGATTTTGGTTTGTCTGAATGGTGGTACAATTCCATTTACCAAGTAGCACTGGCCATTTGAGCATACTACAAAGGATATCAAATATGAGACTCTATGTTAGTGTGGTAAATGCTTTTTATTTCTAGGGCAAAACATTTACATCTTTAGAAGTTAACAGAAACAGCAAGGTTTTGATCAAATATATGCCTGCCGTGCACCAGGCACCGAGCCAGACTCACGTGTCAATCTCCGTGAACGTGCTCAGTTACCGTATAAAGCAACTATTATATCACCGTTGCTGGGGGAGAAATGGGAGCCCAGGCAGGTTAAGGAAATATGGAAGGTCACAGGGTCCCAAGAGAACCAGGGAAGGGCAAATCCAGGATGTAGGTCGAGTGACATCCTCCAGCTCCTGTGTCACCTGCTGCCTTCTGTACCTCATTACTGGACAGTTTGTATTCCAGGCTCCTTCGGGACCCCCAGAAGTGTTCAGGAGTAATGACATTGATAGCTGCCTCTGCACGCTGACCTGCAGCCATCAGGGCATCCCCATGAACACCACTGTTGGAGACCTGAGAGCAGGTGAGAGGGGCAGGCAGGTATCTCCACAGGGAAGGCCACTGACAGCCACAACAGCTGAGAATTAGGCTCTGTTTCCTCGGTTAATAAGCAGAAAACCTGGAACTCCTAGACCACTGAGGTTTCACTAACTTTTTTGGCTCTAATACCCATCGCTCACCCCTCCCAAGAAGTTGGACACAGAATCTGTTCTAATCCAAAGGCACCCTGATGCTTTTTGTTTAAATCTGTTTTATCAGTTCTGACGTTTCTAAAATACACCAGAAACAAATCTTCATTTTTGACTAGAGCCAAAAGAAAGGATAAGCACCCCAACATAAATGGATCTGGTCCTCAGCTTCTTACCAAACATCGCCTCTTCGGTGCCCGGCAAGGCAGGGTGCGATAAGATGCTGCCATCCTTCACCGCAGACAAGGTGCTCAGGCATTTTCCATAAAGACTGTGGATCTTTGACACAGTGAAGGTGCTAAACTGGCTCTGGCAAAATAAAAGGTACTTCTGCCAAAGGGCTGTATCGTTGGGATGTAAGAATATCAGTTTTTGCCACTCTTTGACCAGGGTGGAGGGCTCCCAGAACTCCGTGCAGAGCTTCAGCTTGGCAAGCTTCAGCTCCACGCTGCTCTGGTTGCTCTCAATGGCCCGCTCCAGGATGGCCAGCTTCTTCTCCAGAACCAGCTTCAGAGACCGCTTCCGCTTCTCCTGCTCTCCCTCCTCGATGGCATACAGGCCAGGGCTTTTCATGACTTCGTCCTCAAAACAAAAACATCAATTTTCAAGTGGAAGTAAGAGAGCCTCAAAACTCCACCAGCACAACAGAGCTCCTTACAAGCCCCAATGTCTATCGCCTCCCAAAACCAATCGTCAGACTTTCTTGATCGCCACCTATTTATCACAGCGTTTTTCGGAGTGAAAACTCGGTTCCTCAGTGTCTGTATCACCTGATACCACGGAGCGTGTATTTCACCTGATTCACCTGTCTGCGCTTGGTCGTGAGGTCATGTAACAATAGAGGGCATGCAGCTCCTGGAATACTGCTTCTCAAGAGCTGACTTTACCCATAAAACAGCTAAATGTGGAGCAAAACATAACTGTATAACACTATACAGTGGTTCAAAAAAAAGTAAGTAGGACGAAGACAAAGGCAAGTGTTTCAGAAAGGGAGCACAGAGCTCCCGCTGGGTCACGTGATGAGAAGGCGCATTCTGCACGCTGCTTCTCCCCAGATTCTGTTCAAACGTCACCTTCTTCTAGAAGCCCTTTCTTACTCCCTAGAGGCATGTCACTCCCTCATCCCACACCGAAATTATACCCGAAAGCACTTATTCTTCACATGGCCAACTGCCTCACTGGGCTTGCAGCGAGCTCAGGGCAGGGCCTACGGTCTAATCATCTTCAAATGTCCTGGGCCAGGGTCCTCCCGGGGGCCCCAAACTTCTGCAGAACCCATCAGTTTGCCCCAAACAAGGACAGTCATTCCAAAGTAACAGAACTGCAACAGCGTTACTTACCTGAAAAGCAACAAACGCCATCCAGAGCTGAATGTCCCGGGGGTTCTCCCGGACTCTCCTGTTGAACTCCTCCACCTTGGCCTTGAGTAGTGCGCTCTCTCTGTCCATCTGTGAGTCTGGCTGCTTTGATTCTGGCTCTGAAGGACCCTGTCCTTGTAACCACTGCGTGGTGGATTGATCGTAAATCCCCAGAGGGTTCAACCAGGTTGTAACGGGAGGAACCACCTCATCCGGGCCCTTCACTGGGATAAACGAGATTGGCTCAGATGAGGGAGGTTCATTTTTACTGCCAACGGCAACTCCATCCATGTTCATTAATACCACACTCTTCTTCGTAAAATAGCGCTCAACGTGCTTGTGCGAAGGCTTCTTTTCCTTGGAAGCCCCCTCCCAGGATATACATTGCTTCTTGGGGTTAATGCCAAGACAGGAGTCTCCTTTCCTCTTGTATCTTGTATTTGAAAAAGAAAAAAGTTACCGAGGGAGGGTGTGCGTGCTAGATCTATGGGAGTGATGGCTCAGCTCAGCAGGCCTGAGCACTCGTCAGGCAAGTGAACTGCACACGTACTCAAATTCACCTTACCTTCAAACTGTTTCCATTTAGAGAAATATGATAATTAGCAAGGAACCTTTACCGTGTTTGACTTATTCCTCTAAACATTTCTTTGCTAATGCCTCAAGAACTTAAGATCAGGTTTGTCTTCCAGATCTAGTAATTTCTATTTCCCCTAGAGTTTTGTAAAGTAATGTCTCATATGTCATTGTCATGCTCACATGGAACTGACAAGGCAGGAATCCTCACCCCCTCCTTTATGCTATTCCTGAGGACACTGGAGCCTCAGGAGACAGTGAGTCATTTGTCTCCTAGACTGGTCCCTTTTCTGCAATGTGGTCCTGTGTCCCCACTTCAGAAGAAAATGGAGAGGGCTAAGATTGTATTTTTAATCCTGAAACAAGTGTGTTGAATAAAATTACATTTGGCTGTTTTCTACTCTAAAGGAAGAGAGACTGGGTTCTAAAAAGCTTGTATGGAGCGTGCAGGTGCCCCCAGAATCACAAACTCGTAACTACTGAATATGTGCATGAAGGCTAAGGGAAATCGTGCACTCTATGGTATGATTGTTAGACAAACAACCAATTTAAAAAATTAGGGATCCCTGGGTGGCGCAGCGGTTTGGCGCCTGCCTTTGGCCCAGGGCGCGATCCTGGAGACCCGGGATCGAATCCCACATCGGGCTCCTGGTGCATGGAGCCTGCTTCTCCTTCTGCCTGTGTCTCTGCCTCTCTCTCTCTCTCTCTCTGTGTGACTGTCATAAATAAATAAAAAAATAAAAAAATAAAAAAAATTAGCAAAGGATGTGGATGGAATTCACAAAAGACAATACGAAGGGTCAATCAGCATATGCAGAGGTGCTCAACAACACTAATCATGAGGGGAATGCAAATTAAAGCCACCAAGAGATATATATGCCACAACCCGCCAGAATGGCAAAAATACTACAATACTGAACACCAGTGAGTCATGGGCCAGATAACCAGGATTCTCACACGCTGTTAGTGAGAAGGCAAACTGGTAGTCACTTTGGGGAAAGGCCTGGCAGTTTCTTGACAAAACTAAACTTAGACTTACCCCATGACCCAGCAATTCTATTTTAGGCATTTACCTAAGACAAAGGAAACTGCATTTCTACACAAAGATGTGTGCACAAATATTCTCAGCAGCCGTATTCTGCGAAGAGTCCAGGTGTTCATCCACAGAAGAATGGATAAACGGAGGTACGGCCACACAACGGAATGTGACCAGCAGTGAGGAGCAACGAACTACTGACAAATGCCACAACGTGGCTGGATCTCAAAAACATGACACTGACTGAAGGAAGCCAGACCCAAGAGAGCATGTACTACGTGATTCCATTTGTGTGGAATGCTAGGATAGACAACACTAATTGAGGATGGAAAAAAATTAGCACACACTGCCCCTGGGGAGCTGGGATGTGGGCTGAATGGAAGAGAGCAGGGGGAAATCTGGGGAGGGGGTCACAGTTAAGTTCTGTATTTTCACAGAGGGCTGGATCATACAGGCATATGCATGTGTCAAAACTCAGCAAATGAAGATTTGTGTGTAAGTTACATTGTATGTCAGCTGTAAGTCAAAAGGAAAAAAACAACATATCTGGAACTCCAGCAGATGACAGGCTTGCTGAAGTATGCAGTGGGCAGTATTCTGGTAACTGGCACCAAAACAGTAAGACGGGTTGAAGGACGGACGAACAGCCAGACACGCGATGAGGCAGGTGCAGTAAAATATCAACGGCAGAAAAAAAAAAATTGACGGCAGAACGTAGAGGGTGGGAGTAAGAGGGTTCATTGTAAAATTCTTTCAGCTTATGCTGTTTTTTAAAATTTTCATGATATCATGCTGTCATCGGGGGGAAAGGGCAGGACAGAGCAGCTACCACCTTCTGTCATCTTTCCAGAAAGTTCTGCCCTCACCTCCCCCCCCCCCCCCTCATCCCCCGGTCCAGACGCAGCACCTCTTTTGCTTCCCCAGTCAACAGGTGCCTGAGAAGCCGCCCTTCCGGCCGTCACACGCAAACTCTTCCTATCCATCCCCTTGTCCCCAGGTCCTCCTTGGTCCATTTAGGAGTCAAAACAACTTTAATGAGGGCTGAGGAGATAAAATAGTGCTTCAAAAGCTTAAACACACCCATCATTCTGTAAGGAACACACCGAAAGTAGGACTGGTTTTGTTCTCCCCTTTTTTTTTTTTTTTTTTTTTTTTTAATTTTTTTTTAATTTTATTTATTTATGATAGGCACACAGTGAGAGAGAGAGGCAGAGACACAGGCAGAGGGAGAAGCAGGCTCCATGCACCGGGAGCCTGACGTGGGATTCGATCCCGGGTCTCCAGGATCGCGCCCTGGGCCAAAGGCAGGCGCCAAACCGCTGCGCCACCCAGGGATCCCTGTTCTCCCCTTAATTACTATTTTATTTTCACTAAAAATCAACAGTATTTCAACATTCGCATAATCTCTTTAAAAAAAAATGTTTACAGAGTTTTCTGACCTTAGAAGTGCATTTTGTAAAACTGATTTTTAACAGCTACATTTTATAACAGTCTTACTGATCTGTATCATTAAGTGCCTACTTTCAGATATGTGTGTCGATGTATTTATATGTGTTCACCCACATCTTTTTTTTTTTTAAGGTTTTATTTATTCACGAGAGACACAAAGAGAGACAGGTAGAGACACAGGCAGAGGGAAAAGCAGGCTCCATGCAGGGAGCCCGATGCGGGACTAGATCCCAGAACCCCGGGATCACGCCCTGGGCCAAAGGCAGGTGCTAAACCACTGAGCCACCCAGGGATCCCCCACATACATCTTTTTAAAAACAGTTGATACAACATCTTCGAGCTTTCCTGCCTACTTTTGTGCATTTACCCATACTATTCATTTTAGAAAATACCATTTTTATTGGTTTTGAACAGTTCATTGGAGGGATAAGTCCTAATCTAGATAACACTTCTCTATTGTTGGACATTTGGGTTTTCTCTAATTTACCACTTATCATAGAATCTTAATTGGGCAGAACCTAGGATGTAATTTAATGCAGTATTCCCCCAAATGAAGGCACTTTTCCTGTAAAATCCTTACCAAATGGTCAGCTGGTCTTTCCTGAATAATTCCAGGAGGAGGGAGCCCCACTTTGGAGGTTCAGTGAATGACAGCATATGGTTTAATTTAAATGAATTCAGCTACAGGAAAAGGGAGGGGGAAGGAGGAGAAAACAAAACAAAACAAGAGGGATCGGGTATGGGAAAAGAACATATTTAACTTGAGTACACAAATCTGACCTGAATCCACTCAGCGGCTCTGAACCCCTACGTGAGCTGGGCAATAATAAATGTGCCTTTCCTTCAGGGACTTCGATTCACATATGCTTTCATGGTGGCCATCTACCTGGATCCAAATTCCAACCCCATCACTTACTAGCTGACCCTGACCAAGTTATTTAAAATAAACCGAGGCGCCCTCCCCCCGCCAAAAAACACACACACACACACACACACACACACACACAAAAAAAACTTGTCTGTGCCTGTTTCCTCCTCTGTGAAATGGGTATAATAATGATACCCACAACACAGAATAGCAGGGACAATCAAAAAGTTTATACACTTGAAGTCCTTAGCCATATAGTAAGGACAAGATAAGTTAAAGCAATTATTATTTTATAAGATTTGACTCCTAAACAGGAGGGCGGGTGTTGGAGGGGAATGGGTGATGGGCACTGAGGTGGACACTTGACGGGATGAGCACTGGGTGTTTTTCTGTATGTTGGTAAATTGAACACCAATAAAAATTAATTTAAAAAAAAAAAATAAATAAAAATAAATTAAAAAAAAAAAAAAAAAGATTTGACTCCTAAACATAAGCCAACTCTTTCATCTGGTATATAGCTGAAGAAACAATCTTCTCCAAGAATGGAGAAAAAAACAGAGCTGAACCTCACTGAAGCTAGTATATTAGCCCTAAAGAACTTGCCAAAGGTAATTGTGACTATTACCCATGAACTCTAAGCTCTGTTTCACCATGATACACGAACACATACCAGGTCACTGCTGGAATGCTCACACTATTAGAAAACTTGCTTTGAGGGGGATCCCTGGGTGGCTCAGCAGTTTAGCGCCTGCCTTCAGCCCAGGGCGTGATCCTGAAGTCCCTGATCCTGAAGTCCCGGGGTCGAGTCCCACATGGGGCTCCCTGCGTGGAGCCTGCTTCTCCCTCTGCCTGTGTCTCTGCCCCACCCCACCTCCTGTGTCTCTCATGAATAAATAAATAAAATCTTTAAAAGAAAAAGAAAACTTGCTTTGATACTGAGTCAAATCTCACTTTCTGGAACTTCCACTCACTGATCCTGGTTCTGCCTTTCCAAGTTACAAAGAACACTGTCAAACCACCTTCCAAAAGATGGTCCAGCGAAGCTGAAGAGACACAGCCCAATACCCACAAGCCCCCATCCGGTCCTCACACAGCGGAGCTAGCCGAGTCCTCTCAATGCTCCTGGTTTTTCAGCGCCCCTCACAAAGTGTGAAAATCCATGACTTGACAAAATACTCTCCCTGTCCTCGGACCAACTCAGTGCTATGGGATCAATACTTTCCTAGATTTGACACTGACAGCGGTACAGCTATGAATCCGGGAAAGACTTACCTCACCTCAGCTTTAGGAACCTACTGGGAAATCACAGCAATGCCCCAAGCCCTTCCAATGGTACCTTCACAAGTCAGACTAATAAACGTCTCTCCTCATCTTCCTCCTGAGGTCTGGGCTGTCCATCAGCAGAGCTATAAGATCAGTCACTGTAACTATTTTTCCTTTTTCATCTATTGATAAATAATAACCCTTTATCCTTGTGAACTAACTTCTAATTCGTATTGATGATGCCTGCTATCTGTGTGTAAGGCACAGCAGGAGTTAAACGAAGAAACAGAGGCTCAGGCAGGGTTAGGGACTTATGTGGGATGACAGTATCAGCAAATGGCCAAGTGAGAATGAGAACCGGAGTCCTCCGTTTCCCAACTAGAAAACGTCCTACCAACCAGGCTCACTTTATTTGTGGACGGTAAAAAAAAAAAAAAAAAAAAAAAAAAATTGAGGTTAGAGAAACATAGACTCCCCAGAAAGCTGCTTCCTGGCAGCATGATCTTGAGAGGCTACTTACCCTGAGGTTCCCTTCCTTGTACATAAAAATGAGTGCTGTCCTGCTCGCAGAGCAGCGGGGAGGACCAGACAGGCTAACGTAAGTGAAAGAACTAGCACAGGCTCACAATACACACTTCAGACTCCATTAGTGTTTGCTGAACCCTCCAACTTTCTTGGGTTCCATCTCGTCTGTGGCACCGTACCGCACTGGCATGGGGAACCAAACAAGGCTTTCAGGAGTATTAAAATATTCAAAAACATATGAATACATCTGAATAGTCATTTACTCTCAGCCATGAGGCTTTAGGAGAGAGCACGCAAATATAAATATGCCCTGAAAAGTAACGGATATAAACACGTCATAAAGGAATTCTTAGCAGGACCTGCCTATAGGGGGAGGAGTATTGTCACGAGGAATGACAACGATTGAAATCTGAAGGTGCGGCAACGTAATGGAAACTGAAATTTATTTTAGAAAGTAATTAGCCTATAAAGAATGATGATAATGGTCTCTGCTTGGCTTTATATTCCAATATTCTCTACCTTCAATTTTCATTATCTTCGAGCTGTGTGGGAAGAGAGATTGTGTATTTCTGTTCTTTGTGTTCCCAACAGTGTCTTACAAATGACCCAGTGTCTAAGGGATTTAATAAGTATTTAAATACTTTTGATTGACAGATTAGAGGAAAGTTTAATAAACTAATTACTGAAGTGAACACCATCGTCTCTTTTTTGATTATCTGGTGACGTCTGCCGGAAACATTTTGGAAGAAGTCATTACCACTTAATGTCACTTTCAAAATGGCTTAGTTGGGGAGAATAGATAAATAAAAGGCTTTTGTGACTTTTTTACAATGGCATCGAGATCAGACCAAATGGTTTCCAGATAGTTTGTCACAATTATTTCAAGGTATTTTTAGGTTATTCACTCAACAAATAGTCACTAATAACCTTCTCCGGGATGCCTGGGTAGCTCAGCAGTTGAGTGTCTGCCTTCAGCTCAGGGTGTGATCCTGGAGGACTGGGATGGAGTCCCACATCAGGCTCCCTGCATGGAGCCTGCTTCTCCCTCTGCCTGTGTCTCTGCCTCTCTCTCCCTCTCTCTCTGTCTCTTGTGAATAAATAAGTAAAATCTTAAAAAAATAAAAAATAAAAATAAAAACTTCTCTGCTGGCACACTTACAGGCACCCATGGAGAAATGAGACTCCTCAGACCTGGATCCTGATCTCCAGGTTGGAGCTTTCATTTCAGAGTGTGACATGAGACACAGGACTCAACAGCTCGGCAACAGAGGATGCTCACCAGAATCCACAAAGGAAGGGAGCAGATAGCAACCATGCCGAACGGTTTAGTGGGGAGAAAGAAGTCACCTCCCAACAGCAGAAAGCAGAAGAGACATCATGACAGATACCTTGCTATGTCTCCTCTGTAGAGAGACTTATATTCCCAGTTTGCAGGATCTGGCTTCTTATCTGTTCTGAAGGTTTCTCCTCCATTCAGAGCCTGAATGTCCTCAAGCCAAACCAAGCGATGCCCAATAGCAGCAGCAGCATTATCTTCTCGACTGTGGGACACAGGAAGGAGAAAAAACAGGGAGACACACTTTGAAATCTTCTAGGTACACAGCCCACCTTTTCAGAGATATTAAACATTTCAACAGTGATGCTCCACATAACACCCAATGCACTAGGGGGTGCCTGGGCGGCTCAGTCAAATGCCTGCCTTCGGCCCAGGCAATGATCTTGGAGTCCTGGGATCAGAGCCCTGCACTGGGCTCCCTGCTTAGCGGGGAATCTGCTTCTCCCTCTGCATCTGCCTCTCCACCCCTAGCCCTGCTCGTACTCTCTCTCAAGTGAATAAAATCTTTAAAAAGAAAAAACACACTTGAGTACATAAAATGTATACATACCACAGATGAAGGGGACTCCTGCAGTGAAAAGAGCTTTAAAATACAAAGCAAAATTTGTCAAGGCTAAGCAGCACTCCATTAAGAAAAGAGGACACCTTATTGCAGAAATTAACATAATACAAGTATTATTTTTATTTATTTTGTTAAAAGATTTACTTATGTATATTAGAAAGAGAGAGAGAGAGACAGCATTTGGGGAGGAGCTGAGGGGGAGAAGAGGAGCAGCAGACTCCCCCATGAGCGCAATCCTGGCTGGGAACCCTGAGATCACGACCTGAGCAGAAATTAACAGCAGGATGCTCAACCCACTGAGCCACCCAGGTGCCCCCTTGGTGTTCTTTTTAAACACTCCATTAAATGGCTGTAACTAGAATTTCAAATATATTTATAAACAAGTTTTCTTAAAAAAAAATAAATAAATAAAGTGGGTTGCCCTTGCTTTCGCCTGACTCATTCAAAAGTGCCCAGATTGTTCCAACTCAAAACTTAACGACAACAGCACAGCCACAGTTCTGAACTGGCCGGTCTCAGACAGGATCCAGGCGTGGTCTAGCCTCACTGTCACAGCAACCTCTGCTGTGAGCTGACCTCCTCCTACACAGAGGCCAGAGAGAGCCCGTGTGAGACCACACCCTGACGTATCCGCCAAACCAACCTCAGCTCCAAACCAGCTAAGATACAAATGGAACCACTTCCCTAAGAGTCAAATGAGAGAGAGTGAAAGATTTTCTGGCATCTGACATCTTCCCTCCTCTAAAGAAAATCAGTTCGTGATGCTACTGACACAAGAAACTGCCAAAGTTGTCAAAAGAGCCATTGACTGTTTGTTCCATATTTGCTTTTTGACCCCACCCAGATAGAAATAAAGATTCTAAAGGCTTTTAAATCATTCTTGGCTGAGGATACAAAGGACTGGCATTTCGAGGACACAAAGCAGCTTTCAATGAGTATTTGTTGAATGACAGCAGCTCATGTTAAAATACATGGTGATTTTTCACAGTTCCCCTTCAGAACACCTGCGGAGGGTTTTCTGTTGACAAACCTGGGAAGGGGCAACAAAGGGAAGGAATGAGAGGGAAGCATTCCATAAAGAATGTTTCCTGGGGTCATGGGGAGCAGACCACCCCTGGGGAGTAAACAAGCTTCTGATCCTCCCCTAGTGGGTACTGAGGTCAGGAAGCAGGACTGGTCTGGGCTCTGCCTCTATCTGAAGGTGAAGAGCTGACCCTGGAGACAAAGGTCCATGAACGGCTGTAGCCCTAGGGCGAAGTCGTCCCTGGATCACCTAAAATAGAGTTCTATGTGATGTACTATACCCCACCTAACCCCCGTGAACCCACTTTCCCCACATCACAGAAATGCTCTCACCACTAAAATCTTCATCCTCGTCTCTATGGAAACAACTCCTCCAGGTCATCTTCCCAGGAAGAGACCACAGAAGTTCATAGTAAGAAAGTGAAAGAGAAGAACAAGAACAGTTGATTCTGATCTTAATGGGGACATTCTGAAAGATATCAATGAACTTAAAAATGCCATCTGGCTCATGGAACTATCAGGAGGTGGTAAAGCTCACCTCTGATGTGATTAAACACAGGCTGAAAAGAACTACCTTCTAAGTTCTAACAGTATTCCCTGCGTTCAGGAAACCCTTTAAAAGACTCATTTTCCTCAACAGTTAAAAAAAAAAAGGACAAAAAAAAGGACAAGTAACTGAAAGTTTTCAGAAAAAAACAATCATCTATGTATTTTGCTGTAAAGACATACTGAGAAGCAAAAATATCAGAAATTTATTCATTCACTTGCACAACAAGAGTACCGAGGGCCTACTACACATCAGGCCCCGTGCCAGCTGCTGAGAGGGTACCAAGCAAGATACTGTGAGTCCTGCCTACAGAAACTCAAATTCAGAACCTTTTTGCTGGACTCCTTTATTTTCCCCTCCTAGAGAAAGTATGGGTTACAGATACAGCACCTGAGACAAAAATCAATCTGATGCTCTGGGCCACACAGGCCTGCAATGCTCTCCATGGATCTAGTGGCAGAAAGATCCAGGAGGACTGCAGGGTCTGCCTGTCTGATGGGAACTCCATAGGCCACACTCCAGACTCGCTGCAACAGAGCCCTCACTGACACCAGCAGGACCTCTAAGCACACAATAAAAGCAAGTAACACCTGAAGAGTCAAAAAAAATCTTAATAATACTAAATTTTGGGGGCACCTGGGTGGCTCAGTAGTTAAGCATCTGCCTTGGGCTCAGGTCGTGGTCCTGGGGTCCTGGGATCGAGTCCTGCATCGGGCTCCCCACAGGGAACCTGCTTCTCCCTCTGCCTATGTCTCTGCCTCTCTGTGTCTCTCATGAATAAATAAATAAAACAGAAAAGAAAGAAAAGAAAAGAAAAGAAGGGAAAGAAAAGAAAAGGAAGAAAAGAAAAGAAAAGAAAAGAAAAGAAAAGAAAAGAAAAGAAAAGAAAAGAAAAGAAAAAAGAAAAGAACGAGAGCAATGATGATATTATGCACTACATACCCTTAACCCAAAAGTGCGTGTCCGCCTGTAGGGCTGATGTGAGCAATCTAAAGGAAGAGGAGGACTACAGAAGAGAAAGAAGACATTCTTCTTACTCTGACCCTTACTGATGGGACCGTTAACTATGTAGTAAACTGGCCCATGTTCCCACCATGTGGCACATGAGCCATCTTTCAAAATCCCAAAGACTTTTTGCCTGAATCACATTTTGACACAATCATTACTGTGTCTAACATTTCTCAAATAAAATCACGGCCCTAATTTTTTTTAACAAAAGTCTTCTTTCTTTCTTCATTTTTTTTTTTTTTTTAATGTTGCCCTAATGGTAGAGCTCTATTTGGGCTTTTTCGGGACTCCATTTGACTGAGTGGCTAAACAGTCATTCCAATGTCTAATTTGTGGCAACAATTGAGGGAAAAAATTCAAAATGTGAAAAGTCACAGGTATGTGAGAATAGAAAACCTACCTTGGTTTCTCTGATTCCTTTTTACTATCTCCAATGCTTCTGGAATTTTTGTCCTTATCAGGCTCACTATCTGGCTCAGATCCACTGCTACTGGTCTGCCCATGTTTTCTCTTGATTTTCTTGTGGTGATGCTTCCTCTTCTTCTTTTTCTCTTTCTTCTTTTTTCTGCTTGTTTGTTTGGGCTTTTTGTTACTGTCACTTTCATCTGAGGGTTCTGATTTCAGAGGACTCCTGCTTGGGAAAATCACCCATTAGAATTTTTTCCAGAAGAGAATCAGGGAGAAGACTATGTAAATAAGCAGACAACTATGTAAAAAGGGAACTCCAGGAATGCCCAGAGGGGCTATTTGCCCATGTATCTATACAGTGCCTTCCTGGATCACAACTCCCCTTAATGATTTAAGAGCTGGACCTCCCCCCACCACCACCACCCACCCAGAAAAAAGAACTGGACCTAAAACAACAGTAGGTGAAGAAAGTCTAGGTTTTAACAGCTTCTTAACCTAGACTTTCACATCTGTCTATTTTTAAATGAAAATAACCTGCCAGTTATTTTACCAAATAAAGTATTCACTGAAGCAATGTTATCAAGGATTTATTTTCACTCCTCCATATTAAGGCAGCATGTCCTTAATGCCAAAAATTTTAAAAAGGTTTAATTCTGGTCCAGATTTTTAAAGGTTATAATAAGCCCTTCTGCATCACTGACATAACCCTCTCTCAGGCATCGGCTGGTGTCAATTTCCAAAGGCTTCTCGTACTTTCAGAGTACTGACTTCTTGGGGCTCATCACCTTAATGAGACCACCTATATTTTCTAGAGGGCTCACGTCTCAATTTGATGCTCTACCACAATTTTTTTCAAAGCTTGATACAGATCTCTGTGCACCATTCTGCTTTCCCCAAAGTTTTCATGAGATTTCATCCAATGTTTTATCACACCAGCTTCTTCTATTTTTCCAAAAATGGTAAAAACACAACTGAGGAAACACTGGACTACAGTATTCTGAAGGTTACTAATAAGGTCACATTACACAACCATCACAATGGTGCATGCCATTTCCCTCGTGGCCTCATTATGGCATTGACTGTGTCCTGCACTTGCCACCACAATGCAAACGGAGGAAAAGAGGAATAATCCGTGACTGAAGTAAAAAGAAAACAGTCAAAGGGCACCTCGTTAGTTCAAGCAAAAAGATTGGTAATTCGCTCTTCTATCACAGGGTTTTTTCTAATCTAAGGAGCATTATTCAAACCAAGTTATAGACAGTACATGGACAAAAACAAAAAATCCATCTTTCCAAAAAACTACCTGGTCAGTGGGGACCCTTCAGAAACCAGGGCAGTGACCTCTTCAGGTTGTTGGCTCAGAGAGGTTATGGCTCCAACACAAAAGCTCGGGTTGCTCAGCCAGTCTAATTCTGCACAAACAAAAGTGGGGAAAAAAGATCAATGAAATTAGCTCCACGTGATTTCTAAAGCAGGAAATCCATCTTACCAGCTGACATCCTAATTCACAGCCAATGTCAGCCAGACGGTCTGCAGAAGCCACAGGGAATCCATGAAATTTTTATTTCACAGGGCATGGGGCTTTAACACACACTAAAATACTTAAGATTGAAATCCTCTTGTGCTATCAGGCTGCAGCTTAAGCAAAAGCCATGCAACAAGTGTGGCTTAAAAAGCAACAAGGCTTTATGGATTCCATCCACACTCTACGGAGCAAGAATGTTTCCAAAGCACTAGGACTTAATGACCTCAAATCTGATGCAGACAATTCCGAAAAGCTCAAAAATCAAATCATGCACAAAAGCCTGACATGCTTAATGCTGTTACAGGAGATTAAGGTATTTTTCTTCAAAAAATATTCTGTCCCCAGTAACTTAACATAAGCCTTTCCTTACTACTCCTCTTTGAAAACAAAAACACGGGTGTCAACTTTGCTAATGCTAACATTATAAAATATTATATTAATGATGATTATCTCTGGGTGGTGAGTTGAATGTCCCTAATTTTTCCTTTCTGCTTATCCACTAATTTCTAACTCCTCTGGAATGGATTCTTTCCAAGTCACTTAATTTCTAACCCTTCAGGAGTCTTAACTGAAAGAAAGGAAAAAATCAAGGGATGGTGGTAGCAAGGGGGCCCCAGGAAGGGTTTGGATTTTGTCCTGTTCTGTTCTAGGATGAGGCCAGAGCACTGGTGCGTGACATGGATGAAGTTAGGAGACAAAAGGGTAAGTGCACTTGACAGTCATACTGGGACATAATCTAGATATTGTAAGGTTCACCTATTTAAAATGTATGTATGTATGTATAAATAAATAATAAAATAAAATAAAATAAAATAAAATAAAATAAAATAAAATAAAATAAAATAAAATAAAACAAAATGTGCAAGCAATGGCTCTTAGTATATTTAGAATTGTGCACGGCACCTGACTGGCTCAGTTGGTGGAGCATGTGACTCTTGATCTCAGAGTCATGAGTTCAAGCCCCACCTTGGACACAGAATTTACTTCAAAACAAAACAAAGCAAAAAAAATCAGAATTGTGCAACTATCACTATGAAGTAATTTGAGCATTTCCATCATCCCAAAAAGAAACCTCATACCTATTAGCAGTTACCATCACTCATCTCCAGCTCTCCCACCCCCAGGCAACCACTAATCTGTCTCTACAGATTTTCGAGTTTGGAACATTGACTATAAATGAGATCCTATGGGGCGCCTAAGTGACTCAGTTGGTTGAGCATCTGCCTTGAGCTCAGGTCATCATCCCGGGGTCCTGGGACAGAGCCCCGTATTAGACTCCCTGCTCAGCAGGGAGCCTGCTTGTCCCTCTCCCTCTGCCCCTTCTCTATCAAATAAATAAAGCAAATATTTTAAAAATAAATAAATAATAAATAAATGAGATCACACAATATGCAGTCTTTTGTAACTGGCTTCTTCTACTTGGCATAATGTTTTCAAGGTTCATCCATGCTGTAGAATGTATCCATGCTCCATTACTTTTTACTGCCAAATAATATTCCATTTTATGGATAGACCACATTTTATCCATTTATTGGCTGATGGACACTTGGGTATCATTTTGGTTATAATGAACAATACTGCCATGAACACTCATGTACAAGTTTTTATACGAACATATGTTTTCATTTCTCTCGGCTAGACATCCAGGAGAAACACTGGGTCATGTGGTAACTCATGTTGAGCATTTTAAGGAAATACCAGACTGTTTTCCAAACTGGCTGCACCACTTTACATTCCCAGGAACAGTGTGTAAGGATTCTGATTTCTCCAAATCCTTGGCAACTTGTCTCTGTGTTTTAGATTTTACAGTCATCCTAGTGTGTGTGATGTCTCTTCTCATTGCACATTTGGTTTTCATTTCCCTGGTGAACAATGATGCAATGCATCATTTCATGTGTTTATTGGCCACTCAAATTGGAAGAATAGTCAAATCTTTTGCCCTTTTTTAAAATGAGTTGTCTTTTTAGTATTGGGCTGGAACAGTGTTTTATATGTTGTCTTCTAGTCCCTGATGATTATTGCATCTCAGTGAGGAGGAGATACTAGAATATATGTCATCCGTGATGACACGTATACTTTGTTTTACTCACTGTTGTATCTGTGGCCCCATGAGCAATGTCTAGCATACGTCAGGAGGACTTTAATAAATATTTGTGGCAAAGAGCAAAGGGAAGGAAAGTCCTAAAGAGGAATGTTACATTAAGAGGGAGAAGTGCCTGGTGGGCTCAACTGGTTGAGTATCCGACTCTTCATTTCTGCTCAGGTCATAATCTCAGGGTCATAGGATCAAGCCCTGATTGGGGCTCCCCAATCAGCAGGGAGTCTGCTTGAGGTTCTCTCTCCCTCTGCCCACCCCCTGCTTGGGCACACATGCTCACTCTCTAAATAAATAAATAAATAAAACCTTTTAAAGGGGGGAGGGAGAGATTCTAACCCATTAAGTGCCTACTGTAGGCCAAACACCAGGTAAAGCCCTTTATATCCTTACTCCTGTTAAGCATCATAACAACCCTCTCTGGGAGGTACTATGATCTCCACCACATAAAAGAGGAGACTAAGGCTCAGAGGAACTAAGTCACTTGTAAGGCCACACCCGGTGAGTGCTAAGCAACTGTTGGGGCAATCTTTCTTCTCTTGTCTCCTTTTCCTTCTGAGGTTGGTTCTCTTCCCTTGGGTTGAATTCGTGGCAAGAGGTATGTGAAAATGGTTCCTGTTGCTCCCTGAAATCATGACTATTTCCACAATAATTGGATTTTCTCATAAACAAAGGAGAGAAAAAAATGGAAAAACAATATGTATGGAAAGATGCTCTCAATTTCAAGAGATTTCTCCATAAATATTCTAGGTAGTGAAGACAGCTTGGAGGCGATGTAAAACAACAAAAAACAGCTGTTAAAACAACAAAAAGGGGGCACCTGGGTGGCAGAGTGGTTGAGCATCTGCCTTGGGCTCAGGGCGTGATCCTGGGGTCCTGGGATCGAGTCCCCCATCAGGCTCCCCGCAGGGAATCTGCTTCTCCCTCTGCCTGTGTCTCTGCCTCTCTCTGTCTCTCATGAAAGAAAATCTTTAAAAAAAAAAAAGGCATAAAGTGTGCAACTCTCCAGAGTCCTCCAGAAAGTAAAAGAAAAAGGGCTTTTAAGGGAGCAATTAAGGCTTTGCCATGTGAGACCACTGTGGGAAAAGAGTAGTGTATACAGAACTAAAACTCCTGGGGTTCTAGCCCAAATCAGCACTGACCACCTCTGTGAACTTCATCTCAATCAAATGACCTTTTGTCAGAACAAAGGGTATTTCCACCTGAGAAGAAGTTACAGCGGCTGCTTTTTTTTTTTCCTGGTAGCACAAGAGCAGTGAACATGGAACATTAGAAGTAATCATTATTGGATGTTAGTCATGTCAGAATTTTGGAAGTTCTACTAGTCTAGAGAAAACACTGTTCAAACAAAATCAGAGAAGTCTGGCAATCAGAACAGCCAAAGTAGTGATGTTCCTGGGGGCCAAAGGGAGGGGGTGGCTCTGAGAAGGCTCCCTGGAGCTCGGCTAGGGTACCACTGCCTCATTTACAGATCAACAGCGGGAGGCCAAAAGAAGTTCAGTCACATGGACACGGTACACACCTGCACCCCGATCGGTGCTCCCCACCACACCATGGTGCTACTCTTCACTCCTTCAACTAAGGAACTGGTTTTCCGGAAGTGTCTCTGCAACATGGAGCCATTGTGGCAATTCTCACATTATAAACTCATTATCTGCATGGCACTCTTCCTACTTTATTCCAAGGCAAAGGTCAACAACTCAAATCCTTACCAGGACCAGATTAGTAATGATTACTAGGAAGTGAGAATGAAAAAAAGAAAAAGACAAAAATATTTTACCAGCCAAACAAATACAGTAAATTAGTTTACAATTCTCGCATCCACGTTTCCAGCTCACCTACCCTCCTCCTATGCCTTTCTTTCTAAACTAAATGCAACATAAAGGCAGAGGTCACGACTACTCACTCCTGTATTCCTAGTACAGTGCCCTGGCACAAAACTGAAATCAATAAATATTTGCTGAATAAATACAATGAATGAGGATCTGAGCCATATCTTCGTATCTTTTACTCCTAGCATCTAATTTACTGAACTAAAGGAACCTGACACCATCAAAAGCATGCTATTTATCTAGGTATAAAGTACAACTATTTTGATTCTTCCAGTCTTTCCTGTAAATGGAAATTTAATCATTAAAGAGTCAAATATGGAATACCTAGTACATGCCCAGGCAGGTCCCCACACTGGGGATACAGTGTGAGTAAGGCAGGCCAGGTCTCTGTTCATATGGTATTTATACTTAATCACAAGCCTAACTGTTCACGTAATACATGTAGATTGTTAAATTCTGGTTACATAGAATCCTCAGAGGAACTCAGAGGAAGTTATCTGAGATTAAGAGATACTTTGTTAATCAGATTGCAACGGTTTGTTTTTGTTTTTGTTTTCATTTACTTACATCCTCATACAATTTACAAGTTCCTTTGAGAGAAGTTAAATATGTATTTAGATCACTGTGTCAATACCAAGAAGGATGTAACAACGTATTTCAAAGAGGACGAGCAGGATACAACATGCCTAGGGTTCAAACAAAGAAGCTGACCAATCTTTTGTCCTCGTAGGTTGGTAAATTAGGTTGAATCGGCCTGGAAATCAGCACTCTGCTATACACACACACACACACACACACACACACACACTCAATAGGAAAGGAAAGGTACAAGAACCAAGCAGAAAACCACTTTAGAACTACTGCCTAACAAAAACCAGGCAGGTATCTGGAAGAACCACAGCAAGTGTTATTTTACAGAAAATTATATAATGAATCATCCCTAGCTTGACATGCTCTTTAATAATAAGTTTATTATATACTGCTGTTTCTCCATTGCTAGTCAAACGGCTTTAATTCCATTCCATTAGACAGAGGGATGGAGAAACTGCCATGAATAAGTTTAAAAAAATTTTTTTAGGGATCCCTGGGTGGCGCAGTGGTTTGGCGCTTGCCTTTGGCCCAGGGCGCGATCCTGGAGACCCGGGATCGAATCCCACATCGGGCTCCCGGTGCATGGAGCCTGCTTCTCCCTCTGCCTATGTCTCTTCCTCTCTCTCTCTCTCTCTGTGACTATCATAAATAATAAATAAAAAAAAAAAAATTTTTTTAATCACAGTTGGATAAAATATCCAAGTTCCCCTCTTCCCTATTCGATTATAACAAAGAAAGCACTGATTACTGGGTTTCAGTGAGCTCCACTGAGCACCACCTGCCAGGAATAACTCAAAAGACATTTCTAAGTTTGAGTGCAATCAGTAAGCATATACATTAAGGAAGGAGATTGTTCCTTTAATATAAGTGAGCCTAGCTCTTCATTTTGATCAAAGTCCTTATTTCCTGACCGGGAAACTGAGCGTGCAAACACTTGTACAGAAAGCACTAGCAGGGCAGCCTGGGTAGCTCAGCAGTTTAAGCACAGCCTTCGCCTGACCCTGGAGACCCATGATCGAGTCTCGCGTCAGGCTCCCTGCATGGAGCCTGCTTCTCCCTCTCTCTCTCTCTCTCTCTCTCTCTCTCTGTCTCTGTCTCTGTCTCTCATGAATAAATAAAATCTTAAAAAGAAAAAGAAAGGGAATCCCTGGGTGGCTCAGTGGTTTAGCGCCTGCCTTTGGCCCAGGGAGTGATCCTGGAGTCCTGGGATCGAGTCCCACGTCGGGCTCCTTGCATGGAGCCTGCTTCTCCCTCTGCCTGTGTCTCTGCCTCTCTCTCTCTCTCTGTCTTTCATGAATAAATAAATAAAATCTTAAAAAAAAAAAGAAAGAAAAAGAAAAAGAAAGCACTAGCAAACATGGCTAAAAAGTGCTTTTCAGATGGTGATCACAGAGTATCTAGCCAAAGTCAGCACTTAGACGGAGTTAACCTACAATTTGAAGAGAACCCAGGATGCCAAGTTTTTTTTTTTTTTTAAAGACTTTATATATTCATGAAACAGAGAAAGAGAGGCAGAGACCTAGGCAGAGGGAGAAGCAGGCTCCCTGCAGGGAGGCCGACGCGGGACTTGATCCCAGGAGCTGGGATCACGACCTGAGCCCAAAGGCAGACGCTCAACTACTGAGCCATGCAGGTGTGCCAAAAGTGATGTTTAAACAACCCAAACCGGGGATCCCTGGGTGGCGCAGCGGTTTGGCGCCTGCCTTTGGCCCAGGGCGCGATCCTGGAGACCCGGGATCGAATCCCACATCAGGCTCCCGGTGCATGGAGCCTGCTTCTCCCTCTGCCTGTGTCTCTGCGCCTCTCTCTCTCTCTCTCTCTGTGACTATCATAAATAAATAAAAAATAAAAAAATAAACAACCCAAACCCCAACACTCTAATATCACACAGTATGATTTATAACACAAGTTTCTGAGCCAGAAGGGTGTTCAAATACTGCTTTATTGTTTCTTGGTTGTGCAACTTGTAACAAAATACTTAACTTCTGAGTCTTTCTTTTCTTTCACTCAGCGTGTTTTATTTTTACTGAAAGCCAGGCACTAGTCTAGGAGCTGGGAACACACAACAAACACGACAAACCGAAGCTGACCCTTAGGGCACTGACACACTGGCAGTCACTTACAGGCAACATGAAAGGCCTCAAGATGGAGAAAACACACAGAGGGTGCAATGAGAGCACATTATCCAAACTAGGTGTGGGTGGGAGGAAGCTGCCTGGGAGAGCATCTTGGTTAAAACCCAAAGGATGAGGAGTGAGGCTGATGGGCTCCTAGGGAGAGTCTAAGTCAGAAGACATGGTTGGTATGAAGATCTGACCGTGGGAAAGCAGGACTCTGGGAAACAGCATGAAACAGCATGAAGCTGTGCTGTCTGGATCACAGGGAGGGACAGCAAGTGAGGGCAGGATGAAGCTGGAGAGGTCAGGGGGCCTTAAAAACATGTCAGAGTTTGGACTTACCCTATGGGCAATAGACAGACACTTGAGAGCTCTACACAAGGTGACAATGTCAGATCTAGGATTCCAAAGATCGGCAGCAAAGAGCAGTATTCAAGAGCACAAGTGTTGACACTAGATCGCCTGAGTTCAGCTCCTGCTTCTGTGGCCCACCAGCCATGTGAGCAGACAAGTTACTTACTGGCTCTGTGACTGCATTCCCTCCTCCTGAGAAATGCAGAATAACAGTACCGACTTCATAGGGTTATGATTCAGTGAGTCAGTATTTGTAAAGCATTTACACCAGTGAATGGTACATGGTATTTTTAAATAAATACACTTTTTTAAAAAGATGTTATTTATTTGTAAAGATTTTACAGAGAGAGAAAACAAGCATGGAAAAAATAAAAGAAAAAAGAAAAAGAAAAAAGAAAAAAAGAAAACAAGCATGGGCAGGAGGAGCAGCAGAGGGAGAAGCAGACACTCTGCACAGCAGAGAGCCCAACTCAGGACTCAGTTCCAGAACCCTGGGATCATGACCTGACCCGAAGGCAGACACTTAACCGACTGAGCATCCCCGGCGCACAATACACTTTAACATGCTCCTGACATGGGCAGCCCCGGTGGTGCAGTGGTTTAGCGCCGCCTGCAGCCCGAGGTGTGATCCTGGAGACCCGGGATCGAGTCCCACGTCGGGCTTCCTGCATGGAGCCTGCTTCTCCCTCTGCCTGTGCCTCTGCCTCTCTCTCATGAATAAGTAAATAAATAAAATCCTGAACATTTTCCCAAAGACATCCAGATGGCTAACAGACACGTGAAAAGATGCTCAACCCCACTCACCCATTGGGGAAATGCAAATCAAAACCACAATGAGATATCGTCTCATGCCTGTCAGAATGGCTAAAATCAAAAAGACAAGAAATAAGTGTTGGCTACTATGTGGAGGAAAAAAAATTAAAAAACAAAACCCTGTACGCTGTTGGTGGGAATGCAAACTGGTACAGCCAGTGTGGATGTTCCTCAAAAAGTTAAAAATATATATGCCATATGATCCAGCAATTCCACTTCTGGGTATTTATCCTAAGAAATTAAAATACTAATGTATGGGGATCCCTGGGTGGCGCAGTGGTTTGGCGCTTGCCTTTGGCCCAGGGCGCGATCCTGGAGACCCGGGATCGAATCCCACATCAGGCTCCCGGTGCCTGGAGCCTGTTTCTCCCTCTGCCTATGTCTCTGCCTCTCTCTCTGTCTCTCTGTGACTATCATAAATAAATAAAAATAAAAAAATAAAATAAATAAATACTAATGTATGAAAAGATATACACACCTCTATATTCATTGCAGCATTATTTACAATAACCAAGATAGGAAAGCACTTAAATATCCATCAATAGATGAATGGATAAAGGTGTAGTGTGTGGGGCATCTGGGTGGCTCAATTGGTTAAGCATCTACCTTTGGCTCACTTTATGATCCCAGGGTCCTGGGATGGGAGCCCCATGTCAGGCTCCCTGCTTGGTGGGGAGCCTGCCTGCTTCTCCCTCTCCCCTCTGCTCATTCTCTCTCTCGCTATCTCTCTCAAATGAAAAGGTAAAATTTTTATTTTTTTTTAAGATTTTATTTATTTATTCATGAGAGACACAGGCAGAGGGAGAAGCAGGCTCCAGGCAGGGAGCCCGATGCAGGACTCGATCCCGGGTCTCCAGGACCACACCCCGAGCTGAAGGTGGCGCTAAACCGCTGAGCCACCGGGGCTGCCCAAAAGGTAAAATTTTTAAAAAGAAAAAGATGTAGCATGTGCATCAGTGCATACACACACTCTAGGGAATATTACTAAGCCATAAAAAATGAGATCTTGCCAATTGCAACAATATGGATGAACCTAGAAGATATTACACTAAGTAAGTCAGAGAAAGACATACCACAATTTCACTTATATGTGGAATCTAAAAAACAAATGAACAAACAAAACAGAATCAGACCTATAGATATAGAAAACCTGATGGTTGCCAGAGGGCAAGGGGTCGGGGATGGGCAGATTAGATGGAAGGGATTAAGAGGTACAAACTAGCAGAGGTGGGAAAAGAGTTGTCTGGAAGGATGAGATGAAGAATTGAATGAGGGGTCATGACAGGAGGAGAAGCAGTCAAAGTACATGTCTAAGTTTTGGCTTGGGGAATGATGGTGTCATGTTCTATATGTGGTCCCAGGAAGAAGAGCATGGTCTGGAGAAAAAAATGATGAGTTTAGTTTCTCTCCCAAATATGGATAATACACCTGCTTCATATGTTGTTATGAGGATTAAATGAACTGATATACCACCTTCCTCCACAACTCTGTATAAATATTTGACTCCTGACAACAATGTAAAACATTACAAAATCCTAATAAATAATCTGATAGTAGGGGATCCCTGGGTGGCTCAGCGGTTTAGCGCCTGGCCCAGGGCACGATCCTGGAGTCCCTGGATCGAGTCCCACGTCGGGCTCCCAGCATGAAGCCTGCTTCTCCCTCCTCCTGTGTCTCTGCCTCTCTCTCTCTCTCTCTCTCTCTCATGAACAAATAAATAAATAAATCTTTAAAAAATAATAATAATCTGATAGTATAAGAAGGAAAGCTTGAGAGAACTGGAGGGACCAGACACTGGAGACTCTCTGCTGCTCCTAACACAATGGAGGCACTACATATCTGTTCAAAGAATGAATGTTACTAAATCTCCACACACACACACCCAAACCTCTTACTGAATAAGATGGCTGTTTAAATCCTGTCCTGGGCAGCCCCAGTGGCGCAGCAGTTTAGCGCCGCCTGCAGCCCAGGGTGTGATTCTGGAGACCCGGGATCGAGGCCCACATCGGGCTCCTTGCATGGAGCCTGCTTCTCCCTCTGCCTGTGTCTCTGCCTCTCTCTCTCTCTGTGTCTCTCATGAATAAATAAATAAAATCTTTTAAAAAAAATTAAAAATAAAAATAAATAAATAAATCCTGTCCTAATGCTTAACAGTACCTCCAGAGTGAAGAGTGGTGGAGCTGCTGTCACCTCTTTGGTTATTGCCTCTCTATTCTGTCCAGCAGTTTAATTTTTCTTTTTTAATTGAAACTGCACTACTATTATTGATCTTACGTTTTCATATCATTTTACAGTGTAAAGCAAAAAGTACAAAAAATAGGCAAGGACGTGAACAGACATCTTTCCAAAAAAGACATCCAGTTGACCAAGAGACACATGAAATGATGATCAACATCACTCATCATCAGGGAAATGTGTATCAAAACCACAATGGATTATCACCTTATTCCTGTCAGAATGGCTAAAATAAAAAAAGGCAGGAAATAAAAAGTGTTGGCGAGAATATGTAGAAAAAGGAACATTTTGCACTGCTGGTAGGAATGTAAATTGGTACAACCACTATGGGAAACAGTATGGAGATTCCATATGATCCAATAATTCCTCTACTGGGTATTTATTCAAAGAAACTGAAAAGATATAAACACTTCTATGTTTCCCACAGCAGTGTTTACAATAGCCAAGATACGGAAGCAGCCCAAGTGCCCATAAATAGACGAGTCAGTAAAGAAGATGTGATATATACATAAAAATAGAAATAATATGGAATATTATCCAGCCATAAAGAAGGATGAAATCTTGCTATTTGTGATGACATAAATGGACCTAAAGGGTATTATGCTAAGTGAAGTCAGAGAAACAAAAATACCACGTGATTTCACTTATATGCAGAATCTACAAGACAACTAATTTATCAGCTCGCTCATAAATATGGAGAACTGATGGTTGCCGGGGGATGAGCAAAATAAGTGAAGGGGAGTGGGAGATGCCTGTGAATAAGGAATAAATCACAGGAATAAAAAGCACAGCACAGGGAATATAGTGGATGATATTCTAACAGTGTTGCAGTAAGCACAGCATGAGGTATAAAGTTGCTGAATCGCTACGTTGTACACCTGAAACTAATGAAACATCATGATGTGTCAACAACAAAATACAGTGCCTCTATTAATAACAGCAGAAGAAAGGGAACAGTCTAAATGTTCTTAATAGGGAATACCCTGTGACATCCCAAGATAGAGTTCTGTGTATCAGTCAAAAGAAATGAGAAAGATCTCATGTTATACTATAAAGTGATCTCTGGAATTTTAGCTAAAATGCAAAACAAGTGGGGCGCCTGGGTGGCTCAGTCGGTTGAAAATCTGACTCTTCATTTTAGGTCAGTTTGTGATCTCAGGGTCATGACATTGAGTCCCAGTGGGCTCTGCACCCAGCGGGGAGTCTGCTTCAGAATTCTCTCTCTCTCTCTCTCTCTTTCTCCTCTCTCTCGCTCGCTCTCCCTCTACCCACCCCTCGCTGCTTGCTAGAGCTCTCTCTAAAATAAATAAATAAGTCTTCAAAAAAATAAGATAAAATGTAGAACAGTGTGTATTTAAGAAAAGGAAGGAAATGTAGCTACCTACTCATATTAAGGGAGAGAAAATGGAAGGATATCAGTGACTAATTAAAATTCTAACCCACATAGTACAGAAAGTGACAGAGATGAATATACCTGGTTTACATTTTCAACCTTAAGATCATGTAAATGTTTCACAATGCTAAAAACCGAATCAATTCAAAAAGAAGAAAAAAGCAATCCCTAAAAATTAAAAATATACATTACTTTAACTATATGTCAAACTGGTGACAAAACCACACAGAAATTATTTTAAAACACAGTCAACTGACCACACATCTGCTGCAGGATATGTCCTAAGGACAAAAGAAACCACAAAGAAATGTAAACTATATTTAGTATTAATCATGTTGCTACTGTTATTTTGAACATATACATAATTGTGTTGGTGGCATTAGGAACTAAGATTTTAAGTTTTTTTTTTATTTTTATTTTTTAAAAGATTTTATCTTATTGAAAGAGAGAGAGTGCACGCACGAGCAAGGGGAGGGGCAGAGGGAGAAGCAGACTGAACCACCCAGGTGCCCCAAGATTTTATTTTGAAGTAACACCCACACCCAACGTGGGACTTGAATTCACAACTCCAAGATCAAGAGTCCACACTCCACCCACCAAACCAGCCAGGCACCCCAAGAACTAAGATTTTCAGCATAAGAGGAAATAAATATAAATGTTAACTATAAATTGGTATATAAATTACAAATTATATTACAAAAAGAAATTAAGTAAAAATCTCACAATATTAAATTTGACCTGGAAATATCAAGGTGAATTTATGATGTATTTTTCTCTTCCTGGTTTTGACCACTCAAAATGTCTACAAATAATGACAACACAATGCAATTAGTACTCCTGACACCAACCTGTGGTTTTAACCTTCCCATACCATTTTCCGCTAAAAGAAATCATGGTTTTTAGAGAAACAGGCAATTCCAGGCCATAATGGAACATGTAAGTGATGAGCTCTGGGCATCTTTTAGGCCAGAAAGCAAGGAAGCAATTAAGACATCTGGGTCATGTCAAAAAGACACACATCGAACTTAATTAGACTCCCATTAGCCACGGATGGGATGATTTGAGCATTAGAAAAATAATATCTACAATGGATCAAAATCCAAGCGTTAAAAATTCAACAGTTCATAATGAAGAGGGAGACCTCTAAAAGTCGCAGAGAGGGATCCCTGGGTGGCGCAGCGGTTTGGCGCCTGCCTTTCGCCCAGGGCGCGATCCTGGAGACCCAGGATCGAATCCCACATCAGGCTCCCGGTGCATGGAGCCTGCTTCTCCCTCTGCCTGTGTCTCTGCCTCTCTCTCTCTCTCTGTGACTATCATAAATAAAAAATAAAAATTAAAAAAAAAAAAAGTCGCAGAGAGCCCAACTCATTTTCTGAAAACTGACAAAGGGAACAAATTAACCATTCATCCTGTCTTTCCCGCCTGCATTCTATTTCCGGGTATCCCAATAGTGTTGACAGAAAGTTTACAGAATAATTGATGCTAACATAGGAGGAAAACTAAAGTTAGAAAATAACCATTTGTAACCCCAACAAAATAATGCATCTAAGCAACAATCATAAATGGCTGCAGAAATCATTAGGTAAAAGACTGATGGGCAGTGTCATCACAGATGAGTCCAGTTGTCCCTGAAATCACTGATCAATCTTAACATTACCAAAAGAAGAAAAGCTAGACAGCACATCCTCCCAAACTGAGTAAATAGCAAACACCCAATGAGGTATTTTCAATTAAAATTATACCTGAATCTAATTAACTCTCTAGATCTAATTGCCAGTTCACAGGAAATACTGGGATAGAGAAGGATGCTGAATGACACCAAGGAGGATTTGGTAGGAAACGTCAACAGGACAAGTGACCCAGTTTCCTCAACAAATAAATCACCAGGGAAAATGAAAGGGAAGGAGAAACGGTTTCATATTAAAAAGAGACCTAAGAGATGCATTCACAAAATACAACGTTGTATCTTTCTTGGGATCCTGACTTGAAGCAGCACTAAAAGGCCATTTTTGAGACAACTTGGGAAATTTGAACGTTGACGGGAAATTAGATGATATTAAAGAATCAGAGTTAATTTGAGTGATAATGTCTAAATTTGTAAAAATACAGTGCTTCCTAAAAACCTTTTACAAACATTATCCTGATATTGAATACCCAGAAAGTGTCTGATAAATATTGGTGAAGATCAATGACAAGGACGACACTCTCCTGTAAACTTTCCATTTCACCCTCCCCAAAGAAGAGATAAACCTTTGGCCTGTTAAGTCACTACCCGCCCCTCACTACTGGTCCCAACCATATTTCCCAAGGCTCCTCATTAGGCCTCTATATTTCCACACAAACTGGACTGTTTGCAATTATCTGCACAGGTCACATGATTTCCTTCCTGCATGTCTTTAAAGGCCCTGGAATGCCCTTCCATTATCTCCATCCATCCAGATCGCACGGTCTTGAAGACCCATCGCCAAAGTCACCTACTAAATAAAGCCTTCTTGAACTTCCCATCAGAAGTCAGTATTCCTGTAGTTCACCTGTGATACCTATAACATCTTACCTTCTCTGTCACTTTTTAAAAAATACCTATTGATGTAAGGAAGACATCAGGGTTCCAAGCTGAGGGCCAAGAAAGACTTCTTGAGACGTGCCTGGTGCAAAAAGGAGGCTTTTATTAAAGCACGGGGACAGGGGATCCCTGGGTGGCTCGGTGGTTTAGCACCTGCCTTCAGCCCAGGGCATGATCCTAGAGTCCCCGGATCAAGTCCTGTGTCAGGCTCCTGGGATGGAGCCTGCTTCTCCCTCTGCCTGTGTCTCTGCCCCCACCCCCCCATGTCTATCATGAATAAACAAATAATATTTAAAAAAAAAAAAAAAGGCACGGGGACAGGACCTGTGGACAGGAAGAGCTGCACTGGGGTCATGAGGAGTGGCCCATTCTGTACTTTCAAGCTGGGAAGGGATTGGGAAGAGCGTTAAGTCTCTAAGAAACATTGGAAGCAAAGTCTCCAGGACCTTTCGCCCTTAGCAAAGTATTAACAACCCAGGCAGTTGAGTCCCTAGAGGATTGTCGCCTTGCCTGTTTCAAGGACTTGTCAACCGGCTGTAGGGAGTAAGGAAATGTAATAATATTTCTTCTGCCTGTTTCCCATATCGCCTATTATTGGTCTGTATACTCAGCAGACATTTCTTGCACACCTACAATATTCTGGACCTGAGCTCTGGGCGAAGTATGCTGCAGTCTGGAGACACTGTCCCCGACCACATGCAGGGTACAACCTAGTCAAGGATAACCAAAAATTACACTAATTTACATAGGAAGTTACTCAAAATGATGAAGAGCATTACCAAAAAAAAAAAAAACAACGGTGTAGGAACCATAAGAGGATATAAAAGAGGAGTCAGACACAATTGGGCTCGGCCACATTATGTGTAGGATTTAGGATTAATGACCTTAAATTACAATCCCCCGTCTCAGGTTGTAATAACTGCAGATGTCCTGGGGCCAGAACGTGGAACGTGATTCCCCTCAATGACCAGTTCTGATTCCCAGCACCTGTGCCCCCCACCCCCCGACCCGCAGAGAAACCGCGCGTGGTCAGGCTGCGGATGCTAATCCCCAGCTCCAGTTCTGCCAAAAGCTAGGAACCCACCGGACAGTTCAGAATTCAGTAAAACGGGGAAAAACGCCAGGAGGGATGCAGTGGGAACACCTAGCCTTTTGCACCAGGTCTCTCCCCGGAATGTGAATGTCTGTTTCTCAGGGGGACGTGACGGAGGCCCCGGGCGAGGAGGGGGTCCGACCCCACGACCCCTGCCAGGGCTCTTCTTCCTCCGACCAGCGCTCGGCAACTCCAACCTCACGCCGGGACCAGCCCAGGCGCCCTTCCCAGAAGGCTTTGCAGCGCCGCGGAGAACTCTGGGACACAGATGGATAAACAAACCCCAAGCAAGGGCCGAGACCTGGGACCGAGAAACTCCGCTGTAAGCCCGCCGAGTGCCTTCTTCATCCCTTTTGCCTGCTTACCTTTCCTCGCGCTGCCGCCATCCGGAGCCCCACTAATGCCAGCAAAGGCCGGGAACAGCGCCATGGCCACAGGCCGCGCTGCCGTCCCCTCTACAGAAATGGCGCCGGGGAGCGGACGCCGGTAGTGAGGCCTTAGCTCTCGCGGTGCACTCTGGGAAGTGTGGTTTGTGTGTGTGTGTGTTTTTTTTAACCCCGGAGCTCCCTCGGGCTAGACCCGGAACTGGGCGTGGCTAGGGGCGGGGTGAGGGGGCGGGACGAATTGTGGGGGCGGGGCGAGGGGCGGGGCGGGGCGAGGGGCGGGGCGGAACCTCTAACGTGTAATTGATACCCGAAGGTTGAGAACCGGGAAAATGCAGAGAGCCCGAGGCAGGGTTGTTCCGCGCGGAACCAACCCGGAGCTGGGATCCTAGTTCGACCCCTGGACGCGTCACACTGTCACTAACTGGGTCAGAGTAATCGAACTCTGGCAGCTTCAGTTTCCTCTCCTGCAAAATGTTCGTAAAGATTAAATGAGCATCGTAAGGAAGCTGCTTGGTTGTCATTGTGCCGGGACCAAGGGAAACACCTGGTAACAATTAGCTGTTATGTGAGTTGTGACTGCAGGTCCAACTCAAAACCGTGTGAGATATCCCAACTTCAGTTTACCATTTAAAATATCTAAGCGGGGCGGGGGGTGGGGGGGGCGCCTGGGTGGCTGAGGTCGTGACCCCAGGGTCCTGGGATGGAGTCCCGCATCGGGATCCCCGCAGGGAGCCTGCTTCTCCTGTCTCTGCCTCTCTCTGTGTGTCTCTCATGAATAAATAAATACAATCTTTAAATAAATAAATAAATAAATAAATAAATAAATAAATAAATAAAATCTTAAAAAAAACAATAAAAATAAAACTCTTAAATAAAATAGATATTAAATAAATTAGATATTAGATAAAATATCTAAGCAATACAAAAGAATGGAAGGTCTAATCAAGTTCAAAAGTCTTTGCTAGTTAGAAAACATATTTACGCACCCATGAGGTATTCTTGACAAAAAAAAAAAAAGCATCTGAATCTAATCAAGCCTGCTACTAGAAATATAAGGGATGAAGAAAACTTAGAGAGTTCATACCACCTAAAAGTTCATACCACTCAGCCAAATCCAGAGTGTGGGAAATTACAGAAAACAACCCAGTTTCTTCAAAAAAAATCAATGGCTTTAAGGGCATAGAAGATGGCAATAGACTTAAACACCTTTAGAGACGTATCAACCAGACAAATATACGGCCTTGTTATGATTCTGATCGGACATTGTAAAAACATCTCTTTTAGACAGTTGGAGAAATAAGAGGTGGACAGAGTGTAGTAGGTTACATCAATTCTTGTTAATTTGGTTCAATGAGATAATGGCACTGTTACTTTTTGAAGTTCTTATAGTGGTGCCTGGCTGGCTCAGTCAGTAGAGCATGCAACTCTTGATCTTGGGGGTGTAAGTTCAAGCCTCACATTGGGCTTGGAGCATACGTTTAAAAATATTAAGGTTTTTATATATTAGAGATACACACTCTAGTATTTGCAGGTGAAAATAGATAAATGAAAATATATTTCTTTGGATCCCTGGGAGTTCAAAGATCTCTAGAGTTAAATAAAAAATATATGAGAAGCCAAATAGTTACAAATCTAACCTAGGGATGGGTGGACTCAAGAAAGCTGTAGACCTTGTGTGAGTCCAAAATAAGCACCCTTCATGCTTTGAAGACCTCCATTGTATTTATGAAAAGGACCTTAGTATGAGAGGTGAGTAGTAAACCTTTGCATGTCTGCAACTTTAAAACTCAGGTTCTACCAAAATCTCTGGCTCTAAATTACTTCAATTAGCTGGGACAGCATCTGCTTCCTTAGCCAATTACTTTGCTTAGCTGGGATGGTGACGGTCCTTTCCAGGGCTTCGTATTTTTCTACTCCAGAAAAATAAGTAATATGGAAGGTTTGGGAGAATCAAAACCATGAGAGTGACGTTTCTGTAACAGAAGGAATCTGGGCATGTGAGATATTTTCTGTGCCACAAATGTGTAAGGGAATTTGGCCTAAGAGACCCTTCTTGTAAGAACAATTTAAAGTGTTTACTCAGGAGCGCCTGACTGGCTTAATAGAAAGAGCATGTGATGCTGATCTCAGTCAAGAGTTCAAGCCCTATAGTGGGTGTGGAGATTACTAAAATAATAATAATTTTTAAAAATAAAAAAATAAAATGTATAATTGAGTAACTGATACAAACTTCTGACTTTAAGTTGAAATCTTAGGAAGTTTAGACAGTTTCAGAACATCTGAGAAAGGGGTGCCTGGGTGGCTCTGTGATTAAGCATCTGCCTTTGGCTCAGAGCATGACCCCAGGGTCCTGGGATTGAGTCCCACATTGGGCTCCCTGCAGGGAGCCTGCTTCTGTCTCTGCTTCTCTCTGTGTGTCTCTCATGAATAAATACACAAAATCTTTTTTAAAAAATCTAAGAGAATTTAAAGTTTACTATATGTGTAAGTACAATTGCTTTACTTTATAAAAATTAATACTTGACAGGTAATTGAAGTACATCAAAAAGAAATAATGTGTGCATGTGCTATTTTGGCCTTTTTTGGTAAAATGTTGAAATGTTTTATAGTGCAGAATTTTTAAACTAAAAATTAAAATTTTGCTTTTTAAAAAATGTAACAATAAAGGGACAAACTACCAATACACACAACAATATGAATGAATCTCAAAATCGGTATGCTGGGTAAAAACAGACAGACACAAGAGCACTTACCATATGGTTCTATTTATGCAAAATTCTAGGAAATGCAAATTAATATATAGTAACAGAAAGCAGATCAGTGGTTGCCTAGGGCTGTGGGAGCAGAGGGAGGGATATTCTATGGGAGGCCTGCAGAATCTCTTGGGGGTAATAGAAATATTCTGTATCTTGATTGTGGTGGTGGTGGTTTCACAGAAGTGTAACCACCACCTGTTTTTTTTTTAAAGCTTAAGGACACACCAAGGTTTTGAATTTGTTGTTTAATAAATTAAACACTAGCCTTTTAAACCAGGGGTCAGCAAACTTTTTCTGAAAAGAGTCACATAGTAATTACTTTAGACTTAGCAGGACATATGGTCTCTGTGGCAAGTACATTGAAATTTGAATTTTGTACAATTTTTACACATCACAAAATATTCTTCTATTTTTTCCCACATTTATAAATGTGAAAACTATGCTTAACCTATGGGCCATACAAATCAGCAGTGGGTCAGTCTGACCCATGGCCATAGTATGCTGGATCCTTGCAAACTCTATATCATTAAACAAAAGTAGAAGTAGAAACACCTGGGTAGCTCAGTGGTTGAGCATCTGCCTCTGGCTCAGGTCATGATCTCGGGGTCCTGGGATTGAGTCTCACATTGGGCTCTCTGCAAGGAGCCTGCTTCTCCCTCTGCTGATGTCTCTGCATCTCTCTCTGTGTCTCTTGTGCATAAATAAATATAATCTTCAAAAAAGAAAGAAAGTAAACTTTTGACTAGCCTTTTTTTCTACATAGGAAAACCCACCCAGAATACGTGGAAACAGCTCACTTTAACTGTTGTTGTTGTCATTATTATTATTATTTCACTCTACAGACTTTGAGTGTTTCCAGTACCTATGGCAGGAATTTCTTGCAATAAACCAAAAATGGTTTCAAAGTATGATTTAACTTTGTATGTAGTTTGACTCAAGGGTGAGAATGCACTTCTCAACCCCTTGTCCTTCTGTTCTTTGTGGCAGAGATTACTTGCTCTAGCAAAGCCCCGTTCTAGCATCTATCTCGTTTTCTAGCATGTTCTCACTTAGCCCACATGGGCTCATGGATCTTGATCCTCTCCAGACACTGACAAGAAGGAATCTTTTCTCTGAAGCTGGGAAGAGGAGAATATATGTGAAGGAAGAGGGGGGAGATTGTGCAGGAGAGCTCTGTGAAAGGTGGCTCTGTTTTAGTTGCAGGAGTTAGAGGAGAGCTGTTGTTCCATTAGAGCCCAGTAGAAGTAGGCAGCCAGTCTGGGCATGAAGAATGAAAAAGAGGTGTGCGTGAGTAGAGATGGAAAACTAGAGAAAACTGCCTTAAGGCAATGTCATCAGAGACACAATATGAAGAAAAAGACTGCCAAGAGGCAGACGCAAAGTAGGTAGATGCAAAATAACAGAATTCCCATCTGCTTTTGGAGAAGGATATTACAGGAAAAAGAATAGGTAGTGGACTTCTTTTGTTTTGCTTTGTTAGCAGTGGATTCTTTCCTGAATCCACATGGTGGGAGGTGGGCATGTTAGTACAGAGTGGCCTGGCCCTCCTGAGCCCCATCTGAGTGTTCCCGGTAGCTGTGTAACCAGACTTAGCTAAGTCTTCAGTTGGTTGGTGCCCAACCCAGTTCAGACCCAAGCCAGGCCAAGCCAAGTTCTTCTCCGGGGATTTTGGAACTAGAGCTGAGAGGAGAAACTGACCTCGTAGTGCATCTAGGCTGCAAGATATAATAGCCCAGGAGCTGGTGGAGAAGCAGAGGAAACATGCCTGTCGAGAGAGAAAGAGAGAAAGCAGATGTGAGTTGGAGAGGGCAGTCCCAGAGATTCGGGAACACTCCTTCCAGTTGTCCCTGGAGCCTCATTCCTATACTTGGGTTCTGGGGAATAACACAATATTTTGGTTTAACAGATTCAAGCTGACTTTCTGTCATTTACAATCCAGAGTCCCAAGTAATACAGAATGAGTGAGTGAGTGATGCCAAACATTTCCACATTCACAGTTGTAATCCCATAGTCTGGAGGTGTTCTAATTAGTTTCAGCAACGAATGAGACTTTTAAACTGGTCTACCAAAAAATGGAAGAGTGAACTCCTTTCACCTTATGAAGAAAGGAATCCTCACTCACTGACTCAGGGGAACTGGAGAAGCAGGTCTCTCAACTCATTCAATCGCAAGGAGTTTTCTGGTGGTCCCTACAGAGCAAAAAGAAAGAAAATGTGCCTTTGGAAACCAGAGATCTCAGGAAAGAAAGAAAAGAGCCTGAGCCACTTTTTGGTGTGGTCTGCTTTCCATCTTGTTATTGTTGTTGTTATTGTTGTCTGAGGTTGGAAATGCCTCAATACGTGGACACAACCTTAAGCAGTTCTTCGGTCACAGCTAAACTAGCCTATTTGTGCCCAATCACAGTCCACATACTCAAGAAACTGAAATATATAAGGTCTTGAGAAGTCATGCAGAAATTCGAGAAGGATGTTAGCAGCAGGGTTTGATGATGCTACTGTTCAGAATACTCTATAGAAGGAAACTCACTTAGGTTAACGCTCCTAGAAGGAGGCCTATATGGTCAGGCTGAGGGCATTGCCTAAGAGCCTTGGGGAAAAAGTGATTTTTTAAAGTAAGCTCTATACCCAATGTAGGACTTGAAGTCAACCCCAAGATCAAGTGTCACATGCTCTACTGACCAAGCCAGTCAGGCACCCCACGGGGAAAAAAAAGTGATTTTAACCAGTTTCAAAAGGTTAGATAAATTTTTAAAAATATTTTATTTATTTGAGAGACAGAGAACACAAGTGAGAGATGGGAGGGGCAGAGGGAGAGAGAGAAGTAGACTCCTTGCTGAGCAGGGAGCCTGAGGAGGGGCTCAGTCCCAAGACCCCTAGGATCATGACCTGAGCTGAAGGCGGATACTTAATTAACTGAACCACCAGGTGCTCACCTTCCTTTTTTTTTTTTTTTTTTTTTTTTTTTTTGAGGGAGAGAGACAGAGCAAGTGAGGGTAAGGAGCAGTGGGAGAGGGAGAGAGCATCTTAAACAGGCTCCACGCTCATTGAGGAGCCCTATGCAGGGCTCTATCTTAAGACCCTAAGACCATGACTTGAGCCAAAATTAGGAATCAGACGCTTAACCAGTTGAGCCACGCAGCTGCCCCAGAGAGCTTACTCTTAAACTAGCACCTTTGCCCAAAATGGCCTGAAAGAATTTTCAGCTTTTGTTGTCATAAGAGTTATTCCAGAAAAATGTTTTATGTTCAAATATATACCATTGGTATATGTTATGGTATATATTTTATGTATACCGTTTATAATAATAATATAAGAAGTCAACAGTAATAAAATGAATAATAAGCTTTCCATTTTTTAATACATAATGAAACATTAATAAAAGAAATCAGCAATAAACCTTCTATTTTAAATAATTTTTAGCAAATAGTTAAATCCCTACTATTTAGGCTGCCTTTCTTTGGTTAGAAAAGTGACATTTTGAGAACTTCTTTGCCCTCAATGTCCACTTAAAAATTCCTTTATCTTGTTAACTTTTGTCTTTGGGGCTTGTGGTTGCATATCTTTTTTTTTAAGATTTTATTTATTTATTTATTCATGAGAGACACAGAGAGAGAGGCAGAGACACAGGCAGAGGGAGAAGCAGGCTTCGTGCACGGAGCCCAATGTGGGACTCAATCCTGGAACTGGGATCACACCCAGAGCCAAAGGCAGACACTCAACCGCTGAGCCACCCAGGCATCCCTTGGTCACATATCTTTTGAGTATGAGGCAGGGGTGGCCTGTGTATCACCTCTCTTTTATTCCCATCTGTGCTTCTGTTTTCATTGCCTCCTGTCACCACCCAAAGGAGCAAAGTACAGATTTTTTTTTCCCTGTAAATTTCCAGTTCTGGGTGAAAGTATCTAAATTAAACAGGTTTCACCTTCTGTCCATCTATTTAGGAATGCAGACAGAACTACCCTTTCCATTTTAAGCATGCAATACCTGCTTGAAACATAAAAAGTTTTAAATGCAGGGAAGTATTAAGAAAATGCAGAATAATCCCCCATATTTCCATTGTCCAAGGATAAATACTATTTCAGAGTATTTCTACACAAGCCTTTTCTTTCTTTTCCGCTTTTCTGGTGTCTTAGTTTATGGGAATGTTTTTTCATCATAGTTGTGATTACTTTTCCTCCTAATATGCTGTCTATGCATCTGTTTTACACAAATGTCATGCACATGGAATAGATGTATAATATATCATCCAGTGCATGGAATCACAATATACGTAACCATTCCTATTTCTAGATATTTAGCAAACCTTGTTTGTGTCATCTCATTGAGTTTATCTATGAGTTCTCCAAACTTGAATGGCCAGACAGGACTGTGAGCCACAAGATTGCAAATGGTAGGTCATCCACCAGTGGCCAAGGGGGATCGGTTGTTTTTGTTTTTGTTTTTGTTTTTGTTTTTTTAAGATTTATTTATTTGAGAGAGAGAGAGAGACAGTGCACACGAGCGAGCACAAGTGCAGGGAGGGGCAGAGAGAGGGGGAGAATCTCAAGCAGACTCTTTGCAGAGCCCAGAGCCAGAAGCAAGGCTCAGCTCGGGGCTCAATCTTACAACCGGGAGACCAAGACCTGAGCTGAAATCAAGAGCCAGATGCTTAACCGACTGAGTCACCCAGGCTGCCTCTGAAGAGGGGTATTTATAAAGGGTGTTTATAATGATGCCTGCCAGAGCATAAAGGGTGGGGTGGCAAAATGGTGAACAAGAGGACACTTTCTAGAAAGACAAATATGACTTCAAATAATAAAGACAAAGCTCCAGAAAACACTTATTCAGCCAAGTCACTCTACTACATGCCAACAGTACATACAGACAGATCAACACATAATTCTGGCCGGAGGAGGAACGTGCAAAGATAATCCACAAATGAACGAGGGGCACTAGCAATGCTGGGGTGGTGGGGGTCCACTCTTCCGGGCTCCACAGAAGTAATGCTGCTTACCTGGGTCTTGAAAAATGATGCAATTCACTGGGTAGACCAAACAGAACTCAAATGCAGACAGGAGAAACAACAAGGGGAGGAATCCAAATTCTAAAACAAGGTGTATCTGAGGATCCTCAACCAGGGCTGTGTGGCTGCTGCGAAGTGAGACAGGCTCTGGTCAGGTCCTCACAAACAATGCCGTGTGGCAGCGTGTACAATAAAAAATGTGGTCCCTGTCTCCAGTTCTTCCATGGAGGCAAACACTAAATCCTAGGACTTTCCCAAGTGATTTACAATGGGCCCTTGACCACACCTGCGTTTATGCTAACAAGAGGGCCCAGGATGTGGATGGGCCTGAAAAGACCAACCATGTGATTAGAGGGGAGGGACTTTGAGCCAGCTGACCTCCAGGGAGTGGATGGGGGTGGACGTTGAGTTCAATCACATGGCCAATAATGCAATCAATCGTGGCTTCGTCATGAAACCTCTGTGAAACTCTAGGCACTGATTCTCTGATGGACTTCCTGGTTGATGAACACAGCGTGCTGGGAAGGTGGTGCATCCTGGTACCATGAAGATAGTGGGGGGAAGTTCTCCATGCAGGATGCTCCCAGACCTCCCACCTATGTATCTCATCATTTGGCTGGTCCTGATTTTTATCTCTTATAGGATAAAGGATAAAATCATAACTACAGCACTTCCTTGAGAGTTCTGTTGTAGCAAATTATCGTACCTTGGGTGGCTGAGGGATCCCCTGAATTTGTAGCCAGTTGGTCAGGAGTGTAGGTTAGCCTGGGCACCCCTACACTTGTGGCTAGCATCTAAAGGGAGAGTGGTCTGATTAAGGATGGTGACCTTACCCCTCATGTCTGTGCTAATTGCAGGTGATTTGCATGGGAATCATATCTCAGGATTGCACCATGCTGAGGAATTTGAACCTTATTTTGAAAGAGTTTAAGCAAGGGGATCAAATATTTGTGTCTTTAAAAAACCACTATGTGGCAGTGAAGAATGGATTAGACGGAGGGGAGAGTTTGAAAGAGGTTGTTATGGATTGCTGGAAATCAGAAAGGAGCAATAAACTATGCCAATACACAGCAATCAATACCGAGGATGAATTATCAAAGATCTCTGCAAAATAAGTGTATGGAGCAGCAGATCAAAGAGCAGCATCCCTGGGGCTTGATTTAGCAAGGATGTGTCCAGCCTGTGGGATAGAGACAGCAGTTTTTGTTTGTTTGTTTGTTTTTTGAAATATCACTTTAAAGTATCACCAAGTTAAAAGATTTGGATCTTTAAAAAAATAATAAGAAGAATAAAAAGATACATTTTCCTTTTGAGTTTACTAGAAGAGTTTAAAGATACAGAAAAATACAACAAATAATCATGGGCTAACCTCCTACCTCGGATTTAGCACTTGGTAACATTTTCTTCCTTTTCGTAAGTTGTTCTATTTACACTTATTTGTTCTTTATTATAAATCAATGGCTCTCGAGATGGAGAGGAAGGGCAACTTTTCTCCCCAGGAGACATCTGGCAGCATCTGGAGGTATATTTGGTTGTCACAACTGGGGAGTGCTCCTGGCATCTAGTGGATAAAAGTCAAGGATGCTGTTAAACATCCTACAGTGCACAGGACAGCCCCCACAACAAAGAATTATTTGACCCTAAACATCAATAGTGCCGAGGCTGAAAAATCCGTATTCAAATAAAAGAAATAAAATACTGTGCATAAAATTGAGGTCCCCAAGCATCTCTCCCTAAACCCAAACCCACTTCCCATCCACCCTCTCCCCAAAAGTAACCTCTCCTGAATTACGTAGAAGGACAGAGGTTGGTTGGTCTGTTATGATCATTTTTCCAGTTTCTTTTCTTCTTCTTTTTTAAGATCTTTATTTGAAAGGGAGAGAGAACATGAGACAGTGAAAGAGCAAAAGCAGGGGGAGTGGCAGAGGGAGAGGCAGTCTCCCTGCTGAGCAGAGAGCTCGATGTGGGAGCAGGTAGGGCTAGATCCCAGGGCCCTGGGATCAGGGCCTGAGCTGAAGGCAGATGCCTAACTGACTGAGCCACCCAGGCGCCCCTGCACTGACACCTTTCAACTGCATACTAAGTGCTGTGCTCTACACTAGTGATAAAATACCATCTCCAAGTGACGTAAACCTCACCTAAGCCTGCAAGGATCTCATGATCCAGAAAGAGAAACACACATCAGCGGATACTATTCAGAAGATAATGTGATGGGACAATGAAAGAGAGATTGTTTTCAGTATAGATGCAGCAGAGATGAAATTAAAGACTCGGTTGGTAGTAGCAACACCCTTCCTCATCACGATCGAACTATGGTTTATAACCTTGTAACAGGAGTTGAGAACACCATTTAAACTAAAATAGTCGAGTAAATTGGCCCTACCTGATTTGAAACACATTGATATAGTAATCCATAGTATTTTGAATGGCATGGCGCTGGTTTAGAACTCAGTGGACATAATAAAAACACAATAGAGATTACAGATACAGAATCTGGTCTCTCATAAGCATGGTATTTCAAATCAGTGAATGGAGTATGGGTCATTCAATAAATGATCTTGAAATAAATTTTAAGGAAGATATAATATTCCTAGTTCTTCCTAGTAGCAAATGAATTCCAGTTGGAAAAAAAAAAGAATTCCAGTTGGATCAAAAATTAAATAGTTAAAAAAATTAAATAGCTAAAAAACATGAAACATCAAGGAGAAAATATAAGTATTTCTGGAATCTTTGGACAAGGCACACCTAGGTGGCTCAGTTGGTTAAGCATCTGCCTTCGGCTCAGGTCATGATCTTGGGGTCCTGGGATTGAGTCCAGCCTTGGGCTCCCTGCTCAGCAGAGAGTTTGCTTCTCCCTCTCCCTCTGCATCTCCCCCTGGCTTGTGTCCTCTCTCTCTCTCTCTCTCTCTTGCTCAAATAAATAAATAAAATCTTTTTTAAAAAAATATTTGGGTAAATAATATCCTTCTTAACAAGACACCAAAGCTAGAATTTCTAAAAAGAAGTGTTGATGGATATTACCAGACTAAAATTTAAAACTTCTGAACTCAGACAACTCTGGAAAACAAATATAGGGCAGCCCGGATAGCTCAGCGGTTTAGTGCCACCTTCAGCCCAGGGTGTGATCCTGGAGACCAGGGATCAAGTCCCACATCGGGCTCCCTGCATGGAGCCTGCTTCTCGAGCCTCTGCCAGTGTCTCTGCCTCTCTCTCTCTCTCCGTTTCTCTCATGAATAAGTAAATAAAATCTTAAAAAGAGAAGAAATATAAAACATGAAGCAAGAATTAAAAAAAAAAAAACTAGATCATCCAGGGGCATCTGGTTTACTCAGTCAGCAGAGCAAGGACTCTTGATCTCAGGGTTGTAAATTTGAGCCCCACACTGGACAGAGAGATTACTTAAAAAGATAAAATCTTAAAAAACAAACTGCACCAACATCCTTAAGACAGATTAAAAAGCTGTTATATATAAATAAGGTAAATGTGATTCTCACCCATAAAATGGGGAAATGAAATGAAAATGCTTTTCACAAAAAAAGATAGGCAAATAATTATGTGGACAGATATTGTTCTCATAAATAGTCAAAAATGCAAATTTCACCCCAATAAATGATAGTGACGATTTAAAAGATGAAAGATACCCGTGTGTGCAGAAAGCAGACATTATATAGCGATGGTGGGAAGATGCTTAGGTAGAAATCTGCTGAGTGGGGATTGGCTAATACATGTTAAAAAAAAAGTCAAAGGAGAAAAAAAATACAGGTAGGTTGAGGGGAGGAGGAAAGGTAAAGGGAATACTTTTGAACTAGCAAGTCCTTTTCTAGGTATTTATCTTAAGTGTGCATCTGTTGCTTTTGTAATAGTTTGTTGGTTGCTAGGGCTGCCCTACCAGGATGCCACAGAAGGGTGGCCGAAACAACAGAAGTTTATTTTCTCACAGTTCTGGCGGTTAGAAGTCCAAGATCAAAGTGCTGGGAGGTTGGTTTCCACTGAGGCCTCCCCCGCATCCCCGGATTTACAGGTGGCCATCCTCTCCTGTGTCCTCACATGACCTTTGCTCTGGTGTTTCTTCCTCCTGTATAAGGATACCAGTCATTTTGAATTAAGGCCCCGCTTTTATTACCCCCATTTACCTCTTCGTTGCCTCTTTAAAGGCCCCATCTCCAAATAGTCACGCTGAGGAGTTGAGCTTCAATGTGTAAATTTTGGGGAAACACAATTTTGTCCGTAACAAATAATGAAAAATTGGAAACAACCTGAAAGTCCATATAGTAAAATATTATGCAGCCTTAAAAGTGATAAAATTGATTTATATGTGTTAATGTGAAAAGTTGTCATGCTACATGTTTCTTTTTTTTTTAAGATTTATTTATTTTTAAAGATTTTATTTATTTATTCACGAGAGACACAAAGAGAGGCAGAGGGAGAAGCAGGCTCCCTGCGGGGAGCCCGATGTGGGACTCGATCCCAGGACCCCGAGATCACACCTTGAACTGAAGGCAGCTGCTCAACCTCGGAGCCACCCAGACATCCTGATTGATTGATTGATTGATTGATTGATTGATTTGAGAGAGAGAGAGAGAGAGTGCTAGCTTAAGCATGTGCATGTGAGCAGGGGGAGGAGCAGAGGGAGAGGAAGAATCCCTGCTGAGTCCAGAGCCCATCTTGGGGGCTCAATCTCACAACCCTGAGATCATGACCTGAGCCAAAACCAAGAGTTGGATGCCCAACCGACTGAGCCACCCGTGTGTCCTGTACATGACATATTTCTTGAAGGGTGTTTAAAACAATAGGTTTAGTATGAAAAAATACATATACATATTTGAAAAACAAAGTTTATGCACCCTGAAGTAAATAAGGTAACATCCGAGTAGCAGATTTGGAGGGAATATACACATTCGACTTTATATATTTAATAATATCTAATGAATATATTTACCTTCATAGAAAGAAGAAAAAGGTTTTTTTATTTTTTTAATTTATCATTGTAGCATAGTTGGCGTACAGGGTTATGTTAGTTTCAGGTATACAACATAGTGATTCAACAATTCTATACCTTAGTGCTCATCCTGAGAAGTGTGAAAAAAGTTATTTCGTAAAGGACAGTTCAGCCCCAAATTTCTTTGAGGATCATTTAAGTGAGTTCCAGTATCTGATTACTAATTTCTTTCATAAATGATTGCAGCCTATGAGCCGAAGCTGCTCTACGGGATTTGCCAGCAAAGAGGCCACTGATGTGAGGCGATTGCAGTCTTGAGTGGAAGTTATTCATTTGCAGAGAAATTATGAACCTAAGTAAATAGCAATTACCCAATAGAATTTATGGATGTACTTAGTGGATACTTGGCAAACCTGTTAATTTGATCCATGTAGCCAGATAAAATAGATAATTTGAGCCAAAAGCCCCTTCGAGTAGATAAATACACTGACAAATTTCAAAGACAATAAATTCTTTTTCTAGCAACTTGGAATCCTATGCACAATTTTTTAAAAAGATTTTATTTATTTATTCATGAGAGAGAGAGGCAGAGACACAGGCAGAGGGAGAAGCAGGCTCCACGCAGGGAGCTGGATGTGGGACTCGATCCCAGGCCTCCAGGATCAGGCCCTGGGCGAAAGGTGATGCTAAACTGCTGACACCCGGGCTACCTATAGGCACAATTTTAATACCAACCATGTGGAGTTCCTCAGATAAACCCACTTTTACAATTAGGAAAAAAACAACACACTGTACAGTATGTTGCTTTAGCTCTTTTTTTTTTTAATATTTTTTTTTTTTGTATTTATTTATGATGGTCACACAGAGAGAGAGAGAGGCGGAGAGAGAAGCAGGCTCCATGCACCGGGAGCCCGACATGGGATTCGATCCCGGGTCTCCAGGACCGCGCCCTAGGCCAAAGGCAGGCGCTAAACCGCTGTGCCACCCAGGGATCCCCTGCTTTAGCTCTTGATTGGTTTATCAAGTGACTACTGGAGTGACTACTCATTCCTTTGAGTGAAAAAAATCACCCCAACTTGCTACTTATTTGGAGTTCAGGTTTGTGTTTTTTGTGTGTTTGTGTTTTTTGTGTTTGTGTGTTTTGATTCCTTAAAGAATCAAAGTCAGGTCTCTCAAATTCAAAGACCTCAGCAGTCAGAGGTTGTGAGTTGGCGACGGTTGTGCAGACTGAGCGACACGCCCCGTGTAGTTCCTGATTCTGCATCATCAGTGATGCTTGTATCATAGACAGAACCTTCGAGATGCAGCTTGATTTTCCTCAACCCGAGAAACCGATCTTTTCCCGTGACACTGAATGGGGGCATCAAGGGTGCCCATTCATCGCCTGATTTCTCACCGTTCCCACATGTTTAGCTAACTGATTGATCAGAACAAACAAAAGCTTAACATCTTTCAACCTCCTTTCAGATGATCAAGCAGCTGATTGCAATTTTCTGCAACCTTCAGTGTATGGGTTGCATGATTTACAGAGGATTCTGCAGAACAGGCTGAGAATGGTTTCCTCTTTGACATTCAAGTTAATTATCACTATTGAATCTTTAATACTTAAAAAACACACGGTGCTTAATTTGTTCATGAATCACTGGTTTAATAAATGCTAGTGTATATATTAAATTATGTTAATGTTTAATATCTTTTTCAAGCAGTCAAAGGTGCATTAAAAATTAAAATAAAATTAATTCCCACACTTTCATTCTAACACTGTAGGTAATGTTTTCTTACACTGTGCTGTGGTGTTCTACAAATTGATGTTCGGTGCTTTGAATTAATGAACTTTGTGATTTATTTACTGCCTGGGGTGCTATTCATTAGTTTTTCAATTACTGTAAAACTTTATATAACATGGCATGAGACTCTAAGCAATCACATGAATGGTACTGGGGAGTTTTTCTTCCAAATAGGATCGTGTAATAAAGAGAAAAGGCTAAATTAGCATCTCTAATATGCCAGCCAGAGACGCTGGGTGCTGGGCCTGGTAGGCCTGCAAATAACCTTCTAGAAGCGAATCTTTCAGAATCAGAATGCTCAGAAAAATCTAGCCTCCTGCCTTTTTGAGTAACTGCACCGTCTTTGTCCGCAGAGCTCAAAACAAGAATCTCTAGGATCCAGTGTATGACCAAGGGGCAGCTGAGATTTGAAATCTCACCCTGTCATATCATCCTACGGACTTCGAGAAGGGCCAGAAGTGATTGTTAGGCTTTGCACCAAGGCTTAAACGTGTCCGTGTGTCTGATTTCTTTCAATGTGTCCTTTGGTAAGCTCTGACAAGATGCCTGGCACATTCCCTAAGGGTTTTTCTTCATCTTCTAGAAACCCTGTGTCATTTGAGGGTGGGGAGGCACTCCGTGTAGAACATGGTCCCTGCTGGAAAACTCACGGGGAGGTGAAGCCAAGGTAAAGAAAGGTTAGAGGGGGCCTGGCTGGAGTGCTCCCACAATCACACAAGAGCTAGAAGAGCCTCGGGGAGCGAGGGTGAGCAGGGGGGAGGGGGGCAAGGTGACAGAAGCAGCTAGTGTGCTCCGTGGGAGTCCAGAGCTGGCACCTGCTAGGGGGCTGTTTGGTAACCACATAACCACCGTGGGCGCCCAGGCGTCTTCCCATTCATTCAACCCACTCTGCCCTGTGACCCTAAATCTACACGTATTTCAGATGTGCCAGTGGAGAGGGAAGCTTTTTGTCCCGCGCAGGGATTGACCACTCAGAGGTAGGGATGGAGGCAAGAAGGAAACGGTTGCTATCTTCACAGGAAAAAAAAAATCAGCCTGAGGACAAGACACAGGGCATCCAATACCCAGGGGGCCATGGAGCCCCCCCCTCCCCACCTCAGCTACTCAAGAGAGCAGACCACGCAATAACCACAAGAAGGAAGCCTGTGCTGGGGATGAGGGGGCAGCCGAAACTCATCAGCACTTATTAGCCTTTTGCAAAGTTATACAAAATACTCGTAGCACAAGGAGACCTCAAACTCTTGTGTTAGGAATTTTATTTCTGTATGGAGAAGACAACAGAACTTCAGCTTTCTAGAATTTTCCTGTTTAGTCTGTTCTGGCCTATCTTCGTTGGCCAGCTTACCCTCACCCCAATGGTCACGCCAGTTAAAACAGATCTCCACCCCCTGGCCAACACCATTGCCTCCTTGGTCACAGGGCTGGTCCCAATTCACTCAACTGTCACACAAAGCACCTGCCCAGCCTCTCACTTGTGTCCCCTGCTTTCAGCCTTCCTGACCCTCTGACCTGATGTGCTCAGGTTGGCTTCTCTGGCTCTCAACCCTGTCTTCATGCTTCTTCCTTGATTTAAACCCATCCCTTTGGGCAGCCCCGGTGGTGCAGCGGTTTAGCGCCACCTGCAGCCCGGGGTGTGATCCTGGGGACCCGGGATAGAGTCCCATGTTGGGCTCCCTGCATGGAGCCTGCTTCTCCCTCTGCCTCTCTCTCTCTGTGTGTGTGTGTGTGTGTCTCATGAATAAATAAATAAAATTTAAAAGAAATAAACCCATCCCTTTGTTAAGCCCCTGTAGGAGCTCCTCACCCAGGCCAGGGCCCCACCAAGCCAGCCCTGGTTCTCCAGCTGAGCAGACCAAGGCAGTTCTGGAGAATTTGTTTTCTGGGGGCCAAGGGAAAAAAATATTTTGCTTCAACTCTTATTGTGAATGACACTTCTAAAGACCTTGTGGATTTATTGTCCAACCCTTCCTCAACGATGAGGAACGGTGTGTATCTTGGTATCCTCAATACCAACATCAGTGATGGCCACACGAGGTCATGGTTCACCCAGTAATACAGTTCATCAGCTAACAAGACCAGACCCTGGGATCCTTGACGCAAGTTACCTCTCCTGTCCTTTGATGTTTTCTGACAATAGATGAGAGCTGCAAAAATAAATATGCTGCAGATTCCAGTTGCTGCAAGTTCTAGGGAGCAGAGCACTTTCAGGCTTGTTATGCCATACCATCCGCGTGCATCCCAAACTAGGTAGCTCCCAGGAAGTAAGTTATTTGGGGCTTCCAAAACCACCACAATTACCTTGATAGATCAGTTACTGTCTCCAGAAATACCCAGACCACTCATTCTACAGCATCAGCTTTGAGGTTATCTGAACACCCCAGGTGCAGAGACCTAGCATAGTTCTAGTGAGTAGAGGGTGTAGTTCCGAGAAAGTCACGACCAGTGCTCACTTCCATGGTGCTTCATGGGCACAGGGTGGCTAGTCCCAGCCTGGACCCACGGGAGCTCTGCATGGCCTATCCCATGGCCACCAGACCCTTTGGGAAGGGTGAACGAGGGGAAGATTCAGGGCTATGCCTCTCTGTAGTCCCCAGAACAGGTAGGTGTATTGCTTTGGCCCCAGTCCAGAGAACAGGTGAATTCCCCAAACCCAAATGTCAGGGTGATGATTTCCTGTGGAACATGGGCCCTGGCCCTGGATATTCTGGAAACTAACCATATTGTCTCCCTTATGTCTTTGGGGAGAATGGTCTACTTCCTCACATCTGCTCCCAGGAGATCAGACCCCAGAGAGCTCCCACTGGAGTGCAGCTTACAGAGCCTAAGGTGCTGCTTTGTCAGCCGCCAGCTCTGGTGATGCCAGCAGAGAACCTGGAACAGGAGAGACACGGTGTCCTCACTTACACGCTCTCGCTGCGGCACACTGACACCGTGAAAACGATTTTGAAAAGTGTAGACATCTGGATGTATCTGTCCCTCTGAAAGCTTATTTTAATAACTGTAATCTTAAACGGTCAGCTTCTCTCCTGATCTTGATTCTTACCACTTACGCTTCATTTTTAAGCTTTATAATGAATATTAATGAAAAGGTGCACTTGGGAATTTACCTCGCGTCGGTTTCTTTGTTTTATGGGGGTTTTTTTTAGGGCAGCAATCTCAAACCCCTCTAGGAATAGTACTGACATATTTATTGCCTCCATTCTTTATATTGGGGAAATAGTTGACTGCCTTTTGCTTTTTTGTTAACTCTGGGAGCTCATTTATTCTAAAAGGGAAAACTCTCTCTTTTTTTTTTTTTTTTAATTTTAAAAGAGTGATCTCCATGCCCATGGTGGGGCTCAAACTTACAACCCCGAGATCAAGAGTCACATGCTCCTTCGACTGAGTCAGCCAGGCATCCCTCAAAAGGAAAACTCATGGGATCAGATCAAATGACTCAGTTCTTCCCCTCCAGCCCCGCTGCTGGGCCTCTCCTCATACAACCTTAGACACAAATGTGCTGCTCAGAGAGCATCTCCACATTTCTGCCCGTCCTAGTCCCTTTCCTGAACTACCTCGTTTCCCAGCTGACTTGCACCAGCTGCACTGTGCTATTCCTGTTCCCTTTGGGGAATACCAAATCCACCCGTTTCATCACCCACTGGGACACAAGAGCCCCCCCCCCAAAAAAATTACACATAATACTTGGTACATGTGTGCTTATTTTTCTGGGGAGAAGATCCAAAGCTTTCGTTCCATTCTTTTTTTTTTTTTCTTTTTTTAAGATTTTCTGTATTTATTCATGAGAGACACACAGAGAGAGGCAGAGACACAGGCAGAGGGAGAAGCAGGCTCCCAGTGGGGAACCTGATGTGAGACGCAATCCCAGGACCCCAGGGTCACGCCCTGAGCCAAGGCAGGTGCTCAACCACTGAGCCCCCTAGGTGCCCCTCCTTCTATTCTTAAAGGGTCTGTGACCCTCTCCTCCTCCAAAAGGTTGGAAATGGTCTGTCATTGTAATCAGTACTATCGTCACACTGTACTTGCAACATTTAAGCATGCTCCCGGCGGACTCCAGGGTCCTTCCAGTCCATTCTGCACACTGAGGCCCTCCCACTGCTGCTTTCACCCACGCAACACAAGGTTTCACGGGTGGTTTCTGCTCCCCCTGCCTGCAGTGCCCGCAGCAGCCTGACGGTGGCGTCACCACACCGCTTTTATTCCCAACTCCTTCGGAGGCTCCCCAACCTAGAGCACCTCCCCACCCTCTCCCCACACCCCTCCCAGGCCCAGCAAAAGAGCCTCCCAGGCTAAGACCTGCTCACAGGAAGAGTTTGGTTTTATTTTTTTTTTTAAAGATTTTATTTATTTATTCATGAGAGACACACAGAGAGAGGCAGAGACACAGGCAGAGGGAAAAGCAGGCTCCCCCTGGGACTCAGATGCGGGGACTCAATCCCAGGACCCCAGGATCACACCTGAGCTCAAGGCAGATGCTTGACCCCTGAGCCACCCAAGCGTCCCTCATCTTTGATTTCCATAGCATGGGGGTGCTTAGGCCCAGGCCCCAGCAAAGAGCAGCCCTCGGAAGCTTACAGAGTGAATGTGGAATGTGACCTGACGTTCAAAACAGAACATATATAAACTACCCAGATGCTCCTCCAGAAAAAAACAAAACAAAACAAACAAAAAAACAGAACATATCTAAGGGCATGGGCAGTTACGAGGTCAGAATTTGCCGGCAAACTGTTTCAAACAAAGTGCTCTGTCAAAAATAGGTGAATTCTTTCCTTCGTCTTTGCGTCAAAAATTATTTATGAAAGCGTTGCAGCTGAGATGTGGTTTTAAGCAACGCACTGAAAAGTCAAACAACATCCTTAATAGTACACGTTAAATATGCATCTTTCATGACCATTTTTCAAAGAGACGATAGCAAAGTAAATCTAAGGTGCGGAGGGAAAATACACTGAATTCATAATAATCAGTAAATAATTATCTCTGGTATTTGCTTACTTACTGATGCAACTAAGCCCAGGCATAATTATTCAGGAAAGAATCCCTATCTTCTTAGCAACACATTCTAAACTGGATAGTGTTGGTCTCTACGTGGAAATGCATCCACAGTTAAGTCAGGTGTTCAGTATTAGGAATCAATATTAATATTAAACTTGGGGCGGAAGAGAGAACACAAGACAGGTAGGTGCACAGCTGTCTAAGCACCCGATGGTCTGAGATTTATGCAGGCAGCTGTGAGCCGCCAGACCAGGTGTGACTGAGGTGGAAGACCAGGCAGGAAGCTGGGCTCGGGCTCTGCAGGAGGGACTCCTCCTTCCCGTGGTGCTCACCCATCTAACGCCCCCTGCTTCCTCTTCCTTGGCAGGGTATAATGGATAATATCAAGGTCAGGCAGGCTTGGTCACTCGCACTAGGCCCCAGCCTGTAGGCACACAGTCACCATGGGGCCAGGCCCCTACCTGATCATCTACCCTCTCCTGAATTGGCAGCGATTTATCTGTAAGTTCCTGAAGGGCTGACCCATGCCCCATGCCCTTTGGTCCTCCACGCACAGGAGCCTTTTAAAAACCTTGCAGTTAAGCTCCTGAGAGGTCCTGAGAAGCCTCAGCCCTAATGCTGGCTGCCGCACAGCACTGTGCTCGTGTTGGGACCACGCGGGCTCACCATGCCCCAAATCTCCAGGAGGATTTCCAAGCCAGAGAGCCCTTGACAGTGACAGCAGCACGTGTGACCAAACACGGGGACCTGAAAAATCCGGCCCAAGACTGCAGCTGGCTCAGAGCACGGCTGGTCCAGAACCCCCATCTTCCCCCAGGGTGGGTGGGGGGGCTCTGCTATCTCCCCTTCTTCCAGCTTCTAGTGGCCCGGGGAGGGGGCTGGATTCCAACCGAAGTAGGGCTGGCTTTTTGGCACATGAACGTGGGGTCCTTTAGGGTTCCTGAGCACCCGGGGCCTTTGAGTCTTATTGAAAGGGCATTGTTCCAATCTACTGGAATTTTTTCTTTCTCAAAAAAATGTTTTTCAGACTTTCTGACTCCTCGCCCTTGCCAAACCCTTCCCGTTCATTCCTTTGCAGAAAGGTCTACTGTGACAACTCCTGACATCGTCACTCAGCTGTGGGCAAGGGGATTCCTATGTACTGGACACCCTTGTATATTTAGTGAGCGCTGGCAGAGAATGGGGGGAAAAGGTTGGGGCTTCAGAGGTTTTAGGGTGCAGCAGGTAGCCAAGTCCTGGGACCTGAAACTTGCCCAGGGTGTCCGTGCCTTCATAGAAGGCTTCTCGCAGCTCAGAAGAGCCCTTCAGCTGGTAAGCTGTGCACAGTCCCTGAGAGGCCCATCTCCACCAATTAAAGCTCCCTCACCCCTTTCACCCTTCCTCACTGGTGTAGGCCGATGGCCCAGTTTGTCAGCAACCAAAGCAAAGATGATGGCTGAGCTGACTCATTTAGGAACAGTAATTCCATCCAGAGATTTCCCATTCATTTAGACACTGGAGCAATTATTTGCTGGCTGACAGTTGTAATTACTTTTTGCTGCAGGTAGGTAACCGTTCCAGAAGCCACACTAATAGGATTACTGGTTTCCGAAGGGCTTTTGGAACAAGTCATTTTCAAATAGTCAGCGCAGCATGTTCGGTGAATTCTCCACCCAGGATGAATTCCTTCCTCTGTGGCTCGGCAGGCAAGGCGTGGGTTCTTGGATGGGGCCCTTTGGGACTGCAGGGACATTTTTCTTCCAGGTTCCTTTGTTTGAAAATGGGACCTGAGCAGGACATCTGGGGGGCTCAATGGGTTAAGCTGCTGCCTTCGGCTCAGGTCATGATCCTGGGGTCTTGGGATTGAGTCCCGCGTCTGGCTCTCTGCTCAGCTTCTCCCTCTCCCTCTGATGCTTGTGCATTGTTTCTGTGTGTGTGTGTGTGTGTGTGTGTGTGTGTGTGTGTGTGTGTGAAATAAATAAATAAATAAATAGATAATAGATAGATAGATAAATAAATAAAATAAAATCAGAAGAAGAAGGAGGAGGAGGAGGGGAAGAAAATGGGACCTGAGTAAATCATGCTTGGAGATATTTCATGAGCTTGCCTGTAATCATTCTAATTTTCAACTGCTCTGAGACTTGGCATTAAATTATATCAACCAACCCACGTTTTCTGGCCATCGCAGGGTGAATCACTTCTCCAGTTGTGGTATCCTAGGGTAACCTCTCCCTCCATGCTACCCATGAAGGGAAGTTAAAGGGGAAAATAAACCCAGACAATATTTCAATCAAGGTTTCTAACAAGATTACCAACTGTTGCAGACGGTAGATGATGATTTTGCAGGAAGGTTTTCTATTTGGTAAGAAAAAGCCCTTTTGAACGCTGAACATTTGACCCTATTGAATGGTTTGCTATTTAACAGAGCCAAAGAAGAAGCGTATCTATGGTCTGTTGGGACAACAGTTTCTTCTACTGAGAAGTTTGAAGTATTTCTGCTACTGTTGTTAAACATTCTCCGTATGGCACTGCCATCCACTGGTTAGCTGAACCCTTGACGTCAGTAGGACATACCTGTTTTCTCTGTGTCCATGAGTGAGTTGGCCTGTCCAGGAGAGGCAGTAAATGCAAAAAAAAAAATGTTTAAAAGACTTTATTTATTTATTCATGAGAGACCCACAGAGAGAGGCAGAGACACAGGCAGAGGGAGAAGCAGGCTCCCTGTGGGAAGCCCGATGTGGGACTCGATCCCAGGACCCTGGGATCATACCCTGAGCCGAAGGCAGACATTCAACCTCTGAGCCACCCAGGCGTCCCAGCAAATGCAAAATTATGTGACTGGGAGAAGACTGGGCCTAATTAAAGTCCAGCACCTCAAGAAGAGACAGTTCTGCTTTCTAGCAGACAAGAACACTGAGTCGTTGAGATTCAAGAGAAGATGCGCTCTACAGACCGTTGATCTGGAGACTTTTTCTTTTCTAGCCTTATTGAAAGATAACTGACACATAACATGGTATTATGGTGCAATGACTTGATACACGTATATATTGTGAAATGTTTGCCACAATACAGTTCATCACCCTACATAACTGCCTTGTTTAGAGGTGTGTGATGAGAACATTTAAGATCCACTCCCTTAGCAACTTTCAAGAATACAATACAGTACTGTAAGCTATGAATTATAATCACCATGCCGTGCGTTACATCTCCAGGACTTGTTCGTCTTATAACGGAAAGTTTGTACCCTTTGACCAACATCACAATTCCCTTGCCCTCGCCACTCCCCGACCCCTAGCAACCTGTACTATCCACCTTCTGTTTCTATGAGTCTTAAAATGATTCCACATATAAGCAAGATCATACAACATTTGCTTTTCTCTGTAGAGATTATTTTGTAGAGTTTTTGACATAAGGTCTGTGCAGAGAAACTTCCAAAGGATTTTATTACAAGTAATTTGTGCTATCAGTTGGTTTTACTGCTAGGCAAATTCATTAGAACCTGGGATCCCCGGAGAAGGAATTCTAACCCTATAGCAAACTTACTTCACAGCCCTTACAAATCGAAAAATCTTCACTTATTGCTAGGAAAGCTGAAAGTATGCTAGATAGCTGTCCTCAAAGCCTGAAACATGCTTGGCCTAAAAGTGTAAAGCAAGTTCAAGAAAATTTTTACTATTTATTGTTACACAATCTTTAGTATTACCACAACCTTTGCAAGTCACTCTAGTGGGACACCCACAGCCATCTTCAACTGTAGGACCCTAAGCTCTAAAACATAAGGGAAGTAAAATTTTGCAAATAGGAGCATAGAGATCAAAGTCCACGTTTAGAAAAAAAAAAAGTCCACGTTTAAAATGAGTGGCACCTGGCTGGCTCAGTCTGAAGAGCATGTGACTCTTGATTTCAGGGCCGTGAGTTCAATCCCCATGTTGGATGTAGAAACTACTACTACTACTAATAATAATAATAATAAACTTAAAAATGCATAAGTTTGGAATTAGACAAAACTGGGTTCAAATCCCACTCTACTACTAGCCAACTATATACAATCATATCTAATCATATCTACCTTGTAAGGGTGAGGACAACGAGGTGATATATATGAAGCCCTTAATATTGTGCCCGGGACGTGGTAAGTGCTCAACAAACTGTGATGTACACGTTAACTATACTGATGGATCGTGCTTCCTTCAGTGACATACGCCTTAACATTTCTGAATGGAGGGCACACGGTTTGCTAGCCAAGCCTCCTCTATGGAAGGTTAAAGAACATTCTAAGGTACCCACAAGACCCGGGCTATCACCAAAGGTTGCTGTGGTCACTGATCACAAAGTGTGGTCAGGCCCAGGGCAAGCAGAAGCACCCACAGTGTGGGTCAGTGGCTTCTGGGCCCCGCGGAAGGCAGGCTGTCGTGGTCAGGACTGGCTAGGCTATGCCACTGTCACAGGCACACCTGAAAGGCTCAGTGATTTAACCTCGACAGGCTTACTTCTCAGTCGTGCGAAGGCCACCGTGGCTCGTGAGCATCCTCCAGGGAAACACGTGTTGAGCAGGTGCCCAGCAGCGCAGGCAGATTCTCTCCCGTGGCTTCGCTGTGGGGACGAGGCCTGTTGCTGATGATGTGGCAGGGGAAGGAGGCGCCGAGGGGACTCCTGGCACATGTACTCACAATGCCTCCCAGACCCCATCACGTACGTGACCCCACCCACCACCCAGGGCTGAGACCGTGGGTCTCTGGTGAACATTCCACGTCCGGCATCACCTACCTACTCAATCAGTCCCTGGGGGTGGGATCCAGGACTCCACATCTTTTCTTTCTTTCTTTCTTTCTTTCTTTCTTTCTTTCTTTCTTTCTTTCTTTCTTTTTTCTTTTCTTTTCTTTTTTCTTTCTTTCTTTCTTTCTTTCTTTCTTCTTTCTTTCTTTCTTCTTTTTTTTTTAGATTTTATTTCTTTATTTGAGAGAGAGAGAGAGAACATGAGCCAGGGTAGGTGAGAAGAGAGGCAGAGGGAGGGGAAAAAAGTGAGCTCAATCCCAGGACCCGGAGATCATGGTCTGAGCTGAAGGCAGACACTTAGCTGACGGAGCCCCCCAGGTGCCCCCGGGACTCTGCATTTTCAAATTCCCTTGGTGATAAAATTCAGAGTTGCAGCACTGTGATGATCTGCTGTGGGTGACGTTCCTTCATGGAATAAATAATTTGAAATGATGGAAAAGAGAGTGGCTCCGTCAAAATACCAATGTACTAAAATGAGCGTTGTCTAAAGGCCTAAAGCATTAGGCTTTCTTCTACTGCCATTTAAACGTGACCCTTAGATGCAGATGCCTCTCACATCTGTTACAGGTCCAAACTCCAGACCCCCCCACCCCGGCTCTCAGACCTATGTGCACTCAGCTAGGGACTCGCAGGCACCTCCAGTTGTGCGTCCTCCCCAACAGCTTGTCCTGTGGCCAGGGGCAGCGCCAATATTCACACCACCACCACCACCAGCCCCCGCCGGGTGACTCCCGAGGCTTCCTGACACAGGTGTCTCCCTGGCCCCTTTTACTTCTTTGGCCTCTCAAAGCCAGGCCTCAAGACCGAGTTCTGTCTCTAACACGTTGTGTGTGTTCTCGCCTCTCTTCCTTCCCTGCCACTCCTTCACCTAGGGTTCTGTCCTCCCTTCACCAGCATCCATCCCTCCCTGGTCCCCCCACCCCAGTCCAGCATTTCTCTTCCTCTGTCTCCCATGCTGCTGGCAGAGTGACGAATTAATTCCCTTGCACAACAATCACTTCCTCATCTTTTATGACTCAGCAAGGTCCTCGCCTCTAGAGGTTTCTGATTGCCTGCCTTAGGCTTTTCCCCTCACTGTTCACCAGCTGCACATGCCTCTGTGCCTCTGCCTGCTGGCAAGGCCTGCAGGGGCTGACTTCATATTTGTCTCTCTCCAGGTTGTCCTGTCATGGTCTACACCATGCTTGGCCTAAGGTAGGCAAGAAGGAAGAAAGGGACAGGGGTGTGCAGCTGCCTGGCTCCTGGCCTGCGGTAGGCACCATATAGAGGCTTGCTGGGGGCACTGGGGTGGCCCAGTCAGTATGACTTTCGCTCTTGGTTTCTGCTCAGATCACAATCTCAGCGTCGTGGGATGGAGCCCCACGTCGGGCTCCGTGCTCAGCATGGAGTCTGCTTAAGACTTTCTCCCTCTGGGATCCCTGGGTGGCGCAGCGGTTTAGCGCCTGCCTTTGGCCCACTGCGCGATCCTGGAGATCTGGAATCGAATCCCACATTGGGCTCCCGGTGCATGGAGCCTGCTTCTCCCTCTGCCTGTGTCTCTGCCTCTCCCTCTGTGTGTGTGACTATCATAAATAAATAAAAATTAAAAAAAAGAAGACTTTCTCCCTCTGCCCCTCCACCGCCCACCCCCTGCATGCTCTTGCATGCGGTCTCTCAAATAAATACAAATAAAATCTAAAAAATAATAATAAATAAAAGCGTGTTGAATGAAGGAATAAGGGATCCCTGGGTGGCGCAGCAGTTTAGCGCCTGCCTTTGGCCCAGGGCGCGATGCTGGAGACCCGGGATCGAATCCCACGTCGGGCTCCCGGTGCATGGAGCCTGCTTCTCCCTCTGTCTATGTCTCTGCCTCTCTCTCTCTCCCTCTCTCTGTGACTATCATAAATAAATAAATAAATAAATAAATAAATAAATATGAATAAAGGAATAAGTGAATATCCAACCATTCCCCTCTGCTTAGTTATCTGAAATATCCACTAGCTTCACCGAATTCAAGGAGATAAACTCATTCAACTATGTGGGTATAGCACTTTTTCTTCGGAAGACTTGACTAGGCAAATCCGTCTTCACTGAAAACTGTGTTCTGCAGCTACAATCAAAGATAAGAATCAGATGTGAAGCAAATCATCACGTTCAGGGTGTCTGAGTAATACCGTTATGCAAGGGGCATTCTATTTTAATGTGCAGAAAAACAATTTCGAGTAAAATAAGGCAAATTAAAAATGAAACCAAGTGAATTAAAAATAAACTTGCATGAGTAAACTAATTCCCAGTTCCGAAAGTGTTAACAATTGAAAGTGATATCATTTTTCTTAATTCATTATATAACCCATAAATATTTGGAGGGAGTTGAGACAGTAGCATTAATGTTTGTTTTATTCCTGAATTTCTACCCTAGTACTCATCCACATGTAATTAAGAATGAGCCAGAAATATTCTCAAAATGTATATCTAAGAGTGTGTTTGTGAGCCATTTATTAGACAGTGTGTCTCGTGTCTTAAATCATAATAAAATATTATTACAAAAGTTTGAGGTATTTTAGTTTATTTTCTTACCTCTAAGTCAGTTCTTTCTTTCTTTTCTTTTTTTCTTTTTTGAGAGTGAGAGAGAGAGAGCACATGTGCAGGAGAGGGAGAGAGAGAATCCACACCCAGTGCAGAGCCCAAAATGGGGCTTGATCTTACTATCGTGAGATCATGAGCTGAGCTGGACATTTCACTGATGGAGCCACTCAGGTGTCCCTGTTCTTTCATATTTTTAAGGCAAGACTTAGCACCTCTACTCACTAAAGATTTCCGAAAAGTGACCCCCAAGTGGGAGACTCTACAAAAGAGGGTAATGTTTCAATATATAGGTATAAAGAGATGAAGAGAGATCAATGAATTAGAAATAGTGCATGAGGAGTGCCTGGGTGGCTCAGCTGGTTAAGCATCTCCCTTCAGCTCAAGTCATGAGCGAGGGTTCTGGGATCGAGCTCCCAGTTGGTTTGCTGTTCAGCAAGGAGTCTGCTTCTCCCTCTCCCTCTCTGCCCCTCCTCTTGCTCATGTTCTCTCTCTCTAAAATAAACAAATAAAATCTTTAAAAAATGGTACATAAAAAATATGAAATTCTTCCAAAAATAATTTTTCATACTGCATGAAATATTTAACAACTATAGACAAGCAAAAATAATGAAATGAAAATCAGTCAAAATCCCCCAAACCATATAACTACTATTAAAGTTTTGGTCTTTTCTGCTACAAAGAAGTGTATTTAGGGAACACAAATTAGGGGTATTCCAATGTGCAGGAGGCTTCAGATCCTGATTTTTTTTCATTTAATAGTACACCATGGGGATTTTTGCCTGATAATCCTTTCTACAGCATTAGTGACATTCTACGAATCCATTAAAACTATCTTGTTGTACCATGATTCATGGAATACTTCTCTCTGGTAGATGATAGTCCACTTTTCAAATAGTATAAACAGGACTGAAATTAATATCTATAAATTAAATCTTTGTGCACATCCATTGTTATTTCCTTAGGATACATTTTTTTTAAGATTTTTTTAAAAAGTTATTTATTCATGAGACAGAGAGAGAGAGAGAGAGGCAGAGACACAGGCAGAGGGAGAAGCAGGCTCCATGCAGGGAGCCCAATGTGGGACCCGATCCCTGGTCTCCAGGATCGCACCCTGGGCTGAAGGCAGTGCTAAACCTCTGAGGCACCTGGGCTGCCCTCCTTAGGATAAATTCTAAGAAGTGGAATTTCTGGGTCAAAGGGAGTAAAAACACTTTTAGTATATACATGGTTTAATGCCCGAAGCTGATGAGCTCTAGAAATATTATGCCAATGTATACTTAAATATTTATGGTTCTTTGTGTTGTCTTTTTGATAAATTGCTTAATCATGACTTCCCGCCCCTGTTCCTATTGGAGATGTTGGTTTTTCTGATTTTAAGAATTCTTTATATGTATGTATATGGGATCTTACACAGGGCTATTATATATTACATACATATATTAAATATATAGGCTCAGATTTTACCTTAAATTTTTTTTTAAAGAAATTCATCATCTTTAGATTCCAGGAATGAACAGGAATGGGTGCAGACTACACCAGGCCCCAAGGTTTTCCAGCTTCCAGAAGCAGACCCAGCTATAGCAAACACACACAGAAATGGTGGGAAGGGAGGGGTCCCTTAGCAGATTTGGTCTTGAACTTGGGGTGGAGGGCGGTGGTGGAAAAGTGATTATCCTTGGGGCTTGGAAATGAGAAATGGCAGGAAGAAAGCTGTTGGGTGAGGGGGGCCTGGGTGGCCCTAGGGGGCAGCCCCCTAACCCCTTGGCTCAGTGCGGAGACATATAGTCTCCTTCCACCCATTGTCCGGCCCAATCTGTGGAAGGGATGGGGTCTTTGTCACCCCCTACCCCCCACACCTCCACCTCTTTTTAAGAGCCCAGAGGCTGTTCTCCATGGAGCTGTGGAAGCAAGAGCTCATCATGATGGCACAGGGAGGGGCGGCCTTGCAGGCAGCCGGCGGGCGTGGGGGGCGGGGGGGGGGCACTGGGGGCATCCCTCCCACAGCCCAGGTGGCTCACAGCGCAGCCTGGGTGCAGTCCCCGCCGATGAGGGTAGAGTAAGGGTGGCCACAGCGCCCTGAGACACCTCAGGCCCCTGGCGCCCAGACCCCGGGAGGACACCTGTGAGGCCGCAGCTTTGCTGCACCTGCTCCAAGCGGTGCCCAGGCGGGCGGGTGCACAGGGGGCGCCCAGGGGGCAGAGGTCGGGGCTCCCCACAGAGGAAGGCCTTGAGTTGGTCACCTGCCGTGAGGTAGGTGCCAGTGTGACCCAGGTGGTGGGGAGGCCGCCCTGAAGTCCTGGTGCCCTCGAGGCACGAACCGGGCTGGCCCAGCGAGCACCATGTGGGCACAAGGACGGGGGCTCTGGGCCACTGTGGCTGGACAGGAGGCGCTTGCCTGAGCACCCTGGATGGGAGGGCCCCTTGCAGGCTGCAGAGCCCGCGGGGAGGCATCGGGGTGGCGCTGAGCCACCCAGGGGTGTCATGATAGGAGGTGACCCCAGCCGCAGAGGGGGTCCTGGTGGCTCCAGGCTGGTGCTCGCTGAGCGGTGCCAGGGGACCCAGGTGGCTCCACAGCAGATGGACGGTCCTCCCGCACTCACCATCCTGCCCCCCCACCCCCGTTTTACCTTAAATTGTTGCTTATGTTGGTTTTTCTTGCCTCTGGGAAGTTTTTTTTGTTTTGTTTTGTTTTGTTTTTTGTTTTGTTTTGTTTTTTGTTTTTTGTTTTTTTTTGTTTTTGTTTTTTGTTTTGTTTTGTTTTTTGTATTTTGTTCTTTACAAATTTCCTTTTAGTCAAATCAAATCATTTTGTTTTGCTGTGCCTAGCTTTGGTGTCATGTTTAGAAGAATCAAGGCCAACTTGACAATATGTATATAAATCACCAAAGTTTTCTTCTAGCACTTTCTAGTTCCATTACTCACATCTAAATTTTTGATTTGTCTGAAATTTTATGTAGATGTACCATGGAGTGTACTCTTGAGAGTAGAAATCAGGTTTTGTTTATTCTCTAAATACGAGTTAGCCAATTGTCTCAATCTCTGGGTAAAGCCGCAGAAATTAATTTCCATTTAAGCCAGCTGAGATGGTGCCATGTGCTGTGTGTCCTCCTTCAAAGCCTGGAATTTTAGATTTCTGCTTTCCAGAGCAAGGTGTCCATCTGTGCTTCTGGTGATCCAAGAACACAGGTGTTAGCACTTCTGAGATCCTTTTCTTTTGCCACATTAGCAAAGTGTCTTGGTTCTCTGACAGAGAGGAATATGCCAGCACTGGTTGCCATGTTGCCCACCCAACCCCCAGCACCGTGGGCACCTAATTCCTGAAGCTAGGAAGACCAGTCAAACCAGATCAGGGAGTTCCAGAGTAGCACATCTAGAGGCAAATGGGGGTGGGGAGAAAGGGTGCCTGAAGACATTTCCCAAAAATTCAAATGCATATGCCCAGGATATGACTTCTTTGAATCTAACCTAAAGAAATACATTCATATATGGAAAACAATGCACAAATAACATTGCTGCAGCATTTTCAATTACAGCAACAAAAAAAATTTTGATTATATAGTGATACATCTACATTATGGAATCCTTTGCAGTGATTATAAAGAGTAAGAGGGGGAGAATTGGGGCAAGAGAAAACTGCAAAAACGTATTAAAGATACAAATTCCACTTAGGAAATAGCAAATGGAATTGATAGGGAGAATGGTGGGAAAAGTGTAGCAGATAATTTTTTTTTTTTACGCCTGGCTCTACTTCTGTATTTAAAAAAATCCTTTTATGATAAGAATATTTTCAGATAATGTTTTTTGCAAGTTTTTTAAAAAACAAAAGTAGAAATACAAAAGAGGAAGACTTTCATGAAAATCAATCCTAAGCCCACTTACACCACCAGTATGAACTAGAGTGTTCCTGAGCTGCTAACCAGCTGGAGCTCAGTCTTTCTTATCAGCAATTTCAACACGCCCAGGCAGGTGCAACTGAAGGCCAGCCCATAAATGCATACCTGGGACACAGTGTTTAATGCAGGAAATGCAGAGTGGAATACATTAGAACAAGAAAACATAGAGGTATTCCAGAAAATTTTATATTAAGGACCAATGGAATCCAGAATTTAAAAAACAAAAGGAGAGAGAAATGATGATTAGGACAAAATGAATCGCTACCCGGATGAAGAGAGAGGACTAGATGGACTTTGTTCTGGGTTGGACCTGTCAAACCATGCATTAAAAAAAAAAAAAAAAAAATTATATAACTTTTTTCACTGCCTCAGAAGAAAAATGGAAAAAGTGTACCTTGAAATGACCAAAAATCCAAAGTTTTATTTTTAAAAGTGGAAACGATCATCTATTTTGATATGGTGACATATCTTATGATTGATTGATAGATTACCCAAACTGAGTTACTCAAGATTTGGCCTTCAATCCCTCCTGTATTTATAGCAGCTGTCAGATAAGACTACCAAACACAAGGGTAGAGGACACCTGCCCCAGCATGTAGCATCTGCCCCGAGGCTGACAACTGGCTGTGACGGGGTCCCCTCTGCCTTGTTACACAGGAGAGCCAGGGACAGAAAATCCTAAAGAGTCCTGTTTAGTGAGGAAGTGTCTCCTCTCCTACCTAGGGCCGGCTTCTCTATTCTGTTTTCCTCTGCTGTAGGCATTCAGTTACCCTTCTCTCCTTCAAATATTCCATCTTCCCCCCTCAGCTGCAACTTTCAGAGGCCAAAAGCTCTTCCATTAAACAAATAAACCAACCCCTCTCTCTTGTTATGGACTGAATTTTGTCCCCCTACAATTCATATGTTGAAGCCCTGACCCCCAATGAGAAGGTTTTTGGAGGTGGGATCTTTGGAAGGAGATTACGTTTAGATGAAGCCATGAGGGTAAAGCCCTCATCATGGAATTAGTGCTCTTCTAATAAGAGATGCAGAGAGCTTGAGCTCTCTACTTCCCACCGTGTGAGACACGGAGACACGGTGACCCCTACCAGCCGGGAAGGGAGCTGTGCTGGCACCTGGATCTTAGACTCTGAGCCTCCAGGACAAGGACCATGAGAAAATGAATGTCTGTAGTTTAGGCCACCCTGTCCATGGCCCTGTGTCATGGGACCCGAACCAAGACACTCCCATACTCTGCTTCCAAAAACCACTGCTTCCACCATTTCACAGCCGAGATTCTGGAAAGGCAGTGTCTAGGAAGACTGTCCTCAACTGCCGGCAGCCGCCACCCCCTCACCGATCACTCAGCTCCCTCTGGTCTGGCTTCCTCCCACGGCCACCCCAGAGCACTTTCCTCTAAGGGCACCATGGCCTCCATATATTGCCGCATCTGATGGACACGCTTTGAATCTGACCACTCTCTCCTAATTTTCCTCTCCTCTGAACCCGGCTGCTCTGCAGCTCCCTTCTGTGCAGACCAGTTTCCTGCTATGGCCCCGGGGCCTCTTCTCTTCTCCCTCCAGGCTCTCCCTCAGGGCTCATGCCATCAGTATCACCTACGTGCCACTGACTTTTATCTTCGGCAGGGACCTTTCCTCTAAGCTCCAGACCTACAGATGCCTATCTGACAGGTTACCCTAAGGTTTACTTACTCCAAGCCCGGCACATCCAAAAACACCTTGCACTCTTTTGCCCCCTACCTGGCTCTCAGAGTTCCCCTACCTGCATTCAGCAAGGGCTTTTCCATTATGACCCCAATCTCTAAGGTAGGCCTAACGACTAATCTCGCTTTCTTTCCAGCTTCTTCTCACACCACACTTCTGCTCACTCTCCATACCACACAGGCCATGCTTCCTTTTACCAGAGGACTTTGGCATGTTCTGTCTCCCTTGCCTAGAATGCTCTACTCTTCTACTCTTTATCCTGTTATGGACTGAACTGTGGCCCCCAGAAAGATATGCTCAAGTCTCAACCCCCAGGACCCCCAGAATGTGACCTTATTGAAGACAAGGTCTCTGCAGAAGTAATTAAGTGGAAATGAGGTCATGAGGGTGGGTCCTCATCCAACACCATATGTCATCTCTGAGGCAGAGATAGACACATACAGAGGGAAGGCACATAGGGAGGAGGCAGGGTCGACTACATCTATAAGCCAAGGGACACCAAAGATGCCTAGCAAATACCAGAAGCGAGAAGAGGCAAGGAAGCATTGTCCCCTAGAGCCATAAGAGAGAGAGTGGCCCTCTTGACGTCTTGATCTTGGACTTCCAGTCTCCAGAACTGTGAGACAATAAATTTATGATGTTTTCAGCAACCCAAGCTTTGATGTGTTATTATGGAGATCCTGGGCAACCAAGATATCCTGTCATTCCCTTTGTCTCATTAACTCCCACTCAGCCAAACTCTCTCAGGGAGTGTGTCCTGGACCTCCTGGCTCAGTCGAATGCCCTGCTGTATACACACAGCACGCTGTTGCTCCTGCCCTCTTTGTAGCATTTACTGTAGTTATAATTTGATATTTATTTATGCAATTATTTGATCATGCCACTCTCTCAGTAGACTCTAAAGTCCCTCCCAGTAGGGACTGAGCCTTCTTCTGCTCACTGTGGTATGTCCCGGGCCTAGCCTAGTGCATGACACACATTGGAGCTCTACAGGTATTTGCTACATTGAGTAAATACAGCAAATGTGTTGAAAAAAATGAATGAAAGAGGTATGAGGCCCATACTGGAGATGAGACTAGAGGCTAAGACTTTAAGGGAAGGCAGGCTAGGAGACAGTTTAATGTGACATACTTTCCACAAGGGGCCCCATATACCTCTTCTGTCAGCTGATGCTTTTGTTGCACAAGAAGAAAGGTTTGAAACGCACACATCCCTGGGAGAGATCAGACATTAACCTAAATTTGCATTAGCATATTAATAACACATCCTTTCCAGAAAGCAAGCAGGAGGAGAGGGTGTGTTGTGAATATTAAATCAAGACTCTGAAAGTCAAAAGATGAAAGCTGTCACTTGGTGACCAGGAAGGAAAATAAATGTGGGAATCAGGGTGAATAGTATAAAAAAAAAATAACCTTTTTTATGTCCTAGTTTTGCTCAGGGTCACCTTCCACTGGTCAGAAACAATCCGCCACATCACAACTTACCTAGGGTCAACGAGACCCCTTCCCAGGGGGTCTACGGTGCTTCATGGGCCCTCGGCAGACACTGGCAGCCAGGGGATGGTTTCTTCTCCAACTAGATGGATGCTGGGGGACAATGGGAGGCCGGGCAGCTGGCACCCACCCAAAAGGGTTCTGGTCACAAGGTTTTTCTTCTGGAATTAAAATGGAAAAATCTTCACCGTTGATTATCATCCAAATGCTACAAGGTAGAGGCCCTCACACATGGCCAATTACCATAGGACAGTCATTTTAGGGGAGGGGAGGTCAAACTCCAGAACCCAATAATGACAGGAAATGATTCCCACATTCTATTTAAAAAGGACTTATTGAGGATCAGCAGGAACAGAAGAGAAACTTGAAATAGATAACTGCTTTTATAAAGTCCTTTCACAGCTACAGGAGCTCAATTTTTTTTTTCCTCTACTGTCAACATGCCTTCAATGTCATTGAAAAGGGATTTTCCTCCACTGTCCCAAGTCAGGATATATTTCCAGAATAATGATTGAACACCCCCAAAATGCCTCCCATTTTGAAATTGTGAAGGTAAATTCCATAAAGGATTAGTCATACGTTTACTAAAATCTTAGACTTTCAGAGTTAGAAAGAATCGCTGAGAAAATCTGGCCCAATCTCTCTCCAGTGAAAAAATACATTCTACAAAATCTCCAACAATGACCCCCCCCGCATTGATGCTTGAGTTTTCACAGAAGCGATGAGCTAGTTTACTTCTTCCCCCCACCCCGCCCCAGTTTACTTCTTTTCTAGCCAACTCCATTATTAAGCAATACTACTTAAGCTTTTCAAATGTATCTTATGACATGAAACTCTATAAAACCAGTTGGCTCAATTTAAATTTTAAACTGGTATCTTATTCTTCCAAAAATAACGACCCAAAGAAAAACATTTTAATTGCTTGTTTAAGTGAAAGGCACAGAATTGGCAATCATTTTATTTTTTGATTTATGGCCACTGGAATATTCCTGTGGCAGGAGTGAAAGTAAACTAAACTTTGAAATTTAACAGATAACCATACACTTATGCTTCAACATGTAAATGACACATTTGCATTCCTTCCCAAAACTAGGTTTCAGCCTTAGAATTATTTGAATTTTTACCTTTTTTTAAGTGAAACTTGAACCTTACAAAACACTTATTTATGAGCTATCTCTCCTACAGTGATTTATTTCTGTGAACAACTTTATTTCTATAAAACATATTGTTGGCATTTGGACAGTCGTTTGATTGTATAATATGACAGCATTATTTTAAGAGTAAAAGCAAATGTAGATGATTTAGAAATTCTGAAACATCAATTGAGCAACTGGAAGTAAAACCAAAAGCTTTCTCAAATATGTTTTAAGTAAACTATTAGAGTCAGGCTACAAAAGAATAAACCTTGAGCAGAGTTTTAAAATATTCCAAATGTTTGTTAAAAAAATCTTAAAATACATAACCAAAATAAACAAGAAAATGCGGATATCACAGACTTCAATCGGGCTAAATGTATAATAACACTTTGCATTGTCTCCTGAAAGTTGATAGGACTTAGTCAAACCAGGAGGAGAGAAAATTCTAAAGAAAGGGGAACTGATTATTAAATCACAAGATAATCAGAAAAAGCGTTGACCTTTCAGAAGGCAGTGGGAAGAAGGTAATCCTAGCCAACGTCTCTGGTCAAAAAGGGAGCCCTGAGAAGCTAAAATGGCATGGATAGAACTCTGCTATAGTTCTCCATGATTGATACCAACTGGTGATGTTGGATTCAGATAGAAGGATCCACACTGGTGAAAATTAGTTGCACTAAGTACTTGTACTGTCAGCCTTGTCCAAGCACTGCCTTCTACTGTACTGTAATAATCGCGTTTCAACTTGAAAGGGATTAAAATCTCCATAAATACTGAAGCATATTGAAAATAAATTGAAAACCAGTGGGAAGTAGAACACAGTTTTAAAAAGCTTCAAGCAGCCAGCAACCTTAAACAGAAGAATTACTGGTTTTGCCCCCAGAGAACATTTCAGAATGCCCATGAAAAGCAACCTCTAGGATATTTCAGTGTCTCAAATTTTATTACTGGGAAGGGAGGCTGAAGAATTTTATTTGGATCTGTTTTGGACAAAACAAAATGTTAACTAGAGACAAATTCCATCATTTGCTTGGGATGCAGTCTTTTTCCTTGGTCCTTTGTTCGCAATATGTGAAAAGTTACGGTTTCGAAAGAGTTGAGAAATGTTTGCTACTGTCTAACTCCCCCATGTTTACTGTGAATAAAAGTTCTTTGTTGTGGATTTTTTAAATGACAGGAGATAAATGCTAAGGTGCATCAGCAGGGGATGGAAGGAGTAAATTCCACAAATGCTCATCCTAGCTGCAATGGAAAACCATCTATTCTCATCATCTCTCAGCTATTTTGTAAAAAGGAGAAAGGAAGACTGTCTTATATCACAATCGTGGATGATCACAGCTTTCATAAAATATGCACGGCAGCACTTGTGCACCATCATTTCAAAGAACATTCTTTTGTTCTGCACGATTTCAAAAGCAAAAGAACTACCGGTAGCCATTTAGAGAATGAAATATTGCTAGGAAATAATTATTGGGATCAATAAACAATTAAAATTGGAGGCAGGGGCTTCTTAGATTTACTTCAATTCTTTACTGGAGAGCTAAAACTAAGAATTATCAAAGAAAATAAACTTTAAAATACTGCATGAACTCCTTTGGAAATGAGCTACATACACATAAGCAGGTCTTCTCTTGACATGTGCAAGAATCATCTGCTGACACTAACAGACACACTACCCTGTATTTCGGTAGTACCATTTACAATCCATAAGATGGCAGGCCTAGATTTCACTGTGATATTTTCCTTTTCTTCTCCTCCCCCCCCCCCCGCCCCCAGTTATATTCTTGAAAGTATAAATATACTCGCTGCCTAGAAATAGATATTATGTATTATCAGCAGCAGGTGGCTAGAAATAATATTAAGAGTACCTATCCGATTAAATTTGTAAACTACAAAACAGGCAAACCATACATGCTAATGCATGTTATTAGCCCATAATGCATCACAAAATATTATAGCCAAAAGGAAACTTAAAATGGCTTACTCTGGTACTGCCTTTCTCTGGATAAGGAAACCCAAGTCCTGATTTCAAGCGCTTTGCCCAAGGTCATATGGCAAAGGCAGTAGCAGAGTGCAAACTAGAATCCTGGTTTCCTTCCTTCTACCCGGCACCACTGCTCTTGGCCACTGTACGTCTCCAACTCCTTACGGTGGCACCAAAGTCCACAATGACTCTGCATCAAGTCCCACTTCTGCACTTCTTTACAGAATTTCACCTGTCAGAGCGTCGCTCATGAGTTACCCCAAGCCTGGAATCTCTTCACAAATTTGTCCACATGTTTCTCAAACTGGGGTGTGGTGATGTCCCGTGGTATTTGAAGCTGCAGGAAGAATAAGTCCTCCTAGATGACTGGGGGAGGGGTGCACAACATCTTTTTAATTAAAAGAAACAATAAAATGTGTCTGAATTTTAAACATGAAATACATAAAGTTTCGAAGAGGTGTGTAGCTTTGGGTAGACTCATTCAGGCTGTACACCCTCAGGGCCGCAGCAGTAGACACCCTTGGTCCCCTATCCTGTTGAGATACTTTGGTGGAAAGCTCAGAACAGTCCCTGGTTAAAGGGTTCCTTTCCACTGAGCCCAGCTTGTCTGCTGTGAAGCATATATGGTCATGTTACACTTGTGGCCTAGACAGATTGTCACACTGCCCCGTCTAAACCCTGTGTACATGGTCCTAAGATAAATGTAGATTCTATGACAAGCATTACATTATAAACATTATAATTTATAAATCAAATATCAATTATTATACAGCTGTTGTACAGAATAACAGAGATCACTGGTAAGCAGAATTCTATGGGCAAACCAAACACAGTACGTGGAATTAATAAAAAATAAGCCAATATACTACTTCCAAGGCTTTATAAGGATTTTTTCCCATTAAGCATATATGCTATAGACAGAAGTACGGGGATCCAGGAAACACAAGAGCTGGAGTGCTTCCGATCAATTATCCAAACTGTCTTAGTCTGTTTCCTATTTTCTCGTTAATAGAGGATTGTGTCATATCGGGGTGGAAAACTCTAGAATTCTAAATTGCTTTTTCTTATCCTTTGCTTTACCATTTCTTTGGGCATGATTTTTAAATGAATGTCACTAAGATAATTAGCACCTAAACCTTTTCCTGTCTGTCTTGACAGTGATTAATTCAGTTACTTAGGATATACTTACTTCCTTAAAAACTCTCAGCATATTGATTGGTTAGACATCAGTAAATTAGTCAATGTGGTGAAGAACAAAGACAAACTCAAGAAGGATTCCACGTTAAATGAGACTAGAGACATGACACCTGAACGCAATGCATGATCTGGGATTTTTCTTTTGCAGTAAAGAACAGTATTGGGACAACAAAATTTGACTATGGATTAGATGATAATAAACAATGGTATATGACCTTTACCCGATTTTGATCATTGTACTATAGTTATGTGAGAGAATGATCTTATTTCTGAGTTATGCACCTAACTGTCTAGGGACAAAGGGGCATGACATCTGCCACAAGAGAGAGTGAGCACAAGAGAACATGTGCAAATTTGCCAATGTGGTAAATGTTAACAGTTGGGAAATACAGGGGAAGGGTACATGAGAATCCTTTGTACTACTGTTGTAACTTTTCTGTAACTCTGAAATTAGGCCAAAAAATAAAAAAAAATTAAAAGACAGAAACCAGGAAGACAGTTTGTTTGAATGGCTGCATATAGAACTGCAATGGAAACCAGATGTACAAAGATTAATGGGAAGGGTAAAACTGTGCTGGGAAGGAACCCTCTTCACTCAGAATATTTCGTTGGAATTTGAGTTTATGCTACTAGACATGATATACTGTGTATTATCTGAAAGCACGCTCCTAGTAAACATTGGTGTAAGGATTCTTATTTGAGAAGATAGATGTTGCTATAATGCCATTCAATTAGTGGTTTCTTTATGTTCTGCTTTGGTAAATCTTTAACTATAACCAGTGTTATAACTTAAAATCTCTTCACCAACAACTCACAGGAAGAGCTGCACTCAGCATCTATGTAAAAATATACCCCAGATGATGAGAGTGTTGAGACTGTGAAATTAAAAACACCTAAGACAAACAGAAAAGCTATTTAAAGCAAAAATTTTTTTAAATGACGTTGCAAAAATAATTTTACATGAGGGAAGCCAAGGCAAAACAAGACACAAGAAAATGAACTCTAGTATCTGTTGCCTTCCCTGTGTGTATAGTAGACTGTGCTGACATCCCCAGGATTTCCCACATAGAAGTAACCTTGCTTACTATTTTCTGATGATACCCAAAGGGACTGTAATAAATGATCTTCCACATGACTGTTATTTTTTTTTAAGATTTTATTTATTTATTCATGAGAGACACACACAGAGAGAGGCAGAGACACAGGCAGAGGGAGAAGCAGGCTCCTTGCAGGAGGCCCAATGTGGGACTCGATCCTGGGACTCCAGGATGACACCATAGGCGGAAGGCAGGCACCAAACCGCTGAGCCACCCAGGGATCCCCCCTCATGACTGTTATTAAACATATTTATTTTTCAATTGCTTCTTAAATGTGTAATCCTTTTTTTAGAGGAATCTTTAACATATTACAATTTTAAGATTTATCTGAGAGAGCAAGAGAGCACAAGCAGGGGGAGGGGCAAAGGGAGAAGGAGAAGCAGACTCCCCACTGAGCAAGGAGCCCAACTTTAGGCTTGACCTGGGATCATGACCCGAGCCAAAGGCAGACACTCAACTGACTGAGCCACCCAGCCACATTACGATTTTTTTTTAATAAAAGATTTATTCCTTTTAGAGAGAGAGAGCACACACACTAGACAGGGAAGGGGCAGGGGAAGAGGGGGAGAGAGAGGGAGAGAAACAGTCTCCCCACTGAGCTCAGAGCCCAGGCAGGGCCCAATCCCAGGACCCCAAGATTATGACCTGAGCTAAAATCAAAAGCCAAACACTCAACTGAGTCACTCAGGCGCCCCTTAAAGACTTTATTTTTATTTTTCTAAAGATTGTATTTAGGTATTTATTCATGAGAGACACCAAGATAGAGGCAGAGACACAAGCAGAGGGAGAAGCAGACTCCCTGCGGGGAGCCCGATGTGGGACTCAATCCTAGGACCCCGGATCATGACCTGAGCCAGAGGCAGATGTTCAACCACTGAGCCATGTCCCCTATTTTTAATTTTTTTTTAAAAAAGATTTTATTTACTTATTTGAGAGAAAGAGAGCAAGCAATGGGGGCGGGGGGTAAGCAGAGAGGGACCCAGAGAGAGAGGAGAAGCAGACTCCCCACTGACCAGGGAGCCCAATATGGGGTTTGATCCCAGAACCCTGGTATTACAACGTGAGCCACAGGCAAATACTTAACCACCTGAGCCACCGAGGTGCCCCTTAAAAAATTTTATTTGTAAGTAATCTCTATCCCCAACTTGGAGCTCAAACTTACAACCCAAGATCAAGAGTCACATGGCTCTACTGACTCAGCCAGACAGGGTCTGGGTAAAAAATTCTTTATGCTGTATTCAGATCATTTTGCCACTTAAAATAGACTTCACTGGGGCGCTTGGCTGGCTCTGTTGGAAGAGCATATGACTTGATCTCAGAGTCATGAGTTCAAGCCCCACATTTGGTGTAGAGATTAAATAAACTTCAGTCAGTCAATCAATCAGACTTCATTCTGTGACAAGGACACCGTCATACTGGATTCCTAAAAGCCATTTAGAATCTCATCCTTTTTGGAAATCTCCACAGCCTTGTTTTACTGAAATAACAATTACTGCAACAAGTTTCCAGGTGGAGGTAAAGAGTTGTAGATGTTTGTAAATTTTGTTCAGTGTCCAATTGTTCCATCATTAATTATTCACAGAGAAGAAATTCTCGAATGGCAGCTTTTGTTCCCTCTCTGCACCTTTTAAACATACAAGTTTTACACAAATTTATAGATTATGATAGGTTTCCTCTTTACGAGTCTTTCTATAATAAAATCCAGCAAATACCAACATTAATGAGGAAGAGTAGCATGAGGGAATTAATACAAAACACCTACTGGGAAACTGTCCTGAGAATAACTCATGTTGTCACTACTCATTCTCTTCAGCGAAAATAAATATTTTTTCAAGACAATAAGTGAACATTGATTGAAAACATAAGTTTTACTAAATCTTATGGGAAAATGTTCTACAAAAAATCTAATTTATGTACCTTATTTCTTAGTTGAATCATATACATTTCAGTTGGCACAAAATTTAAAACAACAGACTAGAACTTCAAGGCTTTAAAGACTAGGTCTACCAATATGGCATTTTATAATTTTAAAAATGTCTTTATCAGTGACGAATTAGAACTCTTAAAGAATAATGGTGCTATGATGTTTCATCTTCCAAATTCTAGGAGTAGAAAGATGGCCATTTTTGCTTTAGGCAGTGTTAGGATTAAAACAAACAGTTCAAGTATTGGAATAGCTCCATTGGTGCTAGATCATTGAACAATTGCATATGAATGCTTACATATATAGTTACCTATAAAGATCTTAGGTGATTGATCATACAGTGGCAAACCCTAAACACATCACACTGAAGAGGATTTTGGGATTTTTAAAAATGTTTTTTGTTTTGGTCTTGAGTCAGAAAGTCTACACTCTATAGCAGACGTTTCAGACTTATTTTATATACATATGCTTTTCTGAGAGGTTTTTTTTTTTTCTGAGAGGTTTCTATGGCCTTTATTAGATTCTAAAAGGTGTTGGTAAAAAATAAATTTAAAAATAAATTTAACAAATAAATAAATAAAAAATAAAAGGTGTTGGTGACCCAAATAAGATTATGAACCCTGACTCCAGGAAAGAGTAATCGGCACTCACATTCAAAGGTACCTGACATCTAGAATGAAATCAATAAACATGGTTGAATGAATCGTAAATGAATAACCTTTTTCCAGAGTATCACTGAACTTTTTAATGCAATCATCAAGTGTTGGGTAGAAAAGAAAAATAAAAAAAAAAAAAAAAAAAAAAGGGAGAAAAATGACAAATCAAGACTGAGTGATGAGACACCTGGGTGGCTCAGTGGCTGAGCATATGCCTTTGGCTTAGGTCATGATCCTGGATTCCCAGGCTCAAGTCCCACATCAGGGGTCCCTACAGGGAGCCTGTTTCTCCCTCTGCCTGTCTCTGATTCTATCTCTCTCATGAATAAATAAAATCTTTAAGAAAAAGAAAAGACTGAGTGACTACTATATGCAGGACAATGGAACAGGTAGTGGGAGGTCTTTTTAAAAAAAAGGGTAATTTATTTTTAAGGAACCCATGATATATCTCATTAGAATAAAACATAAAATGCAGTAAGACTATTAGAGCAAAGGGGAAAACGTAGTCAAGGTATTATAAAACGTATACTAGAACTTCTGAAGGTGAGCCTTTCCCAGGTTTGAAGGATTTTTGACACATACAAGGTTTAATTTTTCCATCTACAATCAGAAAAAGATGGAAAGTTTAAATGGTAGGGAGAGGAGGAATAAAGAGATCAGGACAAATGAAACTTCCCCCCTTCCCTGTTCCTCTTTTTATAATCTTCAGTGAATGAGAAGACAGTACCAAGGGGAATCAATTAATCTAGTGGTTCCTGAAGGGCACAGCACTTGCTTTCTCCTTACTGCTTTTTTCTTAGAGAGACAAAGTGAGTGAAGGTCGCAGATTTGACCAAGAGCATAGGAAAACCATTCCTCCAGTGCCCTGAAACCATTAAACATCTTTAAACAGATGCTAGCCCAAGAAATCTTTCACCCAAGGCAAATACTTTGAAAAGTTCTAGTTCACATTCAAGAGACTCCCCAATAGGCCTATTTGGTAGCCTAACTCGGTATACCTTCAAGACAGTTCTGTTACTCCTTTCTTCTGCGAAGTTCTGAGGAGTCTAAGTAGAAAGCCAAGGACAACTAGCCTCTAAACTCTTTCTCCATTTCGGTATTATGAGTTTTTATAAATTGAGGCAAAACTGTAGCAATTGTATTTTGCTTACTGGGGTCTTATTTCTTTACTACACAATGAGATCAATATTTAAGAAGGTAGTCCAGGAATTTAGCCCAACCATGGTGATATTTGTTGCATTTTCATTTTTCACCTCAAATACAAAGTACAAAAACACTACTACTTAAAAAAGAGCATCATCATTTCTTGGATCTCCTCTAATTCCACTGCTAGTATTTTCAGATTATAGCTAACTAGTGGACCAGTAACTACTGCAGACAGTAATGGTTCAACTTCCAGCTCTGTCACCATGGGTGAACCTGGACAAGTTATGTATTCTTTCCAAGCTTAGATTTCCTTATTTGTGAAAAGGAGTGAATAATTTTGTGAGTAATACACAAGATACTGCAAATAAAAATATTGCATAGCATTTTTTTAAAAAGATTTTATTTATTTATTCATGAGACACAGGGGCGGGGGGGGGGGGCAGAGACCACCCAGAGAAGCAGGCTCCACACAGGAAGCCTGATGGGGGACTCAATCCCAGGACTCCAGGATCACGCCCTGGGCTGAAGGGAAGCGCTCAACCGCTGAGCCACCCAGGCATCCCTGCATAGCATTTTGTAAGTGCTCAATAAATATTTGCCATTATTCTCATTGTTACTGCCTTCATCAGTCTCCCTGTCTACACTCTCTATGAAATTCACCTCCCACTCTGGCGCTACATAATTATTCTTGAATCACCGTTGATTTTGTCAGTCTCTTGTCAAAACTCTTCAATGGATTCTATGCATACAGGGGAGTCTTATCTTATTGCCATTCTCTGTCTACCCTAAGCCAACCTGACACCAGGCTGCTCTCTCATGAGGCCCCTTAATAACAGATTAAATTTCCTCTTCCCCAACACATGCTGCTCTTTTCAGCCTCCTTCCTTTGTTCCTGGCATTCTCTCTGCATGGAATGCCTTCCCTATGTACATCCATATAGATCATGATTCTCCAAGCTAGTTTGGAGGCCATCTTCCTCCACAAAATCTTTCCTGATCCCTCGAGTAAAATGAGTTTTCCCTTTGCACTTCTGAAATACTTGGTTGTTTTCTTCTACCTTGAAAAAGCATTTCTTAGGTTTATATTATCTCCCAGCCTGGGGATCCGTGGGTGGCGCAGCGGTTTAGCGCCTGCCTTTGGCCCAGGGCGCGATCCTGGAGACCCAGGATCGAATCCCACGTCGGGCTCCTGGTGCATGGAGCCTGCTTCTCCCTCTGCCTATGTCTCTGCCTCTCTCTTTCTGTGTGACTATCATAAAAAAAAAAAAAAAAAAAAAAGTTTATCTCCCAGCCTGAAATGTAAGTCCTTTAAAAACCAATGAACAAATAAACTGTTGAGACTACATCAAAAAATAAAGCTTCTGCACAACAAAAGAAACAATCCACACACACACACACAAAAAGAAAACCTACTGAATAAGAGAAGGCATTTGCAAATGACATATCTGATACAGGGTTAGTATACAAAATATATAAAGAATTTATACAACTCAACGCCAAAAAAACCCCAAATAATCCAACTTAAAAAATAAGCAGAAGACATGAAGAGACACTTCTCCAAAGAAGACATACAGATGGTCAGCAGACACTCATCATGAGGGAAATGCAAATCAAAACCACAATGAGGTTATCACCTCACATCTATCAGAATGGCTAAAATCAAAAACATAAGAAACAAGAGTTGGTGAACATGAAGAGAAAAAAGGGATACCCATACACTGCTGGTGGGAGTTCAAATTGTTGCAGCCAGTATGGAGGATGCTATGGAGGTTCCTCAAAAAAATTAAAAATAGAACTACCCCTATGATCCAGTGATCACACTACTGGGTATTTGCCCAAAGAATATAAAAGCACTAATTCAAAAGGACAAATGCACCCCTTAATTATTACAACTTTGTTTACAATAGCCAAATTATGTAAGCAGCCCCCAAGTATCCAATGACTGATGAATGAAGATGTGGTATATATATTCAACAGAATATTAGTCAGCCATAAAAAAGGAGTAAAATCTTGCCATTTGCAATGACATAGATGGATCTAGAGAGTTTAATGCTATGTGAAATAAGCCAGTCAGAGAAAGACAAATACTGTATGATTTCACTCATATGTGGAATTTAAGAAAACAAATGACAAAGGAGGAAAATAAAAAAAGAAACCAAAAAAACTGACACTCAGCTATGGAGAACAAACAGATGGTTACCAAATGGGAGGGGGGCTGGAGGAGCAGTGAAACAGATGAAAGGAATACACTTATCCTGAGAAGCATTGAGTACTATGTGGAATTGTTGAATCACTGTACTATACACCTGAAGCTAAGATAACACCGTATGTTAACTACATTGTAATTTTAAAAAGAAGAAATACAATTGTCTAAGAAAGACGAGTTTATACAGGCAAGTTTCAGAAAGAAATAGTTAATGCCACACAGAGTAGACTACTGGAGGACGGCCTAGGAGAATGCCAAGGTACTCCATGAAGATCAGTTTTAGAAGCATGAGAGGGAGAAATAAAAGGAAAAAGCAGCAGTGAAATTGGTCATTTGGGGTGGTTTTAGGACCACTCCACCAGGTCCCCTAAATGCAACCAAAATTAACATTTAAATAAATCTGTTCTGCAAATGAAAATAAAAATAAAACCAAGATACAAATCAGTTTCATTTCATATCCCCATTGCCTCTAGTACAGGGCCACATTCACAACAGGTACTTAATAAATATTTATGGAGTGAATAATCAAATACTCAGTAAAAGTGTAATGTATAGTAACAGAAGAGGATGAAATAAAGTGCTAAGGGAGCTCTGGGGAGAAAGAGGTTATTTTCACTGGCTGCATTTGAAGTAAGCCTTCAAAAACTTTGTGAGGTAGAGGTGATAGAAATCAGAATTCTAGCCCAAGAGAACCATGTGAATAAAGGAGGGAGGGGGGAAGCACAAATATTGAATAACAATTCATATGGCTCAAACCTAGGAGATGCAAAGGGTAGTATACAGCTAGAAGGACTGAAAAGACCAGGTTATAAAGAGCCCTGAAGAACTCCTAAGTTTATGGATTTAATCCTCGAGGCCCTAGGAAGCCAAAGCCAGTTTGAGGAGGGAAATCACATAATCAGATGTGTACTTTAAGAAAACGACTCCATCAGCTGGGCAGAAGATGGAACGAAGGGTAGGAGACCAACAAAAACCTCTGCAAAGAGTGAGGGAAACAGCAACAGTGCCTTGAACTATGGTAGTGGCGGTGGGAATGTCAAGGTGAAAGAATGTAAAAGGGGAAAGAGTGGAAAGAGAACTGCAATGGGGCAATGCAGGAGCAGGGGCTCTCAACCTGGACCCCATGGAGGCAATTCACAGGGTACGGGAACATGGATGGAAAGGTAGAACATCTTTACTTGCATTAACCTCAAAGTGAAACGTAGCATGCCTTCAATTATGAATATGGGCAGCAAACCATGGCAGCAAATAGGCTTCACTGGACTGGCAAAGGGATCCATGGCATAAAAAAAAGAAGTTAAGCACTCTGAAGTCACTCAAAGCTCAATAAAGGCTTTACCAGAGATAAAGATTTGAATTAAATACAAACAGTGGGGCAGCCCCAGTGGCTTAGTGGTTTAGCAGTTTAGCACCGCCTTCAGCCTGGATGGAGCGTGATCCTGGAGTCCAGGGATCGAATCCCACGTCAGGCTCCCTGCATGTAGCCTGCTTCTCCCTCTGCCTGTCTCTGCCTCTGTCTCCTTCTGTGTCTCTCATGAATAAATAAATAAAATCTTAAGAATAAATAAATAAAAAAACAGTAACAACAAAAACATGTGTGGGGACTGAGAGAGGGAAGAATGAGGGTGGATCAAAGTATCAATGTGACTTTGGATGAGTTTCAGGTGTCAGCCTATGCTTATCTCATTTCTTGTGACCAGTGGCCTTCAGCTGCAGGGAAACCTAATCGCCTCTCTATGGTAGGAACCTTCATTTCCCATTCCGTTCATCCTCCCATCTTGCAACACTGAACAGTCCAGGGGTGACCAAATGTTTGCCTGGGACAAGAGGGGCTCTCCAGGACATGGGCCTTTGATGCTAGCCCCAAGGAAAGTCCTAGGCAAACGGATGAGCCAGTCACCCCAAGGGCCCTCAAATCTGGCAGCGTATGCTAATAAGGCTATATTAATACTATGCCTTCAATTAAGGGAAAAAAATTATGCCATTTAAAATTTTGGATCTGAGTTTCTCCATCTGTTCTTCCTACCAAGTAGAAAAATCTTGAAGGAAAATCTTTCTCTCCTAAGGTCAGACAGTTACGGGCCTTCAATATACATTTTGGTAACTGAATACCATTCTGCCCATGGTTCTACAAGGTACACAGTGCTGGCACATTCCTGTCTCCAGCAAAACTCACAAGGACTCTGGGAGATAGACCGGATTCTCTTCATGCTACAGAAGAAACCACAGTTCTGGAGGATTTCGTCCTCTGCCACCCTTCACAACAGCAAGCAGAGTGGCTGCTCCTGGCACTGCGGCTGCCAAAGAACATTGAATTACTGAGTGTCGCACAGAGGCACACACACGGGGAGTGGTTGCTATACTGGAGGCTATGCAAAGCTGCAATTTTCTTTCTCTTGCAAGGTCCGTGTGAACTCAGTGCTGGGGCATTCTCCTGATACACACAGTCCAGGGGAGTGTTAGTTGCAGGCAGAAGGCAGGCACCCTACGGTAAAGTGGTGGTTCACCTATGGAAAAAGGCATAAAAGGCAATCATCAACTGCTCCAGATTGGCGAGGAGGAGTCAAGAGGGGCAACAACTTGCAAACCAAACTGTAACGGCCAACAACAGTACCGAAGACCATCCTGCCTAGAATATGCGGCATCTGATCAGAAAATGTGCACGAGGCAGCCAATGCACCTGTATTATTAGCGCACACCAACACCTGACACGCCCCCGTGTGCCTGCAGGGACCAACCCAGGAATCTCGGACGAGGATGGGAAGAAGAGTGTGAAAGGCAGGACCCGGGAACCAGGGGAGCGGATCCAGACGTGGGAGAGGCCTCCCAACCCCACCAGCCGCCTCTCCCCGTCGCCATGGCAACCCCGACACCAAGGTAGCCCCACGGGCTCACCTTCGGGGAGAGCCGCCCTCCACCCAGCGTGCACCTGCGCAGCTCAAATAAAACCAACGAAGACGCCGCCTCCCGCGACACCCAGACAACCATGGCTTTCTTTTTCTGTTTCCCCCATCCCTAACTTATCCAGGGAACATATTCTCTTTTCACCCACATCCATGCAAGGGAGCTGGAGGTGGGGTGGGGGTGGGGGGATGCGTCCTGCACAACGACCACTTTTGCTGCAAAGATAGGAAGGCTGCTGCTGCTGCTGCTGCTTTTTTTTTTTTTTTGCCCCCGTTTTTGCGGGGGTGGACATCAGAGACGGAAGAAAACCGGATGCACACACACACACACACATGCACATCACAGTTGCCTAAAAAAGGCAAATCGACGGATAGGATCAAAATAATTTTCAGCCAAACGTCTCGGAGCATGTCTGTCGGGCAAGCTCAGTTTTGCCCCTGCAGGCAAAAAAAAAAAAAAAAAGAAAAGAAAAAGAAAAACGGTCTCTGCAGCCGATAAACTTGTTTCCAAGGCGGCTGTTGGATTTATGGTTAACACACACACGCAACAAACGCATCCGTGCGGGCGGGACCGCGCAACAGCAGCAGGAGCAAGAACCATGACGTATTCGGGAGAGCTTTCCAGAACGGCTTTCCAGCTCGAGCAAGACGCCCAGGGAGCCAATCTCGCTTTTGCATCTAGAACACGAGAGGAGCGGCGCACCCGGGAGAAGGCCAGGCCAGCGGTTACGGAGGCGGCGGCGACCCCTGTCGCGGAACCACCGCCCCGCCCCCCCTCCTCCCCCCCGGGGGACCACCGCGCTCCGAGCCCCGAGCCCCGAGCGGGGAGCCCCCTCCGACTCCACCCCCGCCACCTCTCCAGGGCCGGAGCCAACGCAAAACCGCCCTCTGCAAAGTAAAAAAGGAGGGAAAAAAAAAGAAACCCCAGAGGAAACTTGTGTCACAGAGCCTTTGCTCCACCGGCCAAAAAGGCGCCCGCCAAAGCCCCTGCGTCCGGGGCCGCGCGCGCTGCCACTAGTAAAGATGGCGGCCACAGGCGGAGCCGCTCCCGCCCCGCCAGCCACGACCCTTCACGCGGAGCCCTCCACGCCCGCCGCGGCTTGACGCATTGCAGGGGCGGCGCAGCCAATCAGACGGCTCGACGCTTTCCGGCCAACCACTGCAGGGTCGCGCTGGCCTATCAGAGCGCCCGTGTCACACGGAACGAGGAACGAAGGCTCCGCAGCGCCAGCTAAGCACCCGGCAGCTCACCGAGCGCGCGGTGGGGCGTGTGCGGCCGGCCCCGCCGTGTGCTCCTCCGCCGGGAGATATAGTGCGGTCGCCCCGCCCGCCCGGCCGCGCGCGCGCTCTTGAAAGGCCCCGGCGCGAGGCCCGCTCCTTCTCCCCGGCTCCGAGAGGCTCGGCCCGCCGGGCTGGCGCCCTCCTCCCCGCCCCCTGGGAGACAAGGCCCGAGTTCCGCGGCCCGGGCTCGTGTACCCGGCACGCTCCGCGGAAGCAGCGCTGCCGCCCTCATCGCGGAACCGCTCCCCGACGGCCTCGGAGCCGACCCCTCCTGTGGGCGCGCCGACGCCCCGGCCCCGGCCCCGGCCCCGGCCGCCCGACCCGCACGCTCCTGCGCGCTTCTGCTTCAGAAGGGCCCGTGCCCGGTTCCCGCCGGCCGGGAGGCGAAGGGGGCCCGCGGGGACCCGGCTGGGGGACCTGGCGGCCGGGGGAAGCTGCTGGCCGCCCCTCCCCCACCGAAAGCCCCTGTGACTTCTTGGGGGAAAGGCCCTCCTGGACTGAGGTCGGCATTCAGTGCAACAAGCCCTCGGGCATTCGAAACAATCCGACCCGGGAAGGCCAATCGACAGGCCCATGGGCACCCTAATAGCTGTTTGTTTGTTTAAGCACCCTGAAGCCGGGTGCATTGAAAAAAATCTGAGACCCAGGAAGGTCAGTCAACGGGCCTATAGTCACCCTAATAGCAATTATTTATTTGTTTGTTTGTTTATTTAAGCACCTCGAAGCCTTCATGCATTGAAAAAAATCTGAGATCCAGGAAGGTCAATCAACAGACCTATAGTGACCCTAATAGCTATTTATTTATTTATTTATTTAAGCACCTCGAAGCCCTCGTGCATTGGGAAAAATCAGACCCAGGAAGGTTAATCGACAGGCGTATAGTCACCCTAATAGCAATTATTTATTTATTTAAGCACCTCGAAGCCCTCGTGCATTGGGAAAAATCAGACCCAGGAAGGTTAATCGACAGGCGTATAGTCACCCTAATAGCTATTTATTTGTTTACTTATTTATTTAAGCACCTCGAAGCCCTCATGCATTGAAAAAAATCCGAGATCCAGGAAGGTCAATCAACAGACCTATAGTCACCCTAATAGCTATGTATTTATTTATGATTTGCATTTATTTATTCCTGAGAGACACAGAGAGAGAGAGGCAGAGACACAGGCAGAGGGAGAAGCAGGCTCCATGCAGGGAGCCTGATGTGGGACTCGATTCCAGGACCCCGGGATCACGCCCTGAGCTGAAGGCAGATAGATGCTCAACCACTGAGGCGTTCCCCCACAATAGCAATTTAGTAGCAGAGCACAGAGCACAGTCTAGGTTGTCTGTCTCCCAAGCCTGGTTTTTTTGTTGTTTTGGGTTTTTTGTGGGTTTTCTTTTTTCTTTTTTTTTTTTCTCCAGTAAATACCCTCACTTTCTGGAGCTGATGCTCTAGGTGTGAGATGGTTCAAGCCTTTGGGGAACTTGACTGTGCAACTGGGAAGAAAGTAGGGGAACTACAGGAATGCATTTCTCCGAACACAGTTTTCAGTGTCCTCCAGAAAAAGTAGCAGAGAAGAAACGTTACTTGGTTTATTTTCTGTACTCTAGGAATCTAGCTGAGAAAAATGAGGTCTCGTGGATTTCTTAGAACTGCTGTTTCGTTTCACATCCTCGATCTGTGATTTTGACACAATAGGGCTTTGATGATCTAATGATCTTTGTGATTGAACTAGTCTCTCTGTTTACATCCTGTTTCTAAGGTTGTGCTGTTAATAGTGTTTCCTGAGGCTTCACAACTGGTGGTGGTGTTTCTGCTGTACCCATGTAAAGGTTGTTCTTTGATCCAAGGCTGTAGTTGCCAGTAGCTGTTTATTGCTGCTTCTCAAACCTTTATTCAAAGCCTTGTTCAAAAAGGAGAAAAGCTGTGGTTTTCTTTCTGTAGGCGGCTAGTAGTCATCCCCAAAGATGCTTGCCAAGTGGGCAAATCTCTGAACTTCCAAACGAGCAACTCATCGTAAAGATACTTGCCCAAAGAAACAATACATCATATTTCTTTTGCAATATATATGTTATAGGAAATCTCTACCGTGACTTCTTTATGTTAAATCAGATCATGATGCCAGAAAAGAGATTTGACTGTGTCACTAACAAATTGGGAATTCCTGCGTAGGTCCCTTTGTTCTTGGGACCTCAAGTTTTCTATTCTGCAGAATGAGAGAATTGGGTTAGTTGATTTCCAGCTTTCCTTAATTGCTCTATTATGTTTATTCTGCTGTGAAGAAGTTAGGCCCAGCCCTTATCATGTCATTACATTTAGGCTTATCTACTATGTATAGTGCTTTAGGCTTTTAAAGTTACTTTTACATTTATTTTCACATGTAATCTTTGCTGTACTTCTGGAGGGAGAGTCCCCATTGCTTGAAAAGTTAGGTTTACTGTAAAGCCTGTCCCAAGATGATGTGAATGTGAATCATTGTGCTACAAAATATTCCTCTGGGCCTATTACTTCAATTCTAGTACATACCAAAACTGCTGCTTTCAGGTGGTCAGCAATTAGCTCCCCAGTTGTGAGCTCCTTAAGGATAGGGCCTATCCAATTCATCTTTATACTCTCTGTGCTTAGTGAATTTCACTTTACACTACAGGAGTTCAATAAAGATTCGTTAAAGGAATGAATGAACAATAATCGGGACAGTGGTAGAAGAATCCAGATGTGAATGTGTCTTTTGAGCTCCAAGAAAATCAACCAACCAATACTTAGTGATAGTCTACAATGTAGAAGGTAGTTTTTTTTTTTTAACACAATTTTTTTCCTCCAATTGTCTCTGCTTTTTATTTTTAAATTAAGGAAATATCATCATTGGGAAATTAATAATGTCTTCTTAAATATCAAGGGTTATCTCCAAGCTTTCCTTTGTGTGTATTCTATTACATTCTATGAACAACACAAAGATTTAGAAGAGAGAAAAAAAAATCAGGGGGCACCTGGGTGGTTCAGTGGTTGAGCATCTGCCTTTGGTTCAGGTTGTGATCCCAGAGTCCTGGGACTGAGTTCCACATCAGGCTCCCTGCATGGAGCCTGCTTCTCCCTCTGCCTGTGTCTCTGCCTCTCCCTCTGTGTCTCTCATGAATAAATAAATAAAATCTTTAAAAAAAAAAAAAAAAAGGACATTATCTTTTTTTGCAGGGAACACGACGTGAGACTCGATCCTGGGTCTCCAGGATCACACCCTGGGCAGAAGGCAGGCGCTAAACCACTGAGCCATCCAGGCTGCCCCAAAGATAATGTCCTTTACCCAGCTTTTGATCTTTTTTTTTGTAATTTGGGGGGATAAGTATCACAGTCAGTCAGTCTGAGTAGGTATGGCCTAGTCTGTTCTAAGTATTCTAATCAACTATCATTCAACAAAGTAGGACTTCCATAATGATCTTAATTTATTACTGTTTGTAAAAAGATATAACTCCTGAGTCAAGTCCCCTGTGACCTTAGCTCTATTTATATCCACATCTCCGGGGGTCTCCTAGTTACTAATGGAATTCTGCACAAATCCCTCCAAAATTCACAAGCAAAATATTTAGAATCATAAAATTCTAAATCTAGGAGGAACTACAGAAAGTCCATCTGGTCCCCCCTTTTCCATTTTGCGGATAAGAAAACTAAATTCTGAGAAGGGTATAGTTAGGGACAGAGTGGGCTTTAGGATCCTTAGCATACTGATCTTTCCTTTGACCTTTGAAAACATTTTAATCAAAGATTAATTGTAATAAGGGGAGCAGAGGAATGTTATCATCCACAAGGCCTCCCAGCAACTATGGAAAATCTTGAGATGACTTTGCTTTGAACTTTGTTACTCCATTTAGGGTTTGGCTGTCCTGAATTGTTCTCTGTGCTATGTCTTATCTATACAGCTGGTTTAAAATCTTTGACCTTCGTTTAAATTGCTGACACTTTCCTGTTGTTAAGCTTTATCAGTTTCTTTACTGTTGTCTTCTTCAGGCTAGCAGTGTTTCCCTTTCTTCTTCCCAAATGAGTTCAGAGAAGCTTATTTTCTGAAAGGAGTAACCAACAAATGAAAAGGAATGTAGCTATACAATTGTAATTCTTTTACAACATTCTGAAATATTTTAGGGAGTGTTGCAAAGTGCTAATAAAGAATAATCATGGTTTTATCTTCATTACTCATTATGCAACTTTTAGGCTGGTTTCTAAAAATTTGATTCTCTTCAGCTGATTTAAAACAGGTATGACTGGACTAGTTTAGAGCACGGTGCTCTTTCACAGAAAGGAAAAACTTGTTCTCTGGCTCTAGCAGCACCTAACCCCCTCACCTAGCTGGTTGTCTAGCAAATGATCACAAGCAAAAAAAAAAAAAAATTTAGAAAGAATAGCTCGGTGTGAGCCTCTGTATACAAAATACAGGCTGAAACAGTGTTCAAACCTCAAAGTATCCCAAAATACAAAGCTCCCGCAGGTACAAGGCGCTGAGTAGCTTTAATCTGTTCTCACCTTTCTTTGGGATTTGAAAATCAGAAATGCCTGTATGTGAATCACTTGTCCATAGGCCATTTAAAATATGGCTTGTATATTTTGCTGCTATTCAATTTGGGGGTCATTTCCTAGGTTTTAAACAATGTGAAACAGGTGCAACTATGAAAATTTGTGTGGCAGGGAAGAGCTGGAGCAGTGAAACCCGACACGATAAATCAGTTCTCTGAGTCACAAATCTCTTAGGCTGCTCTATAAGACGGTGATGACTCAGCAGCATTCCACTGGAGTGGTGGAGGGAGTGAGGCCGAGAGGGCTTGTTGCCCCGGGCAGCAGCCTGTTGGGGGCGATGGGAGACCTTTTGGATCTTCCCACTGCAGAGCCTTAGAATGACTGCCTCAGATTCCCTTGACTGGTCCTGAACTGACTTCTGACCTGACCTTTGCCATATTTAGCTGACACGTATTTTAGATATTATAGACACCCACACCTTATATTTGTCTAGGATTTTATTGTCTACAAACTAATCTGACATTCTTTTCTCTCTCATTTTCTCTTTTTTTTTTCCCTCACAGGAGCCCTTGAGGTATGTTGTGATTACAGCCATTTCACAGGTGAGATAGCTGAGTCTCTGGCTGAGTAGCCAAGGAAGCAGCCATTTAACATAGCAAATAATATTTCACAACGCTCTCCTCTTCTGGGAAATAGCTGTTGGCCTTGTCAAGGTTAATAGAAATAAAACCTTGAATAAACTTTCCCTGAAGTGAGACAAAATTTATTTCTATCCTCTTGTTTTTCGGAGGAGGGTGTGAGAAGCCAGGGGGCGTACCAATACTCATTTGTACAACTTGCAAACTCTCTTAAAGGTAAATCTTTTCAGTGACCGAATGGTCCACTCATCCCGTTGTGATGCCGAGGGTTGGTTTATTAGCCAATGACTCAGAGTCTCTACTTAGAATGAATAAAACTCAAGAAGCATTTTCACTGGACTTGGGCGTAGATAGTTCAGTTTTCCTATTCAAGTACAACTTGCCTTTGGCCATATTTTCTCCATCACAGGAACCTGGGAATGGATCCAGTTATGTGAAAGCAGAGAGAAAATTGCAGAAAGGATATGCTTGCTCAGGGTGCAGGTAAGGAGCAAGGCAGAAACAATCCAGCCTGTTCCTGAGGAGATGCGGCCTGCCACCAAATCTAGGGAGACTGATTTCAGGTGGTAGTTCAGCATTAAAGTAAAGATTTCCTTTTCCTCTTGTCTCTACTTTGGAAAATTTATGTCTGATATCTTCCCTAGTCCTGGGAGTGAACTGAACTCAATACTAACCAATTAAATAATGTATTGGTATTTATTGACTCAGGGACTATGCTGAGTTCAAAGAGTAAAACATGGAGCTTCTGCTACTATCTACATGAGGAGCTAAGATACATGAAAAGATATATCAGGTAAAAATGGCTAAGAGATGTGGAATTCGGGAAAGAAGTCCATTTGGAGCTATAAGAATCAGTAAAGTTGGAAAGATGTGGGATTTAAACTGGGCATGAAGGACCCCTAGGGTTTAGACAGGTGGTAACGATACAGACAGACATCTGACCCTGGAAATGGCATGGAAAGGACAATGAGCTGGGAGGACACAATGTTTATTCAGGGAACAGAGAGTAAACTGCCATGTGTGAAGCAGAGAATTCATATTTATAGAATAACAGAAGTAACTCTGAAAAAGTAGATCAACAAACTGTTGAAGGGCTTTGAATGCTAGGCCTGAGGACTTAGCATTTTCTCCCTGGTAGACACTCAGGAGCCACTGAAGGTTTTGGAGTGAAATGACACAATGAAACCAATCTGCTTGCCGTTTGCTGCCTGGCTCAGAAGGGGACAAGTTCCTTGGGATGAACAAAGAATCATGGCTCAGGTATTAAAAATTTGGGGGTCCTCAACATTCCTGATCCAGATGAACACGGATGTTTCTTTCCTTAAAAAAAAAAAAAGAAAGAAAGAAAGAGAGAAAGAAAGAAAGAAAGAAAGAAAATTCTTTAGAATTGTGCTGTCCAAATAAAACTTTTGTGATGATGGAAATATCCTATGCTGTGTAATATGGCAACCACCAGCATTTGGGCCTATTGAGCAGCTGAAATGTGGCTAATGACACTGAAGAACTGAATTTTTAATCTTAAGTAATTTTGCTATAAATAGCCACTTGTGGCTAGTGGCTACTATATTGGAGAACATGGCTCCTAAATGCAGGACCAAGGCTATCTGTTATGATTCAAAACCAAACCACACAGTTACCAAACTAGAGCTTCCCTCTGCGGGAATTGGTGAGGCCCATTGTTTGCTATAATCCACAATCGGCCTCAATTTATCTGATTAATCATCGTGGTCAGTTTTCTCTATATCAAGACCTCGTTGAAAGTACCAATCTGTGCCAATCACTGGTCTGATCTTCAGGCAAACTGAGTCACCCCAAAACATGCTATTCCAGCTTATACTGTGGCCACTTATCCCTTAATTCCATAGTTATCAGATCATCTATAAGCCACTAAATACCTATTGTAGGGATATCTTAGACCAGCTCTCTGGTTTGTCCCCTCCTCTAGCACATACATGAGCCATGAGAAGTTGCTGTGTGTTTGGAAGTTGGTTAAAGTGACTCGTCTGCTTGACTTTGGGATTAATAGGGAAAATGGTGACTTAAGAATTTCCAAAATAAAATGACTTTGAGGATACACTTCTCAGTAGGTCAGCTGCATTAAAAAAAAAAAAGAAAGAAAGAAAAAAGAAAAACAAAAACTCCTGGCTTGGATTTAGTGTAAACAACTAAAGCACAAAAAGCTGTGATCTTATCCCATTGGGCATTTTAGAATCTGAATTCACATACTTGTTTCCTAAGTCTGTACAACCATTGGCTGCCTGTGACTTAAGAGCTCAGTGGGTGAAAGCACAGAGCTAATGAAGCCCAAGTCATGGGTCCAGACTTATTAATGGCCAATTATTTTGCTCTGTTCTGTATCCCTGACCCCAACTTGCTGTGCTGCATATTCATGACCTTGGTCACAAGGGTAGAACAGGCCAGAGAGGGAATCGTGCAAATCCATCACCACAGCTACTAGGAAAACAAGCACAAGCCCTGTGAATGGAGGGCAAGATATGTCCTCTATTCCACAAAGGAAAGCATTAATAAAAAAAAAACAACAAGAATAGGGCAAACATATAAGGTGGATGGTGCTGTTTGGAAATATTGTACTTTAGACCATTAACTAAATATATTGATGAATATTGAAAGCTGGAACATACTGCAGGGCATTTAGTCTGTTTATGATTCACTTAATATCATAGGACACTAAATAGACATATACTAAAATTGATCATGTTTTTCTCCTGGTACAAGGTCTTGGTCTAACACTTGCTTATTGTGTTCTGATGGTAACATTTAAAAATCTCAGTGTAATGCTAGAATTCTCCCTTTATTCTTTACCTTTATAAGAGCCATTCGTAAAAGATTATACCAAAAAAAAAAAAAAAAAAAACCTTCACAGCAAAATTTAAAATGGAAAAATAATGGAAATGTTTGTTATTAGAGTAATAATGTTTGTTGTTAGAGATAGTAAGGCTTTTATAATAATCCTGTATAACGTTTAATGAAATATAAATCCACACACAAACAGCAAGAATCTGTTCCAGCTCATGAAGATGATTAGTGAGGTGGAGAATCCCAAATAGCAGATAATCATCGAAATATTATGGGGGGGGGATCCCTGGGTGGCTCAGTGGTTTGGCACCAGCCTTTGGCCCAGGGCGCGATCCTGGAGTCCCGGGATCGAGTCCCGCGTCAGGCTCTCGGCATGGAGCCTGCTTCTCCCTCCTCCCGAATCTCTGCCTCTCTTTCTCTCTATGCCTATCATAAATAAATAAATAAATCTTTTAAAAAATCTTTAAAAAAATAAATAAAAATCTTAAAAAAAAAAAAAAGAAAGAAATATTATGGGGTAGAGAAGGAGGGATCTGGGGACGGTGGTGAGGGAGAAGACAAGACTTCTTTCCTGTGGGATAGGTCGGGGGCTCCAGTTTGGCATTACACATTTCTTGCGGAAAATCCTCTAACTGAATAATCCATCCATGAAGGCAGCACTGACTATAGGTATATGTAGTGAATGGATTTAGACTGGATACTTTGTAAAAGTCATCAAACCAGCTCTGGCTTGCTTGCTCTCTTCTCTCACAGTTATTTTCTCAAAAGAATGTAAGCTTCATGAAGGCAAGAGGATCTATTTATTTAACATCTACCGTATTCCTTGTGCCTAGAAGAGTGTAGTACAAGAAATACTCAAATAGAGCCCTGTTCTGAGGCAGATCTAAGTATGTCCATGTATTTTCTGAATATATACTGGCGAAAATGAGGGCTATATTTGTATTAATTTTTTAAAATATTTATTTATTTGGGGATCCCTAGGTGGCTCAGCGGTTCCGCGCCTGCCTTTGGCCCAGGGCATGATTCTGGAGACCCAGGATCAAGTCCCGCCTCTCTATGTCTATCATGAATAAATAAATAAAATCTTAAAAAAGAAATGTATTTATTTGAGAGAGAGAGCACATATACAAATGGGGGAGGGGAGCAGAGGGAGAAACATTCCTTGCTGAGCAGGAAGCCCAAATGGTTACTTGATCCCAGGACCCCAAGATCCTGACCTGAGCTGAAGGCAGGTGCTCAGCTGACTGAGCCACCCAGGCTCACCTGTTTGTATTAATTGATGTCTTATTTTTATTTATTTATGATAGTCACAGACAGAGAGAGAGGCAGAGACACAGGCAGAGGGAGAAGCAGACTCCATGCACCGGGAGCCCGACGTGGGATTCGATCCCGGGTCTCCAGGATGGCGCCCTGGGCCAAAGGCAGGCGCCAAACCGCTGCGCCACCCAGGGATCCCCCAAAACCTGATTTTAAGACATCAATTAGGGATCCCTGGGTGGCGCAGCGGTTTGGCGCCTGCCTTTGGCCCAGGGCGCCATCCTGGAGACCTAGGATCGAATCCCACGTCGGGCTCCCGGTGCATGGAGCCTGCTTCTCCCTCTGCCTGTGTCTCTGCCTCTCTCTCTCTCTCTGTGACTATCATAAATAAATAAAAATTAAAAAAAAAAAATCAGGTTTTGTTGCAAGACAGTTTTGTGAAAGAGAAACTTTAAAGACCAAATCCTGGAGATACTGCATGGAGCAGGACCAGGGTTAGGGAGCTCTTAGAGCAATCTCTTTCTCTGAAAGCACAGAGAACTTACCCCCTCTTTTTTTTTTTTTTAAGATTTTATTTATTTATTCATGAGAGACAGAGAGACAGAGAGAGAGAGAGGCAGAGATACAGGCAGAGGGAGAAGCAGGCTCCATGCAGGGAGTCTGACTTGGGACTCGATTCTGGGTCTGCAGGATCACGCCCTTGGGCTGAACGCAGCGCTAAACCGCTGAGCCACCGGAGCTGCCCAAGACCTCACCTCTTTAAAAGCCTCATCTGCAAAATGAGGAGTGTCCTCCAGCTATAAAGCATCACAGAGCAAATGGTTTTTTTTTTTTTTTTTTTTAATTCAAATTTTAAGTAGTTAACATACAGTGCAATATTGGTTTCTACAGTATAATTAAGTGATTCATCACTTACATACAACACCCAGTGCTCATCACAAATGCCCTCCTTAATGCCCATTGTCCCCCACCTAGCCCATCCCCCACCTCCCCACCCTCCACCTCCCCTCAATTTGTTCTCTCTATAGTTAAGAGTTTCTTTTGGCTTGTTTTCCTGTCTCCCCCCCCCCCCCATATGTTTATCTGTTTTGTTTCTCAAATTCCACAAATGAGTGAGATTATATGATTTATTTCACTTAGCATAATACACTCTAACTCCATCCATGTTTTGCAAATGGCAAGATTTCATTCTTTTTGATGGCTGAGTAATAGTGCATTATATATATATATATATATATATATATACATATATATATATATACCACATCTTACAAAGTGTTTTGCTTGGAGTTTTCTTTAATAAATACCCTGCTCCTCCTGTGGGAGATGTAGCTCTTACTACATTCCTATGACCTTATTTTACTTTCAAATCCTCGGGTAAGAAGTATTTCTTTAAAAAACAAATTTTACTTTTTAATTTGTTTTATGATTTTATTTTTAAGTAATCTCCTTACCCAATGTGAGGCTCAGACTCACAACCCTGAGGTCAAGAGTCCCATGTTCTATGGGCTGAGCCAGCCAGGCACCCCTAAAAAACAGGTTTTAATATTAATCTTTGTGCTTCTTTCTCCCACCAGAAAATTAAATTAAAAATAAATTCTATTAAATCACAGGAGATAGTTATAGTGTAATGTCCAATGTGTTTGGAGCTAGATCTTTGGGTTCTACCACTTAAATTAGGAAAATCACTGAATCTTCCAGTGCCTGTTTCCACATAAGGATAATAATACCTGCCTCATGGAGAGGGCAGGAGAACAAAATAATGCATTTAGCACAGGGCCTAGTCATAGTCAATGCTCAGCAAAATTCTTTTTACCCATCTTAGAGAGAGAGAGAGCATGAATAGGAGGGGCAGAGGGAGAAGAAGAGAGAATCCCAAGCAGGCTCCACACTGAGCATGGAGCCCAAGCCCGGGCTCATGACCCTGAGATCAGTCTCATGACCCTGTGATCATGACCTGAACCGAAATCAAGAGTCAGACACTTAACTGTGCCACCCAGGCACCCTAAGGTTGTTTTCATTTTTTAAAAAAATATTTTATTTATTTATTTGAGACAGAGAGAGAGAGAACACGGGCAGGGGAGGAGGGGCAGAAGGAGAGAAGGGGTGAGAAGCAGATTCCCCACCTAGCCGGAAGCCCAATGAGGGGCTCAATCCCAGGATGCTGGGATCATGACCTGAGCCAAAGGCAGGTGTTTAACTGATTGAACCACCCAGGTCCCAAAGTTGTTTTCATTTTTAATGTATTTCCATTTCTTCATTTGCGCCCTTCATCTTCCACATACGCATGTTTGTGTGTATGTATATATGTATGTGCATGATATGTACATTAATAATCATATATATTATAATCCGAGGCACAGAGTTTTATAGCTGGAAGGAATTTATAGGTCAAGTCCAAAACTCCTGTTTTATTTCTGAGTATGTATGATTTTTACATTCGTATTCTATCAGACTTAGAGTCTGACAAAGTGATGAAGTGGTGATTTGGTTAATGACAGAATGACATTGCAACCTTAGATGCCTGGCTTGGGACTGCATTTTTTTTTTTTTTTTGTCTTCCATGTGATGTTATTTTATTTAAATAATAACAATGATAATAACCATTTCCTCTTAATATCTTAAGCTATTCCATAGACTTTGGGTTCTCAGTAGAAAATGGTATCACAATAATGTGGCTAGTTTCCTGATTGATCTCTCCATAAATTAGGAAGTTTATTGATCTAAAAGAGTATATTTGGAGATGCCTGGCTGGCTCAGTAGGTGGAGCATGCAACTTTTGATCTTGGGGTTGTGAGTTTGAGCCCCATGCTGGGTGTAGAGATTATTTAAAAGTAAAATATTTTTTAAAAATTATTTTAAGATTTATTTATTTATTTTAGAGAGAGAGAGAGAGAGAACAGGCAGGGGTGAGTAGGGGCAGAGGGAGAGAGAGAATCTCAAGCAGACCCTCCATTAAGTTCAGAGCCCAACCCCAGGCTCCATCCCAGGACCCTGAGATCATGACCTGAGCTGAAATCAAGAGCTGGCCACTTAACTGACTGAACAACCTAGGCACCCCTAAAAATAAGATATTTTTCTTTTTAATAAAATCTTTTTAAAAACCATGATAAAATAACTTCTCAGCCTTTTGGCTAAGATCAAATGTAAAAAAATATTATTAAAAACAAGAGTCTAGGGTGCCTAGGTGGCTCAGTTGATAAAGGGTCTGCCTTTAGCTCAGGTCATGATCCCAGAGTCCCAGTATTGAGCCCTGCATGGGGCTCCCCACTTAACGAATGGGGAGGGGAGTCTGCTCCTCCCTCTGACCCTCCCCCATGTTGTGATCTCTTTCACTCTCTCAAATTAATAAGTAAAATTAAAGAAAAAAAAGTCCATTTGACTTTAATGAAAACCCAGGGATCATCTAGGTAGAAGAATCTACTTCATGAAACAGGAAAATCCTTCACATTGTATGTTTAAAGTTTTCAGATATTGATTTCATTAATATATAATCTATTATTAGGACCCCTGTGCAAGGGCCTAGGCTCTACTTTATGCTCCATCTTTGATTCACAGTAAGATCTTGGGCAAGTCACTGACCTTCTCATATTTCAGTGTGTCAAACTAGCCAAAAAACTAAAGGATGACCTCACTACAAACCCAGTAGACTTGAAAGGTGAGACGTGCTTTGATACACTAAAGAATTACCAAAAGAGAACTTAAGCTAGTAAAGATTCAGAATAATGAATTTTACTAGATGAGTAAAAATGATTCTACAATGTACAGTTTTTAGCAAGTAAAGTCATGAAAAAGTTTCAAAGTATTTTATTTGGGTGACATTGGTTAAGTGATGAGGGAGAAATACTATTTTCAAAATCATGGATTGTTGCAATTTAACCAAAATAATCTAAGGAACGGAAGACAGAATTTAATTAATATTTTTTTCAACCCAGTATGTATTTGTAAATGCCATAATCAATAGGGAAGAATGTTCAGTGTTGATGAATTTAAGACAATATCTTTATTCCATAGTGGCATCCCATCATAATGCCCTCTATATTAGCTTTTCACATATTTTTTTGTAAAAAACTTTTTAGTATTACCATGTATAAAGTCCTGCTAGACTGTATTTCTACTGTGCTTCACATCATGAGTCTGTAATAATTAAGCACATTTCATTTCTAGGCCATTATTTCCCCTTACTAATATAATATATACTGTATTTTTTTTTAAATTTTTTATTTATTTATGATAGTCACAGAGAGAGAGAGAGAGGCAGAGACACAGGCGGAGGGAGAAGCAGGCTCCATGCACCGGGAGCCCGATGTGGGATTCGATCCCGGGTCTCCAGGATCGCGCCCTGGGCCAAAGGCAGGCGCCAAACCGCTGCGCCACCCAGGGATCCCTATATACTGTATTTTTAAATGTACTTCAGTACATGAAGAGCCTGACAAAAGAATATAAGTTCCTAGGGTGCCTGGGTGGCTCAGCGATTTGGTGCCCGCCTTCAGCCTAGGGCATGATCCTGGAGACCCAGGATCAAGTCCTGCTTCTGGCTCCCTGCATGGAGCTTGCTTCTCCTGCTGCCTATGTTTCTGCCTCTGTGTCTCTCATGAATAAATAAATAAAATCTTAAAAAAAAAAGAATATAAGTTCCTTTAGAAATGAAGCAGTTTTGAGATGTATTTGGCCCTTTCGATTTTTAACTCACCAGATTATTGAGTGTTCTTTAAATTGATTTTGCATTAGTTCCTTTCCCTCTATTTCCCCATTTCCAACTCTGCCACTCAGGTTTCCTGCCATAGCAAGCACAAGAGGAAGAAGAGGAAGAGGAGGAGGAGGAGGAAGATGAGGACTACTGGTAGATGTGTGAAGTGCATAATGTCTTTTTAATCTGCAGAGAGGAGGTAACACCATTCCCTGGCTTGCTGCTGCAGCCTCTTTAAACCGAATGGCACATTCACCCTTTTTGCAGCATGTCAGAAGGAACAGCAGTAAGAACAGTTCCCAAGAGGTGATCCCAGAAGTCTTGCAGCATCTGCAATGTGCCTGAGCATTTTTCATTAAAAAAAAAAAAAGTCTTTTCTGTAGAGTTTGTCAAAGCCAGAAATAAACGTAACCAAGGAAGCCCTTTCTAGCAGAGTTTGTCAATTACACACTTTGCACATTCTCTGAACCAGTAAACAAACGGCAGATTGCAACTGTTGCCCAGGCCCTGTAAACAAAAGATCAAATTCTGTGTTCTGCCTTGGCAAGAAAACTAACTGCAGCATTTTGTCAAGATTTTTTTTTACAAGTTCTCATTTCCAATTAATAACTGAAATTGCCTTTTTTTTTCTAGTTTACAGAAAAACTGACATTAGTAAACTTAAAGAGAAAATATTTTAAAGAAAGGAACAGAATCCACATTGTACATTAAAATATGATCTAGCTCCCCTGTAAAGACAACTCGCGTGTGTTCCACCTCTAAACTAGGGGATTCTAAGCGCCTATTTTTTTCTCCCCTTTGTTTTTAGGAATAAAGACCTGATCCCTCTCAGGACCAGGAAAATGAAGAAAAAAAAAAAAAAAACCCACAAAAATCAAAGCATGAGTTTCAAAGTCTACGGAAGATTCACACAGGTACAAGGCCAGAACCAGGATGAATAGTATTTTCCATAGGAAACAAAACAGTAAAGGGAGAGATATTATTCAAGCATACAAAAAACATTCAGTGGAAACGTGAAGACATTAGGAGCCTGGCTAAGTATTATGGGCATGACACAGATTTAGCAACTCGGCATATAGAATTTGTTTCAGAAATTGCTTCAACTATCTATCTATGTATTTCAAAATTTTAAAAGAAAAAGCATCTAGCCAGTTTCTTGCGCCAGGAAAACTGCCATGTCCCTTCCAGACCCTCTGCAAGGCCGGGAAGCGCGCAGGCAATTCCTCGGTCCCCAGCTCCCCGCGGCCGTCTCCTGCCCCGGGACCTCCGGAACTCCCCGAACGGAGGGCGGCTAGCTGGGGAGCCCCGGGGCGCCGGGCCTGGGGGACCGGGCTGCCCCAGGAGAAGGTGTAAGAGATGTGATTTGGAGGGGGGTGTCCCACAGGTGGAGGTGGGGCAGGGGTGGGAGGCGGACAGCTTCCCAATAAAGGGCCGCCCCCGGTCACGGCTGTGGAGGCTCTACGCCGCCGGCCGGCCCCGACGGGGGGTCTCCCGGGACCCCGCGCCCCCCCGCCCCGGCCTCTGCTCCGCCCCTGCAGGGCGCTCGCCGCCGCCGCCCTGGCCCTGCGCGTCCCGGGGCCCCCAGCCCGGGCCAGCGGCGGGCGCGGCGGGGCGGAGGGGGCGGGGCGCGGGGGGCGGGGCGCGGCGGGCGGGGGCGGGGCCCCGCGGGCGAGGCCCGGCCCTCCCGGCGGCGCCCCGAGCGAGCGGGCCGCGGCCGCGGCGGAGGGATACGGAGCGCCGTATATATACCGCGGGGCGCAGGCTCGCGCTTCGGCAGTGGTGCTGGGAGGCTCGCGGGCGCGGCGCCGTTCCTCGCAGTCGGGCGGCGGCAGCGGCACAGGCTGAGCGCACCTCGCGCCGTAGCAGCGGCAGCGGCAGCAGCAGCGGAGGCAGCCCCGCGGTCACAGCCCCTGCGCTGGTGCAGCCACCCTCGCTCCCTCTGCGCTTCCTCCCTTCGCTCGCACCATGGTAGGTCGGGGTGGTGAGCGGCGGCGCAGCTGCTGCCTTGCCCGTGATTTCTTCCAGATATTTAGTTCAGCGCCCCCCCTTTGGACGGTGGTTTCCCCCCTCTTTTCCGGGTGTTATTACGCAGCAGCCGCGGTCCGGGAGGACGCACTTTGGATTTGCATCGCGCTTTCCTCGGCCAGGGCGTCTTAATCAGGTCCTGGTCCCTCTCGGAGCTGGACGTGGCCGTGCGCTGTCGGCGGGCAGGGGCTCCGGGGCCTTCCGCATCCTCCCCCTCCCCCAGCCCCGCACCGCTGCATCCAGCGCGCCGCACCCGGGCGTCCCGCAGCGCCGCGCCTGGGCCGGGGCCCCGGGGGGGCGGGGGAGCCGGGCGGGGCCGGGCACTCGGTCCCCCTCCCCCCGCCTCCCCCCGCCGCCCCAGGCTCGGAGGCGGCGGGCCCGGCGGGCGGCGGAGAATGAATGGGCCCGCGCCGGCCCGTGGCGCACCTCGCTCCGGCCCCGGCGTGAGGGGCGCAGCCCGCGTCCGCCTCCTCCCCCACCGGCGGCCCCGGCTCCGCGGCTCAGCCGCCTCCCTCCCGGGGGGCGCGGCGCGGGCGTGGGCTGGGAAGGAAGGAGCCGGGGAAGGGTGGGGTGGGGGCAGGAAGGCGAGGGGTGGGGGGCGGAGAGGGCGGAAGCGGCGGGCCGGCCGCCCTGCGCCCGGGCGGGGCCCTGCGGTGTGGCCGGGCGCGACCCCCGCGTCTGCACCCTGCAGCCCCCGCCCAGTGCGGCGGTGCAGGCGTGCGTGCTCCTCGGTGCACCGGGAGGCCCCTTCCCGCGGGAGGCGCTCGGCTCGCGCTAATTGGGGCGGGGGGGCGGGGGAGGAGGGAGCTGGCGCGCGGCTCGGTTTCCATTAGAGACGCAAAGTTTCTGCCCCGGGAGGAGGCGGCGGTGCGGCTCGCCGCCTGGGGGAGCAGAAGCGGGTGGGAGGCGCGGGGCGGGCTCGGCGGGAGTGGGAGCGCAGGGGGTCCCGGCCGGGAAGGGCGGTGCCCCCGCCCGCTGCGCCCCGCTGCGCCCCGCTGCGCCCGGGGCACGCGCCCCCGCCCGGCCCTGGCCGCCTTGCGGTCCGCGGGGAGATGCCCTCCGCGTTTCCGCTTTCTCTGCAGCGTCTAGATTGCCAGATGCGCCTGTGCGCCCCGCTGGGTGTGTGCTCGGCCCCTTCCTCCGGGGCGGGCGGGGCTGACATCACCGCGGGCTCCTGGCTTGGCGGGATGGGGAGGTGGCTCCCGCCGGGCCCCAGCACCTCTGCCCTCCGGGCCTGAGCCACTTGGGGGCGGGGGCTTCTTGGTCGAGGAAGGCCGATGCTCTCGGAATCCTCCCCGACCGAGAGTTCGGCGGTGAGGCGGGACCGTGGTCCCCGCCAGGGGGGCAGCTCTGGCTCCAGGTGTGGCAGGGCTCCCTGTTGTACGAAGACAGGTGTTGTCCTGGCGTTACGTAAACCATCGTCTCCTTCGTGGGATATAAAGAGAACCGCCTTCCCGTGACTGGGGTAGAGAGGAAGGAAGACCCGATTCTAATTAAAAAAAATAAATAAGTTTTCCCTTAAATCCGTCTGTTGGAACATCGCACCTCTTGGGCAAGTTTTTTTCATTTGAGAACGTAAACAGAAGGTGGTTAGCGTTCTGTGAGGACCTAGTGTGTGATCGGCTTCCTTAGGTGTCCTTCAGTGAAATAAAAAACACATACCAGCTCTCCTTGCAGGCTGGAGGCACGGGGCTTCGGTTCCGTGTTGCAGCGAACCGGACAATGCAAGTGTGAATTTCCTTCATGGCTGTCCCCACCCTCCAGTAAAGTGTGTTTATCATGAGCGGCTCTTATGTCATCCTGAAGATTGGTAGAGTAAATATTCTCCAGCAGAGTTAGTAGTTGCTCTTTTTCCAGAAAAGACAAGGTGCAGTCTCATAATTATTATGTACTTTTGTGTGTACATAACGTTTGCACTCGTAACCGCTCACTTGTAGGGGTGGTTGCATTTTTTCCCCTGGTTTCTCTATCAAAGATAATTGGACTGAGGGCATCACACATTATACACGGTAGGCTTTTAATAAATAACTGCCTAATTTAAATGGAAAGCACTTACTACACGGAAATGAAGTTGGTGGGGGTAACCCATTGCTGCGTATTTATTTTTTCCACTTAATTGTATCTGATAGAATAGATATGAAAGCCTGTTAATCCCACTCAATGCCATTATGTAACGCCTATTTGGAGATTTTGGAGCACTCGCAGCAATGCGCTAAAGGTGCGCTAAAAGCCTGCCCCTGGCCACGATCCTGGCTGTGGTGACAGCAGCGTCAGGCTGGGATCCTCGGGTGGAAGGGGGGGACTGCGGTGTCCCTGGCGCAGTAGGTGGCGCGCTTTCTCAGAGCTGGCCGCGCCATCTGATGTGGTGTGGCCTTTTGCCACTAGAGGTGCCATTTTTCAAATTATGAACTGACCCATCCTCGGTAGACCTCTGAGCACACAGCCACAGGCCCAGCAAAGAAAACCTGAAGTGAAATGTCACTTGTTTGTCACCCTTTGTTTTTTAAGATAGCACAAAGTGTTCCATTTGTTCTGATTGTTTTCATCTAATGGCTAACATTTGCAAATGGTTGGGTTTTTCTTTTTTTAAGATTTTTTTTTTTTTTTAAAAGTCAGTATCAAAAGTGTTATTGGGAAAACTCTTGCTCTCAATCAACGCTTGCATTGAGTTATAACCTCTTCTTTCTTTATGTAGGCTGATCAGCTGACCGAAGAACAGATTGCTGGTAAGTTGATGACTTTAGGAAGTCCCAGTAGGCCAGAACTAGGCACCCACTCAGTTTGAGTGACTTCTCTGACCCTTCCCCCCCTATAATTTGATCAGTTTTCTAAGAACTTATTTAAATGGAAGCAATCAGCAGAAATATTTGGGTCAGGTGTTAATTCCTTGCCAGTGTTTACGAGGCAGTATGAAAGGGAGTGGAGCTAGGAATACTTGTTCACCCTGGAGTGTTTGACTTTGTGGTGGTCAAGGCTTTGCGTGTAATGAGATTGCGCCGAGCCTGCTACTCAGAAATGCAGTGTAGAATTCTTGTGCCACAGGTGTTTTAGTAATTCACCATGAAGGCTTGTGCTTTCTATTGGAAAATAAATGGGAATGGGTGAAAATGAGGGTTGGGACTACAATAATAATAATTAAGGGAGTTAGTTTAGATTCTAGCTTTTGGTATTCCTTAGAGGACTTTTTTGAGGGGATTTCTCTTTAGGAAACCAGGGATACCTTTGAAATGCCATAAGTCCCATATGGAGAGGACACGCTGGTTACCTGGGAATAGGTTTCTAGTAACCCCTGTGAAATGAGTTCAGAGGGCTATAGAAATTTAACAGGAAGGGACTTTAAGGGAACACGTGGACCAATCTTCACTTGTCAGAGCAGACTAATTTGAGTATGTTGGCTTAGTTTTCTTTAAAAATATGAAGATACTGTGGTTTTATGGAATCGGTTACCAGGAGCAGTGTTTGCTCTATGGACTGCTGAATGAAGGTCTGTCCAATGGGACTATTGTGGTCTTTATTTCAGTAGATAAAGACCAGGCAGTTTCTGATAATGTGCAGACTTGGATGGTTTGCTTTGGCAAGCCCAAGGGAAGTGTGTGCTGTGGCTGGGTTGGGTAAAGATGTTCATTCTAAAGGGTAAACTTTTGTTTTCAGAGTTCAAGGAAGCTTTCTCCCTATTTGACAAAGATGGCGATGGCACCATCACAACAAAGGAACTTGGAACTGTCATGAGGTCACTGGGTCAGAACCCAACAGAAGCCGAATTGCAGGATATGATCAACGAGGTGGATGCTGACGGTGAGGGTTTAGACCTATGAATGAGTGCCAGTGTTGTGTAATTCAAGTTCAGACATGTCACAAGATTGTCTTTCAGGTCCCCAGAGCAAAGCAAATGCGCAGCGATCCTTTCGGTGGTTGCCTTACAGCCGTTGACAATGAAAATAGAAGATTATGGGCCTGCCTTTGGCTGTGCTCACTGTCTAGAACATTTCCTGGATCAGATCGCTGTATTGTTCTTTTCTACTTGCCATGACCTACAGCTCAATCTTTTATCAACTGGCCAATGAGTCTGCGCTGAGTACTTTGGGGAAGTAAAAAATAGCCATAGACCTTATAAAAAAGCTTACTGTCTCCAAGCGGAGTGGGAAGTGAAGTGGGAGAGGAGCACTCTTAAGCATTAATATAGAATTGAGTACAGTGTGAACTGTAGACCTGTTTATTGAAGAGAATTTTGAGGATCGTGTGAAGCTTAGTGGTGGCGTGTTTGATGACTGCAGGAAGTAGATTTATAGAACAGAAGAGGAGGATGAATACAACTGTAGAGCAAGAAGGAACAAGCAATACCCCTGTAACAGTGGGTCTCCAATTGGTTACCGATTCCAGTGAACAGTAGACCTTTTATTGTTCACGTCTCTCAGCAGTTTTGGAGCATTCCCCTCTCTAAAAAGACCATGTCTTTTTGGAAACCATGTACTTTGTAACGTTGTAGAACATGGTAAACTTTTAAAAAATGAGTGAAGAATAAACAGTTGGGACCTAGACTGTTTTCTAGATGATTGGTTTGATAGCCATTTGAACGATTACAGTCTTGTAAATTGATAAAGTAGAGTTAAATTTGGTCACATACATTTCGAAGCAGGGGTTTGAGTGAGCTGTTTAACATGTGGCTTCAGCCCATCCAAGCTACTTTGAAAAGAGTTTTCATCCATATTAACGTTTTGGCAAAGAGGTAGTTCATAATTCTGTGTTACGTGAATATCATAAATGCTTTAAAATTTTGAAGGCCAAAAGATTTCTAATTACTACTTTGATTTTAAGGTACTGGTGAAAATAAGTAACTTAACCTAAGGCTTTTTTTCTTTTAACTTAATTTTGTTTTTGTTTAAGTCAAGTTACTCTGTTAAACTGGTGGCTTGTCTTTGGGGGGGGGGGCCGGTGCTCACCTAATTCTTAGTGTTAAGAGGGGAAGTTGTTTGGGGGTACTGGCCATACAACAGACTATTCTGACAGTTTCCTAAGTGGTCATGGTAGACTTATGAAAACACTTCCCAGCCTTGCCCTTACTGGGAAACAAAGATCTTGATTTTGGAAACAAAAGTGATTAGATGACTTATCATGTGACCAAGAAATGCTTTCTGGAGAAGACTTTGTGATACTTTATTGTCTGTGGCATAACAAAGTCTGTTTTTCCCCCTTCCGTAATCCTTGTCTTCTGTAAAAACATTTTGTTATACTGGCTGGCCAGTTCTGGGCCTCGACCAGCATCACTAGCCAAGGCAGAGGTAGGTCCAAGTGCTCACCTGCGCTTGGTGGGGGGGGGGGGGGGGTGGGGGGGGGTGGCGCGGCAGGAAGGAATGGAAGGGTGCCGTGTGCTTTTTCCTCTGGAGTTGCACAACTGCCTTAAGTGGTCACAAACCTACACGTGCGGTGTCCTGTGCATCAAGAAGGGCTGGCCGGCACCCTGATTTACTAGTTTGAATCCCATGAATCATGTGAAATCACGCTGCAAAGTATTTGAACAGTTTAGACTAACAAGTGGTGTAACCTAATAAGATAACTTATTGATTTGCCCAGGTGAGTCTTAACCATTTTATAAGGTGCTTTTAAGAGGACTACTGCCGAGTAGCATTACTGAAGCACTTATTTTACATGAGCTTTTGTCTTTTAATTTGAGGTAATGGCACCATTGACTTCCCGGAATTTTTGACTATGATGGCTAGAAAAATGAAAGATACAGACAGTGAAGAAGAAATTCGCGAGGCATTCCGAGTCTTTGACAAGGTAATCTTGGGTCTGTGTTGGAGACGGCACTTACACATATGGCTGTTTGGCTACTGCTTCTAACACACTTTGAACACTTAAATACAATTGCCGGGGCCTCTGCGATCTCACTTCCAAATGTGCCCACTCCTTACGGCAGCCTCACTGGGTGAGGGTAAGCATTGTTAGTAGTGGGGAGGTCTGAACCGAGATTTCTTGATTGCTGCGCTCCATCTGTTAGCTCTAGCCAAGCCCTCACCTTTTTGGTGCACACCGGGTGCACATATGTAGTGGGTAGGGGTGGGAGCCGGAGCTGGGCCAGCTGTCACCGTGTGCAGAGTTGGCAGTGCTGCCCGAGGGCACGCATAAGTCACAGAGCTGCTTGCCCGTTCAGAAACACTGCCCACCACTCCCAGTGACACTTGCTTGACATTCACAGGATGGCAACGGTTACATCAGTGCGGCAGAACTACGTCATGTCATGACAAACTTAGGAGAAAAACTAACAGACGAAGAAGTAGATGAAATGATCAGAGAAGCAGATATTGATGGAGATGGGCAAGTCAACTATGAAGGTAAAAAGCACTACGCCTCTTTAGCTTCATTTTTAATAGTCTTCCTTTTGGTGTCTATGAACAAGTTAACTGCTTCACCAGACACTGATCTACATTTATTTTCTTGATGCAGAGTAGAGATGTTGTGTTCATTAAAGCTGCTTTTGAAGATAACCGAAAGTTATGATTGTTTGTCTTTTCAGAATTCGTACAGATGATGACTGCAAAATGAAGGCCTACTTTCAACTCCTTTCCCCCCTTCTAGAAGAATCAAATTGAATCTTTTACTTACCTCTTGCAAAAAAAAAAAAAAAAGTTCATTTACTCATTCTGTTTCTATATAGCAAAACTGAATGTCAAAAGTACCTTCTGTCCACACACACAAAATCTGCATGTATTGGGTGGTGGTCCTGTCCCCTAAAGATCAAGCTACACATCAGTTTTACGATATAAATACTTGTACTACCTTAATGATAAGGAAGCACTTAGTGGACTCCTTGCAGTTCCATTTGCTCATGATTAATACACTGTTTGGGCTGGCCAGTTTTTCATGCATGCAGCTTGACAATTGAGCACAGTCAGGCATTTGTATTAAAAACGAAAAATGAAAAAACAAATCTAAAACGTACTCAACTGGGTTCTAGTTCAATTTGTTAGTAGAAATTGTCATAGCTGGTTTACTGAAAACATTTAAAATTGGTTTACCTCAGGATGCTGTGCAGAAAAATGGGTGAAGGATAAACTGTCTAAATGTAGCCCCACTTAGGACGGCCCTCCCATACTTCCATGTGCCCCTTCCCCCCACCCATGGTGACAATGACACACATCCTGGTGGCATGCGTGTGTTGGTTTAGCGTTGTCTGCGTTGTACTAGAACGAAAATGGGTGTCAGGCTTGTCACCATTCACACAGAAATTTAAAAAAAAAAAAAAAAAAGGAAAAAAAAACATTTTACCAAGGGAGCATCTTTGGACTCTCTGTTTTTAAAACCTCCTGAACCATGACTTGGAGCCAGCAGATTAGGCTGTGGCTGTGGACTTCAGCACAACCATCAACATTGCTGATCAAGAAATTACAATTTACGTCCATTCCAAGTTGTAAATGCTAGTCTTTTTTTTTTTTTTTTTTCCAATAAAAAGACCATTAACTTAAAGTGGTGTTAAATGCTTTGTAAAGCTGAGATCTAAACGGGGACAAGGCAATGGAGGAGAGGTCAGGACCTTTTAAATGCCCACCGCCCAGCACTGGGCTTCTCACACTCCCACCCTCCCCTCCCTGATACCCCAGCACCAACCTCTGAGCCTGAGACCTTGCCTAAAACCAGAGATGGCAGTTTGCTTCATCCTATCAATGGACATGTAGGTCTACTTGTATTTTCACTGGGGGAGGGGGGCGGGGGGCAGGGAGTGAACCCTGGTAACTTAATGACTATTCAGGCAGTGGCGCTCTTATTGAAGGAAAAAAAAAAAACCACTTTTTCTCAAGCATGTACTTAGGGGTTCTTCTCAATTGTGCTGCTGATTACCTGTTTTATGTAACTACTTGAGACCATCTGTGCAAGAGACATGATTTAGTGTATCTGTCTGTAATTCAATCCTCGCTGTGTGGTAGAAGCAGTAGTCCCTTCTAAGCCAGTCTTGATGCCTAAAGACACTACCGGTCACCTTTGATTCATGATTTTTAATTTATGATTTTACTTTTCCTCAGCCTCCTTTTCAATTTTTTTTTTCCCTAAAGTTGACTTGACTTTGCTTCCCCGCCTCCCCCCACCCCCAAGTAGAACTAACTCTAGCCCCCCAGCTTGAAAGTCAAACTCCAGCCTAGAGGGGGTTTTGTGTCTCATAAACCTGTAACCAAAACTGAGATACTGGTACTGGTTTTTGCAGTGGGATTGGTGTGCTTTTTTTAAAAAAAAAAACAAAAACCCTTTAAAAAGGAATATTGCATTTAGTGCAGAACTCTTTCTGAAATGAAGGCTGGATGTGCATTTTTCAGGGTGTTAACTGGTTGTATCTCACCAGTGAGGAGAGTTGGGTTTTGAGTGTTTTCTGTGGGAGGTTTTAATTTGCCAGGGAACAGCGGCAGGCTGCTAGCGAGGCAGCGACAAGCTCTTGGCAGCCAAATGGGTGCATTCAGGGCTGATTTATAGAGACCCTTGGCTTCTCCCTCTCCTACTCCCTGTCTTTCTGGCATTTTGCAGCTTGTTAGATTTCCTGCCAGAGGGATGGGTCAGAGCAGTGGAGAGGAGCCCGCCCATCTACTTTTGCTGTTGGTCCTTAGACTGGGTGGTTATAGAAGAGGAGACCCAGAGCTAGAGGTGACTTCCATAACTCCCCGAATCTGGAAGGAACACCTGAGAACACCTTGGTTGGTCAGGTGAGACAGGGAGGACCTAGGGCTCCTGGATGTTTCTTACAGGGAGCCCAAGTCCTGACCCATCTCAGGCCTATGTCCTGATGGCTTCTTGGTCATTTCAAAGAGGGTTGGGGGTAATTGAACTTGTTTTTAACACTTTGCCTTCTGTCTTAACTCTTTCGTCAAGTCTTTTTCTAGAAGCTAGGTGGGCTCCATTTCAGTGGTCCCACAACCCTTCCTAAAAGACTGCTTTTGAAACCAGATTATTCCATGGCCAGCATCCTGTATGGGAAGCAAAGCCTTTCCCCCAGGGAGTGTCGAGTCCCAGCTTGGTGCAGAGGGGCAGCCCCATCCTCTGCAGCCTTTTCCCTCTGGCTTCAGGGAAGACCAGCCCAGGTGGGGTGTTTGCAGACTGCATGAGTTTGTGAGAGGACAGAGCTGGGTGTTGGGTCCATACCCTTAAAAGTTGGTTAGCACCTCCCTGTAAACTCTTGCCCCTTACTTCTAACTGCTCTATAAATATATACATATATTTATATATATAAAGTGACTAGTTTAACTGGCATCCCGCTTGAGCCTGAGACTTGCCATAAGAAACTGCTGAGTACTTGGCAAACACTTTCATAGTTTTGTTCTCCATCTGTTGGGGGTAGGTGTTGAGCAAGGCAAATGCATCTCAACGTTTCAGATGGGCTTTTGACGCACTGTTGCCAAGGAAGGCTTTTTCTGATTTTTAGACAAATGAATTTTTGCACACTTTAATTGGTGTCTTTCGGCAACTTAAACACATGGAAAATTAGCTACTGTACATATTTTTATATTCTCTTTATAAAATGCATGTCTGACTGTACCTGTAACCTGTGTTGTGACGAGAGCGGCCGTCCAGTAGGCCTCCCACGTGCTGCTGCGGCCCGTCAAGAGCAGCAGCATATGATTAGCCCCTCAGCATACTGGGAACTTCCTCCTAAACCAAGAATGTAAATTTGGTCAAAAGTCTGCTCTTTGTTCATTCAATTATTTTAAACATTTGAATTAATTATTGTATATCCGAAACACAAGATCCTTTTTGGCAGTGACGAAGATTCCACGAATGTGTCTTACTAACCTATCCCCTACAGCTGGCAGTTAGTATTTTCCTTTCTTTTTCCCAATCCCTCGAAGTTGTCCTATAGGAGACAGAAACCCTTTGCTGTCTGTATCCCTTGGAGTAAGAAGGTAGCGGCCTGGGTGGAGTGTGTGTTCTTTCTCCAGCTCTCCTAACGTTCCTGAGCACGTCTGTAGCAAGGATGGCGCTAGTTCCGATGCAGAAGCTACCCTTTACCGTGGCGATTCGAAAAAGGAGATGTACTTGAACGTTTCTGTAAATCTTGAGATAAACTGTTTGGAGATTTAACCACCTCTCTGATGGGGGACCAACTCTATGGAAATTGTAAATAAGTTTTATTTATAAACCTGGCACTGTATCCAATAAACATTTCTGCAGCCTTTCATCTCTAACTGTGAACTGTGTAGGTTTGTAGCTCGTGTAGCCCTGCCCTCCGTCCCCTCCGCTTGACGGGAACGAGGTCCACCTGCGCTCAGGTGTCATCCCCCAACCCCCCCAGGCTCTGGGACAGCAGGTGAGCACGAGGGGCCCGGGACACCGCGGACACGTCCCCACGGCAGCTTGCTCTAGTTTTCCGTTCAGGCGTCAAGAGCTGATGTTGGAACATGACCTCGAGGCCTCCTATCCGGGCTGGCTTTACTCGAACACGTGCGCTGTAGGAAGATTCATTGCCCTTTGACCTCGGCGTTAACCCCCAGTTTCTTTAGGGATCGCGTGAAGAACTACACTGTAAAAACTGGACAGGAGTTTTAAATGACCTAAGCGCGCGTCTCCTGGCCATCATGTCTAGAGCGAGCAGGGCAGCCTGGGAAACGGGATGGGACTCAGCTTTACAACCTGGGAGCTGAAACCTTCCCTTTTTTTTTTTTTTTTTTAAACAACTTTATTTTTTGCCAGATGGTTTTCCAGTTGTTCTTTATTTATTTATTTATTTATTTATTTATTTATTTATTTATTTTTTATGATAGTCACAGAGAGAGAGAGAGGCAGAGACATAGGCAGAGGGAGAAGCAGGCTCCATGCACCGGGAGCCCGACGTGGGATTCGATCCCGGGTCTCCAGGATCGCGCCCTGGGCCAAAGGCAGGCGCCAAACCGCTGTGCCACCCAGGGATCCCTGAAACCTTCCCCTTAATAGGTCCTTTCCCAGACCCTGATCCTAGACAAAGTGCTCCAGCAGGAAAGGCCACCTCTGTTTCCAGAAGGATCTTTTTTTGCAGGCTGCCTTGCCTGTTTCCTTCTACGCAGAAGCAGCCAGACGGCCGAAAAGAAGGGGAAAGATGACAGAGCTGCTGCTTTGGTTGGAAGGCCCATTTCAGGGAGCATTTGGCTCCTCTTGTATACAGGAGCTGCAGTAAAGGTTGTGACCCTGCGGCGGGTACGGAGCCTTCTGCCCTGACACTGTCTCAGCCTGGCTCTGTTGGTTTCGTCCCTCTGCAGCTATGGGTGGGCGCTTTGCTTCTCTGGGGCCTCAGTTTCCTCCTCAGTTAAAAATAAGACTTTTGAACCTACTGGCTTTCTGGGATTCTGACCAAGCCAGCTTGACATTACTTGTTTAAATTGAAATTGCAGCCTGGGTGCTTGGGCAGCTTGGCTGGTGGAGCATCTGCCTTCTGCTGGGATTGTGACCCCGGGGTCCTGAGTTCGAGCCCTGGGTCAGGCTCCCTGCTCAGCAAGGAGTCTGCTCCTCCCTCTCCCTCTGCGCCTCCTGCTCCTGCTCCCTCCTGCTCCCTCTCATGCTTTCTCGAGTGTGCACTCAGGCTCCCTCTCAAATAAATGAGAAAGAAAATCTTAAAAAAAAAAAAAAAGTGCGGCCTAAAGGGTGGGAGGCAAAATAATGTGGGTGTGCTATATGCTTTGAGGTGACAAATGGGATTTTTAAAGTGTTAGCAGCTCCGTGTTGGGGGTGGAGTGGAGGGTAAGCTTTGCTGTTAGACTGTGATGTAATATTGGAACGTGGGTCAGAGAACTGATCATTAAGTGACTTCCATCCTCCTCCCAGGACGGAAATAGGAAGCTCCCACTCTGCCTGCGAGAGATCCAGTCCAAGTGGCAACGTCATCTGGATTTGCAACGGCTTTGGTTCAGGAAACACACACACACACACACACACACACACACACACACACACACACACTTCCGATTTGAGCTGAACTTCCCTGGGCAGTGGGGGCTGGAGCACCCAATGACTCAGGATGCCTTAGAAGGAAATAAAACTTGAAAGTTTTTTATAGCTTGGAGCTTCTCTCCCACTGCCCTCAACCCTCTGCCAGGGAGCGGGAGGAGTTAGCTCACACTCCAGAACCCCACCAGGGAGAGCAGAGGGGGGCAGAGGAGCCGGATGGCTTTCCTGCCTCTCCCATTGACAATCCCTGAACATGAGCTTAAAAAGAAAAACAGCTTTCCTCATAAGAATTACGTTCCTCCTGTGTGCTGGCAACCTTTGGAGTGAGTGGGTATTTACACACTCAGGTAGTATTTGAAATGTCTCCTCTCAAAGTTTCGTTTTCACGTTTACAAAGACAAAGGGGAAGAATCTGGAGGTACTTCCATTAGTAAGACAATTTCTTAAAGTTTGTCGTATCCTCTTTGTATCCTGGCTGCATGTAAACATGGACAGTTTGCTTTTATTTTTTTAATTTATTTTTTTATTTTATTTATTTTTTTGACAGTTTGCTTTTAGACTAATGTCCTTCCCCTTGTTGGGCTGTAGTCTGCCCTTCAAGTTGGGACTTTCTTGTTTAGTTACTCTTTTATAGTAAAAGATTCCCACCGCCCTCCCTCTCCCCAGATCGGTACCAGAGGCAAGATTTGAGATGATAGATTATAAAAAGAAAATAGAAAATAAGTGAAAAAATAATACTTCGGTTAAAAGGACTAGATCAGGGGCGCCTGGGTGGCTGAGGCAGTTCAGTCAGGAAGTCTGATTCTTGATCTCAGCTCAGGTCATGATCTCAGGGTTGTGAGTTCAAGCCCTGCATTGGGCTCCACGCTGGGGGTGGAGCCTGTTTTTTTTTTTTTTTTCTTAAAAGGACTAGAACATTGTAGGTCAAACTCTCAGTGCAAATATCCATATCTGGTGATTCTCAAATTTTGGGGAATACTTCCCATGATAAGAAGCTTGCCCACTCCCATTTTTTCAGAAGTATGTTTCTGATTAAATCTGATATCAAATGACCCCACTAGGGATCCCTGGGTGGCGCAGCGGTTTGGCGCCTGCCTTTGGCCCAGGGCGCGATCCTGGAGACCCGGGATCAAATCCCACATCAGGCTCCCGGTGCATGGAGCCTGCTTCTCCCTCTGCCTGTGTCTCTGCCTCTCTCTCTCTCTCTGTGACTATCATAAATAAATAAAAAATTAAAAAAAAATTAAAAAAAAAATGACCCCACTACCCTGTAAAACAGTTAACTCTTAGTATTTCCTTCCAGAATTTTTTCTTACCCCATGGATGCAGAGATATAATTGACAAAATTGGGATCTGTAGGTATAAAACTAAGCACATCGTTCTTTATTATATACAATTACATGTGTATATTATATACACATATAATCTTTTTGTTCCTTAAGCTTTCTTCTTGAGATACAATTCATATAACATAAAATTCACCCTTAAAAAAAAAGATTTTATTTATTTATTCATGAGAGACACAGAGAGAGACAGGCTCCCTATGGGGAGCCTGATGCGGGTCTCGATCCCAGAACCCTGGGATCACGACCTGAGCCACAGGCAGATGCTCAACCAGAGCCACCCAGGATTCCCAAAATTCACTCTTTTAATAATGGTTTTTAATACATTTACAAGATTGTGTGGCCATCAGTATCAAATTTTAGAGCTTTTTCATCAACCCAAAAAGTACCCGTAAGCAGTCACTTCCCATTCTCCCTTTCCCCTAACCCTGGCAACCATGAATCCACTTTATGCATCTATGGATTTACCTATTCTGGACATTTCATATAAATGGAATCATATTCATAATTTTTTCTCCTTTTTCATTTTTTTCCTACTGGACATTCCTCCAGATAATTAAATTCTCGGATGTAATTTTTAGGAGCTGGCTATATGAATATGGCATGCTTTCATTAACCAATCCCTTAATGAAGGCCATTTGGCACATCTGTCTTTGAACAGTTCTAAGTGTGAGAACATTTTTAGTGGGTTGACCTCTTCCTTTTAGCTTCTACTCATTGGTTCTGAGCCAGCCTGATAGAGTTAACAGGGGACATCTAATCTTGTTTCCACACTGCAGGACTTTGGTCTTGTCCACGTCCACACACCCCTCCTTAAATCTTCAGGCTTAATATTTGCTTCTAGGTTGTTGTTGTTGTCGTCATTGTTTTTTTTTTTTTTAAACTACTCTAAAAAAAATCAACAAAATATAGTGAAAGTTACCAGGTTCTGTATTCAAAGGGATTTCTGCATTCAAATCTTGCTTTCCCAAGTGGTGCAACTTGGCAGGTGACAACTCTGTGCTTGGGTGTCCTCAGGGTGCTTGTAAGAGTGAATGAGATTATGGAAATCCTCTAGCAGCGTACTAGCACGTGTGAGGTGCTTAAACACTGTCTTCTGTGTGGTGTGAACTCTGTTACCACAGGAGAAAATGAGGCCAGGTTTGCAATTTTCCTTCATTTGATCCAGCTCATGTTGGCTCTTGGGAATTGCCACTTCCTCTCTTTGTTAAAAGCACACAAACCTGCGTAGGCCTCAATTCCTCATCCCTTTGGAAATCCTGATGAGAGTTGCCAGTTTCTAGTCTTCTGGGATCTGCTTGCCAGAGCTCATGGGCAGGCCTACTGGACCCTCAGCGAGGCCAGGCCAACAAGGTGCTGTCAACATTCTCTCCTGATGTGCCCACATGGGAAGGTCTGTAGCATCTTTGGGCACTTGCAGGCTGGGTATTCTCTGGAGAATGACGGAGGCCCCATTTTTGTTAAAGTTCAATCTTAATGGAGGCAGTTGACCACATGTGGGAGAGGTCAGTGGTTAAGCCCTCTTTGTTCTCTGGAAACATCTCATCACCTTCCATCCCTGGCAGAGGCCTGCCTCTTCCTGCCTCTTCTCTTCTGGGACCCCCGTGGTTCTATCGGCATTCTAACTAGTCCTTGAAAAATGCTCACAGCCCCCTTCTGTCTAGTATGGTTGGACCTGGCCCAAACTTGTCTAACACCGTTGAAACTAAAGCCACCTGGTCACATCCTCTTCCCAGGAGACCTGGCCAGGTCTCTTCCCTGCCAAACTCCATCTTCACCTGGAACATGTCATATGATGTGCCTGGGCTCCCAAGACCTGATTCCAACTCCAGGTCAGAGACAACCTCCCCGAACCCTGGAAGGAGGCAATGACCCAATAGTCGGCTAAATCTTAAGCAAGCTCATCTTTTTTGAAGGATTCTGGAAGGAAATGCAGGTCTGGATGCAGCTGTTCAAACAGGGCATATCCTAAAAAAAAAAAAAAAACAAAAAACAGGGCATATCCTTTAACGCAGCCTTGCACGTAACTGCTTGGCCTTCCCATTCAGGATGCTACCTGTAATCAGGAAGGAATTCAGAACATGATTTTTCTGCTGCTTCTTCCTGGAGAGCCAGCTGATTAAGGGAAAGAGTGAGAGGGCTGTATTCCAATTATTTGTTCTCAGGTTTGATGTCTACAATGTCTAGAGTTCAATCTCTACTTTTGAGGAGCTTCTGCAGGCTTTTTGAAGAGATGTTAGTAACTACAACTGCCAAACAGCATACTGATGAATAACACATACCAACTTGAATGCATAAGAAACTGATGCAGACTTAGTGTAACAACTTAGAAAACAAAAATCGACAAGAATATCACAGAGATTTTAATATTCTTCTTCTAGTAATTAAGAAATCAAGCAGACAATAGTATACTTGAACTGCACAATTCTCATGTTTGGCCTTGTGTATATGTAGACATTTTATCCAGCAGTTAGGGATTTCAGATTACAAATACTAATTAGTTCTTAATAATATTAATAAATTAATAAACCATTATAGTTTTATCATGTATATTATAAATACAAATATATAAATAATGAATAGTACTAACAAGAAAATAAAGAAGATCTTAGAGAATTAAGATTGATTAGACATTAGGTCACAAAATAAATCTCAACACACATTAAAAAATATTTTATATTGACCATGTTATCTCGTAACAATGCAATGGATGAAAAATAATTTAAAAAACACAACTTTAAAAATACCTATTTGTTTTGAAAATTAATGCCTATTTCTAATAATGTATGGGTCTAGAAAGAAGTAATGAAAATCTAAAAAATGTTTAGGACTGAAAACAAAATGCTATATTTCAAAACTGTAGGACACAGCTTAGAAATGTATAGCATTAAAATAATTATGATAGAAAGGAAAGAAAGCCAAAGATAAATAAGGTAAATATCCAACTTAAGTTAGAAAAAGAATAGAATAAGCCCAAAGACAGCATAAGGTAAGTATCAAAGATAACCCCAGGTCCAAAATACAAAACAAAACACAAAACAAAGGTACTGAAAAGAAGATCAAAAAGAAAGACAAGTAGGCTCTTTGAAAAGATTATTAGAAATGGTATGGCCGTTTGTAGAAAATGAAAAATATAATTACCATATGGATCTAGCAATCCCACTCCTGGGTATATACCCCGAAGATTTGAAAGCAGGGACTCCAACAGATACTTGTACACTCATGTCCATAGCAGCATTGTTGACAATAGCTAACGGGTGGAAGCAGCCCAAGCATCCATCAGTGGGTGAGTGGATAAAATGTGGTATATATCCAGACAATGGAATATTATTCAGTCTTAAAAAGGAAGGAAGTGGGATCCCTGGGTGGCGCAGCGGTTTGGCGCCTTCCTTTGGCCCAGGGCGCGATCCTGGAGGCCCCGGGATCGAGTCCCACGTCGGGCTCCCGGTGCATGGAGCGTGCTTCTCCTCCCTCTGCCTGTGTTTCTGCCTCTCTCTCTCTCTCTCTGTGACTATCATAAATAAAAAATAAAATTCTTAAAAAAAAAAAAAAAATAAATAAAAAGGAAGGAAGTGCTGACCTATGCTAAAACATAAATTAACCTTGAAGACATTGGCTAAGTAAAAAAAAGCCACACGCAAAAGGACAAATATGACATGACGCCACTTACATGAGGCCCCTAGAGTAACCCAATTCATCGAGAAGGTGGAATTTCTAGGTGGATGCCAGAGGGCCTCGGACGGGGAATCCTCATTGAATAAGTTTCAGTTTTGCAAAATAAAAAAGTTTTTGGAGACGGATGGGGGGATGGTTGCAAAGCCATGTGAATGTACTTAATGCCACTGAACTGTACCCTGAAAGGTTGTTAAAATGGTAACTCTATGTTATGTATGTTTTGCCACAATTTTTGTTGTTGTTGTTTAGATGTTATTTATTTATTCATGAGACACACAGAGAGAGGCAGAGACACAGGCAGAGGGAGAAGCAGGCTCCCTGTGGGGAGCCCGATGTGGGACTCGATCCCAGGACCCCAGGATCATGACCTGAGCCAAAGGCAGATACTTACCCAACTGAGCCACCCGGGTGCCCCGAGATACAAACCCTCTTACAACCACACACATACATGCAGGGCAACCATCAAGATGCTGACTCTGTAGGGCCCTCCTTTCCCTCCACCAACTAGACCACTCTCCTTCGCTGGAGCAGGGTTGAGAATTAATCCTTCAGTTGGAGGCCCAGGGAGCCAGGGAGAAACTGAGGCAACAAGAAGTCACCTGGGGGTATTTGAGTCAGTGGGTTTTTTTGAGTGTTGTTCTTTTCTTTTCTTTTCTTTTCTTTTCTTTTCTTTTCTTTTCTTTTCTTTTCTTTTCTTTTCTTTTCTTTTCTTTTCTTTTCTTTTTTCTTTTCTTTCTTTTCTTTTCTTTTCTTTTCTTCTTTTCTTTCCTTTTCTTTCTTTTCTCCTTTCCTTTCCTTTCCTTTCCTTTCCTTTCCTTTCCTTTCCTTTCCTTTCCTTTCCTTTCCTTTCCTTTCCTTTCCTTTCCTTTCCTTTCCTTTCCTTTCCTTTCCTTTCCTTTCCTTTCCTTTCCTTTCCTTTCCTTTTTCTTCTTTTTTTAACCAGCAGGTAAGGATGTTTTGAAGCGTTTTAGGACTGTTAAGGCCATGATGGTACCTAGCAGTTGTGCCTCAGACGAACGTCAGTGCCGCCCCGCTGTGAGGACTGGCTCATCCACGGGTGCACGTCTCACACCCACGCGTGCACCCTGCCCAACACCAGACTTCCTGACCTCCTGCTGTTAGTTTTCCTCGAATGAGGCCAGAGGCGGACTGAGTCAGACGGCACAATGCCAGCCTGCTGGTATTTCTCTCGGCTCTGGCCTGAGAGGCTTCAGGGAAAAACCCACTCACATCCTGAACTCTCACCTGCCCTGGGGGCGCCTGCAGCCTCCCTGGCCTGGGTGTCGTGGCAAGTGGCCGCAGTTCCGCCCTGCCCTTCCCTCTGCCAGACACGTTCACAGGGAGAAAAACCCACTCCACACAGGGTTTCCCCAGAGTCCTCCCTGGAAAGAAGCCCGAGGGATGGGCTGAGGCTGGTTTTCCTACCTTCTGGAGCTGGGATAACTCTGGGATTACTGGTCCCGGCTCTTTGCTCACCAGGTGAAGAATTCGGTCCCCAATGTTGGAGGAGAACCAACCAAAGTCACACGTGGAGAAGGTGGTGAGACGAGGGCAGAACCCAGGCCGTCAGATGGCCCAGCTGTCACCTTGTGCCCCAGGAACTCACAGATGATGGTTCCCTGCCTAGTTACCTCCTGGGCAGGGGTCCCTCAGGCAAGATGGCCTGACCAGCCTGCTTTCTCCCTGAGCCCTGCCCCGCCACCAGCATGCAGGACTTCCCATCCTGTGGCCTGCCCTCCAGCTTCCGGTGGCTAGGGTGTCCCCTGACTGGTCAGATGACAAACATACTGAAGCCCTGTAAGGAAGCCCCGGGCAGGGAGTGTGTGGCCTTAGCCTGGTTAGAACTCACCGCTCCCACTCCCGCTCCCAGTGCCCACCCAGGGCCCACCCAGCACCCACCCAGGGCCCCAGGCTGAGAGCCCGCGGAGGCCGCGCAGGGCCAGGCTCCCAGCAGGCGCTGGTGAGCACGGGTGGAAGGAGATAGAAAAGAGGCCGTGGCTGCGCCCAGAGTGGAGGGCCCCCGAGCCCAGGAGCCCAGGAGGGCGGGCGGCAGGGCAGCTGGGCAGGGCAGTGCTCCCTGGGGAGGCCTGGGTCCCTTGGGCGCCGGGCACCCACCCTGCTCGGGGCAGCGGCCACGCTCGCTCAGGATGAGCCGGGTGGTGGCCACAGATGCAGTGAGGCCTGGGGACCGGGGCGTCCCGGTGCTGACCCAGGGGACACAGCCCCCCAAGCGTCCGGAAGGGTTTGCGGGGCACAGTCAGGGAGCCTGTCGTCCGGTGCCCCGTCCCCACGGCATGAACGGCCCTTGCCGGGGCTTCTGGTTGGGGGCAGTGGAGGGGGCAGCAGATGGGGCAGCTCGGGGACCAAGTGCGGGGCTGTGGGTCAGCAGGGGCTGTGTCCCAGGGCCCGGGAGGCTGGTCGGAGGGGACGTGGCTGCTCCCGGGGGCTCCCCGAGTCCAGCCCCAGGACCATCCTGCCTCCCAGGTTTCCTTAACCCTGTGGGCACCTGTGAATAGTCCCAATCCCTGTTTGAGGGGCCCTCTGTGTCCTGCGGGAACCCTGGCTGGGTTCACCCCGGTGTCAAGTCCACCAGTCGACAAGCCCCGGTCTGGAAGATGAGGGCAAAGCAGAAATGGCAGTAACAGGGACCCTGGGGTCTCAGGCTGGGACGTGGCGAGCAAGAAGCAGGTTCACCCCCAGGACAGGCTCCACTGGGCAGCCGGACTTCTGAGCACAGCCGCTGCCCAGGCTCTTTTGGGGGCTCTGGGGGCTGAGCCCAGGGTCACAGCGAAGGTGACTGTCCTCGTTCCCAGGACGGAGACCCCAAGATAGCCCTGCTCAAGCCCAGGCAGTGGTGGTGGTGGTGGTGATGGGGAGGGGTGCATCTCAGCAGGCAGACAGGCTCCCCGGAGGTGGGGCTATGAAGGCCCAGGCAAGCTAGTGCCTCAGTCTCCACCCCCACTGCCATGCCTGCTGCACCCCACGGGGACTGACCTGGGCTTCCAGCATGCCTGAGAGAATAGACCGAGCCCTGGAGATGCGTGGGAAGGGAGTGGGGTCAACAGGAGCGCTTGTTCTGGCTCCAGCCTTCCTCCTCATTGGTGACCGAATCCCAGGGGGGCGGCTCCTTGCCACTGGGGCTGCAGCTTGCCCCCTCCCACGCCTGGACTCTGGGACTTTGATCCAAATCTACTTGAGAAGCTCCCGAGAGCTGCCTTGGCTTCTCTGGAAAATTGGAGAGAACAAAGCAGCAAACTTACCAGTTACCATGGAAACCATCCAAAATTTAAAAGACTAAAAAAAAAAAACCCACACCAGTTTAATATCTCAAAAACCCTTTTGTTGGTTTCCCCCCCTCTTTTAAAAACATGCACTCACATACAAATCCCACTGTACCGCATTAGTCTGATGAGACGGGACTGGGACGAGAAAAGGATTCAGGATCTTAGGGGGCCATGTGACATGTAGAGTCCTCAGAATTAGTTTTAGGGGTTTAAATTAAAACACGAATAAACATTTGAAATGCAAAAGATCTAAATCCTCAGTCTCCACTGCAGATGAAAAAAAAAAAAGGTAAAAGCTCTTTGCTGGATTAAAAGGGAGAGAAGATGTGAGGGTGGGGGAGGGGGTGGCTGCTGGGGCCCATTGGCCTCTGGTGTCCCCCTGGGTGGGTTGAGGGGGGAAGGTCAGGGGCTCCTGCTTCCTCCTGGGCCCGGCAGTCATTAGAGCTCAACTGGGCCCACCTGCCCCCGTGGCAGGGCCTGGGAAGCGAGGACCCGGCACAAGGCATCCCTGGGATTGTGTGGGGTTGGCGTGGGTGAGTGGGGACTGAGCTAACTTTGTGTTTTGTGGAGGCCACTGAGCCACTGCCTAAATCCTGGAATCACTGCCATGAGCACAGGTCTTGTCTCCCAGTGTGTCACCCTGGCCAGAGGGATGCTGCCCTGCTGGGTCCCTTGCTATGTAGTTCCCCACTGCTGGCAGGATGAGGGTGTGGGGCACGCCTGCTACCCTCTCCTGGGAACACGGTGGCTAGCCTTGGGTCTTAGGCATTCCCAGTGCTGGAGAGACACCTGCCTGCCATAGGGACAGGTTGGAGGGCTGGCAAGTGGCATATACTTAGATGCCAGCTTCTAGTTCCGAGACAGAGACTCTCATCTTCCCCTGTGGACTAGAACCTGGCACCATACATGTGCCGGATGCTATCTCCAGCCCACGAAGGGGGAAAACCCACTGGGAGACAGGAGCCAACCCTGAGGAGAGCAGTACTGAGTCCAGGCGAGCCTGGATTAAGCTTTACCTGATGCCCATTCCCCCCACCCCGGCCCCTCAACATTTCAGTTGTATCAACTGGTACATTCCCGTTTGTGCTTAAGCTAGTTTTGAGTCGGTTTTTCCCGTCATCAGCTCCTAAAAAAAGTTCTAGTTGATACAGACTCTCAACCCCTCATCCTGGCATTAAGGCTCCTTGACATCTGTTTCTCTCCTCTTCTTTCCTCACCCCCCACACTCACTGCTCTGCACTCCTCCACTCAGCACACGGAGCCAGTGGGCCCCTTCCAAGGCATGGCAGGCACTCCCCCCTGCGGGCTGCTCCCAGCACTCCCCCTACCTGGAGAGCCCGCCCTACTTACCTAAGTACTATGGATGTAGCGCTCGGTACGACATCGAAGTACAGGATCGAAGTCCTTAGCACTATCTAAAGAGGACTTAGACACATAGGCCGATTAGATTTATTCGCCTACATATCTGCTTAACTTCCAAGGCCTCTTCCAGGAAGTCTTCCTGGAGGCCTCCTCCCATGTGTTGCCCCAGCTGCCCGAAGTTTCTCCTCTGGGCTCCAGAAAATGCACCTGGCTCCCTCAGCTGGTCCATGAATTCCAAGTATCATCCGTTGGCTTCGTTTGGTAGCTTCCCAGAACCTATTGTTGTCCCACAGAACCAATCCAGCAAGGGCCTTGAGCCTATGGATGTCTGTCCCCGGCTGCAGCTGCGCCCTGTTCAGGAAGGAGACAGAATGATCATCGCCCACCCATGTCCTCCTTGGGTCTTCGCAACAGCCCTGTGAGGTAGGGGGTTTTGATCCGCTTTCAGAACGGGGCCTTGAGGCTCACAGCAGTTCAGTTGACGTGTCCATGGTCACACGTCCTTGAACTGGAGACCTGGGGCACCAAGCCCACCCGCTGACCCCCACTGCTCATTCCTTGCACCCTGGTGGCACGGGCAATGTTCCTCCGTGGCGAATCCAGCAGCCCGCTCACCACGTGGGTGTGGATTCCAGATGCAGGCCGGCCCCATCCTGCCCACAGGAAATCCCGGGGGTTTTCCTGAAGGATCCGTGCCTCTCTAGGTGAACAGCCTAAATTCGTGGAAATGTTTCAGAAGGGCGCTTTTCCTCTGCTCGTTTCCATTTCCTTGAAAAACACAGACTGGGAGGTAAACAGTCTCTGTGGCTGCAAGTGAGCAGGGACAGATTTCCTTCCGTGTCCCCAGATCCGACCCTTCTGTTTCCTCTGCCCCACTGCTCCCCCACCCCCACAGGGAGGCCCAAGAGGGCCAAACTCCAAGGATAGAATGTGGCCCCCAGGGACAAGGCACAAGCATTCCAGATGCTTCTGTCTCCCCATCAGTCAGTGTACGTGGCCTCCTACCCTCCTGACTCTCTCCACAACCACCAGACCAGGCCCAATGCCCTTTGAGAAGCAAAGGTGGAAGGTTCCTGAAAGGAGGTGGGCGCTGTCAGGTTGAAAATGGAGGCTCGATCCCAACGAGAGAGATAATTCGTGGGCTTGAACTATCCTTTCGTCTTCCTTTCCCTGAAATTTGCTCGTAAACAACACATTGTCAGATCCATTATCAGCTCCTTGGATTAAACGCCCCGTCAGGAAGGGTTTGTACGAACCTCCCTAACGGCAGAGGGCAACTCGAGAGGAGTTACTGCCTGTTTGTTTGTGCTTTACACCTTACACTTGCAAACTGCTCCCAAATACGTTTCATTTTCTGTCTGAGATCTTTTGTTTTTCTCCCCAAGGTCCTGGGGGGTGCGGGAAGGGATGCATCCTTCTGGTGATTCCTATGCGTGGACCAGAGGGCCCAGCCACAGGGGGACCTGCGCTCCGTCAGCTGCACGTTAGGGGTGGGCTTGGTGGGTGGGTTGGTGTGGTGGGATGACGGATTCCAATGCCCCCATGTTCTGTGCTCATGTGGCACCCCCCCTCCACCGTGGCCTCACGGGAGCAGAGATTTCTCCACCCCAGTGGCCATGGGGCTGGCCCTGTGACTTTTTTTTTGCCCGATGGCAAGCAGACAAAGGTGCCAGGGAGCCAATTCTCAGCTCAGGCCATAAGACACTGTGTGTCTTTCCACTTGTCCTTCAGCCATCTCTGTGAGGAGTGTCCCCTGGGAGCTTCTGCCTCTTTGTCCTGGGCCCCCGGGGTGAACATGGGGCATGGGGGGCAGAGCTGCTCCTGTTAAGCTGCAGATATCTCAGTGAGAACAAACGATGACTGTTCCAGTTCCTCGAATTTGGGGATGGTTTGTTACACAGGCTTTCATGGCAATAGCTGACTGATGCAAGTACTTGCTAGAAATTCTGTAGACAGTAGGTGATTAATAAGTGGCACCATCCCTGGCACCTTTATTTCCTACAAACTTACTGAGCATCTATGTTTTTTGCTGGTCACCATGATATGTTAGGTGCTAGGGATACAGATAATGCCAAAAAAATCAATAAAATAATAGCTAGCATTTATATATTAAGCTTTTAACTAGGTTCTAGGCACTGTGCTTAGCTCTGCATGTATACGCTCTTTAATTTTCCCATCATTCCTGTGAGGAAGTAGGGGAAGCAGAGACTGTGAGCACCCTGCCTCGGACCACAGAGATGGAAGGAGCCAGTCCCTGGCCTCAGGAGACACGTGGTCTGGCAGAGAAGGACGTGCTAATGGCAAACCCACGTGCATCCCTGTCCATTCGACTGAACTGATGATTATTATGGTCCGGGTTTGGGGTTTGTGGTGAGGCAGCAGAAAGCAGACACCTCGGGGTGGGAGGGTGTGTCCTGCTCCTTTCTGGAGGCAGAGCCTTCCTCTGGAGACTGTTGGGAAGTCAGGGGACAGTGAGGGTAGGACCTGTATGGAGGTGAACATGTCAGGAAAGCCCTAGATGCTGAGGAGAGCCACCCTCCCACCCTTTGGAGCTGTCTGCGCTTGATACTAGGCTTCCATGCCTCTAGGCCCAGCAAGTCCGTAGGTGTGTTTTGTGACCTTGGCTCTACCCCCTGCCCTCTTTTGCCTCAGTTTTCTTGCCTGTAAAATGGGCTGGAGCTTGCAGTTGGGTGATGTCTGTGGTGGCTTCCCTTTCAGAGATACAGGGAGCCCTGGATCCCTGTGTGGAAGGAAAGTTGTTCTCCTGTTCTTATCATTTGCAGGAAAGTTGTTCTCCTGTTCTTATCATCTGCAGGGGCAGGGGACTGGTATCATCTGCAGGGGGCAGGGGACTGGTGTCATCTGCAGGGGGCAGGGGACCAGTATCATCTGTAGGAGGCAGGGGACTGGTATCATCTGTAGGAGACAGGGGACCGGTGTCATCTGCAGGGGGCAGGGGACCAGTATCATCTGTAGGAGGCAGGGGACTGGTATCATCTGTAGGAGACAGGGGACCGGTGTCATCTGCAGGGGGCAGGGGACTGGTATCATCTGCAGGGGGCAGTGATGATGGAGAAGTAGACACATCCTTTCAGCTGTGTTTTAAAAGCCATACAACTGATCTCACTGTGATATTTATTTGATTAGAGACCATTATTACTGTGTCTCTTTTTCTTGAAAACTGAGCTACACATAGAGTGGGTTTTTAACATCCTCATATGCTCTGTGTGTGTGTGTGTGTGTGTGTGTGTGTGTGTGTGTTTCTATTCGGCAGGAGTGGTGGTGGTGTTTGCAGGTGCTGTGGGTTTAGCTTTTTTTTTTTTTTTTTTTTTTTTTTTAGATTTATTTATTTTAGAGAGAGAGGGCAAGAGAGCCAGTGTGTGTGCACGGGGCGGGGGTGCGGAGGGGCAGAGGGAGATGGATAAGAGAGAACCCCAAGTAGACTCTCCATCGAGCTGGGAGCCTGACTGTTGTGGGGCTCGATCCCACGACCCTGGGATCATGACCTGAGCTGAAATCAAGTGTCCGGTGCTCAACCGACTGAGCCTCCCTGGGAGCCCCTGTGGGTTTAGCTTTCCAAAGGGAAGATCACAGCCGCCACAAGAGCTCCCACTTCTAGAGCAGCTATTGTAAGCCAGGCGCTTGCATCATCTCGATCAATCCTCATAATAGCTCTGAGGGGTTGGATTCCTCCATCTGATAAAGGAGAAAACTGAGCCCTCTCAGGGTGAGTCTACCATGGTGCTTTCTGTTGTTCAGGAGCACCTCCTCTCAGCTTCTCCTCTTGGGAGAATGGGGTGTTCTTCATGGCCGTGTGATCTTGGGCACGTTCTTAGTGTTTCTGAGCCTCCGTTATCTTATCTATAAAATGGGCCCCAGGAGCCCTTCCTTGCAAGTTTGCAGTGAGGATCACGTTGAGTAATGCAAATGTTTCAGTGTAGCTGGGACACAGAGGTCACTTGGAAAAGATAATTATTGGGCAGCCTGGGTGGCTCAGCAGTTTAGCACTGCCTTCAGCCCAGGGTGTGATCCTGGGGGCCCTGGATCAAGTCCCATGTTGGGCTCCCTGCATGGAGCCTGCTTCTCCCTCTGCCTGTGTGTCTGCCTCTCTCTCTCCTCTCTGTGTATTCTAATGAATAAATAAATAAAAAATCTTTTTTAAAAAAAGGAAAAGATAATTATTTTATTTAATGCATAATTAATTATGTATTTACTGGAAATACATTAGTAAGTCTTTCTCTCCAGATAAAATAATTCTAACCACCCCCGACCCCAGAATGTTTTATTTTGTTTTCGCTATTACTCCTTTTGTTTAATGCATTTCAAACCACACAATCATTGGACATTGCAGCTTGAAATCACTCAGTGCCTGTCAGTCCAGTTGGTTTTAACTCTTTTTTTTTGGGGGGGGGGGGAGTCTAACCAGAGGACACTTTTTCCTAACCAAGCCTGTGAGGAAGGCCAGTGAATAAAGCACAGAAGAGCAGCGTTGTTTTGAGTGAGGCGGGATGGTGGGTGGTGAAGGCCCAGAGTCCTCTGATGGCCATCCCTCCTCCCTCAGGGGGCAGGAGGCCTCTTAATGCCTCGGAGATCCCTTGCCTGGTGCTCCTCAACTGCAGGTATGACCCACCAGTCACCATGAAATCAATGTAGAGGTCGCCACTTACACAAGACAGAACAGGAAATGTCTGAGTGCCTAGCATGGAATTAGGGTGGGTGTTGGCTTGGGCCAGTTTTGTCACAGATACATAAACACCTACATGTCCACTGGTCTGCAATGTCAAAATCTACTTCTTGGGCATCCGCCTTTGGCTCAAATTACAATCCCGGGGTCCTCTCTCTCCCTCTCCCTCTGCCCATCCCCTGTTTGTGCTGTCTCTCAAATAAGTAAGTAAGTAAGTAAGTAAGTAAGTAAATAAATAAATAAAATCTTAAAAAAAAATCTATTTCTCACTGTGAGTTGCCATCAAAAAGTTTGGAAAGCCGCTGCCATTCACTGCAATCTTTTCATTCCACATTTGGGGAGAAAGAGCCCTGGAGAGGGAAGTGACCTGCTTAATGAAGTAAGGCAGTAACATGACTCTCTGGATTCTCTGCCCTGGGCCCTGGGTCTCCTTAGCACGTCACACACTGGACTGGTTAACAGTGACTGAGCTGTAAGCGTGCTGTGTGCTGCTTCTGCGGGGGCCGGGAAGTCGGGGCAGCCCCCCCCGCAACCGGGACAATAAGGCTGTTATTAGCATCACCCAGCAGAGGCCAGGGACTCAGACCCAGAGCCTGCTGCTCCTGAGCCTGATGCCTGGCAGTGAGGGGCGCTCCCTGGGAGCCCCAGGCTGGGTGGGGAGGTCAGAGCAGGGAGGAAGGAACCCTGCTCCTCCTGCGCACCCCCAGGCCGGCCAGGGCCCTTTGGTGTGTTCATGGGGCTCTCAGAGGAAGCAGAATTCCAGGGGGGATGCAGCTGGGGCAGGGGTCACCCATGGCTGCACCCCGACCCTGTTAGTCCCAGAAACCTTAGGAAGGGCAAGAGAGTGAGGGTGACCCTGTTTGTGGGACAACCTTGAACCTCTTTTAATTATACTGTACGTAATATATATTCATACTTATGTGTGTTTAATATACACTTAATATGTACTTAATATATACTTCGTACCTTTGCCAAGCCAACGACCTATCCTAGGTCTCGCAAGGGATGGTGCCCGAGAGCGCAGCAGAAGGCAAGAGGCTGCCACAAAGCTAAGCTTGTTTCGTGGTTTTCTTTTTAATATTCGTTTACTAGACATGACCCACCCCCCCAACCCTACTCTCCTGTATGTCGCCACTGTCCCCATGCTCCAGGCCCTCTCTGGGTCTCTTTCCGTCTCTGCATGCATCTCCCTGGACGCCCCAGTCTTCTCTCTCTGGAATTCTCTCTGTCTCTGTGTCTCTGGGTGGCTGTCCTTTCCTCTCTCTCTCCCACATCTTCCCTCCTTTTTCACTAACAGGCCCAGAGCTGGTGGCTCTGAATTCCGGGTTACCACAACCCCCCCTGACCCCCCACCGCCCACTGCCCACCGCACCATGAGGACCAACAGACCAACCGACAGAGGAGAGGCCTTCTTGTGCGAATCTCAGGGCAAGGTCTTCTCTGCTTTCTGCAGGGTCGGAAAGGGACCCATCCGTAGCTGCTGTCCCCGCACGGGCAGCAGTAATCAAGGGCGGTTAACCATGGTGGGGGATGGCTTTTGAGCCTTGATTGCCCTGCTCCGGGCCACCATCCATATCCCCACGGGACAGGGCAGAGTATTGCGGTGACCTTCACACTAAGGTACCAAGCAGCCCCCCCCCCCCCCCAGCATTCCCAGGATCCTCCCAGGAGGGAGGCCAATACTGTCTCCACTTTCCACTTTAACGATGGGGAAACTGAGGGCCAGAGTGCTACCGGAAGTGATCCCCAAAGGTCACACAGCTGGCTTACAGTGGTCAAGATTCAAATCCCCCAATCTTGGGGGGACCCTCTGGGGTCTCTCTGTTTTTTTAAAAAATGTTTTATTTGAGAGAGAGAGAGAGAGAGAGGGAGCACAGGCAGGGGCAGAGGGAGAGGGAGAAGCAGGCTCCCCACGAAGCAAGGAGCCCGATGTGGGGCCCCATCCCAGGACCCTGGGGTCATGACCTGAGCCGAAGGCAGACCCTTAACTGACGGAACCACTCAGGTGCCCTCCCTCCCCAATTTGGGGTCTCTTGACCCCAAACCCTGATGCTGCTTCCCTGAGGCCTCTCAAGATGCAAACTTCAGGAAAATGGCAAAGCAAGACCGAGGGGAGGGAGCAGGATGCACGTTGCTTGGAATTTTGACAGTCTTGTTTCTCCTGTGTCGAGCTCCTCTATTTCTCTGGCCTGAAGTGAGAAAGTCCCCTCATGAGGAGAAGCTGGATTGCTCCCCGCAGGTTCCTCCTCCCTTGGGTTGTGAGGGGAAGGTTCCCAAGGCAGGAGGGAGAGGGAGCAGGTGGTGGGTGAGCTCCCCGGGCACTGTCCACTGTTGCAGCATCCCCTGGGGCTGGGCTGGGGCCTGGGGCACCTGGAGAGAGCTGAGGCTAGCAAGCCTGACATCCCCAGCCACACACATCTCCCCTCTGTTGTCCCGGCCTCTGAACAAAGTCAGGGTAAGGGCATTCTCTGATCTCCGGGGGGGGAGGGATGGTGAACAGGGAGCAGCACCCCACGTCTGAGAGCTGCATGTGGGTAGCTGGTGCTCAATGAGAACACCTCAAGGGGGGTCAGGGAGGCCCTCAACAATCTGAGGGACCGGGTCCACCCCGCCCCCATAAAAACTCTCCCTTCACTGCCAGCTTTGAAGGCTCAGGGTGAGACTATTTGAGGAATTGAAGCTGGTGGGCTCTGCCGGTTGTAGCGTGGAGGCGGAGGCGCTAGTCCACGGCTATCCATTCTGGGGTGACTCTTCCCACCAGCAGTTCAGGGAAGAGGTCGGCCTCCTCCAGCCTCCCTGGAAGGATGCACAGTGCACAGCTCTGGGGAGCACCACCCCCTATACTCTGGTATATGGCAGCCTAGTCTGGGAAGGGACGCTGATTTTGATTTTGCTCCAGGCCCTGCAAATTATGTAGCCAGTACTGCCTCTTCCTATCACCCCGTGGAAGATCCCTATTGTGCACTGTCACACCTATTCTACAGATGCATAAACTGAGGCATAGAGAGGCGAAATGATTGGCACAAACTTAACCAGCCTGTAGGCTACAGAGCAGGGCTCCTCTTGCATGGGCCTCCATTAAAAAGAGTTCATTTCAGGGGCGCCTGGGTGGCTCAGCAGTTGAGCATCTGCCTTCAGTTCAGGTTGTGACCCCGGGGGTCCCGGGATTGAGCCTGCTTCTCCCTCTGCCTGTGTCTCTACTCTCTTTCGGTGTCTCTCATGAGTAAATACATAAAATCTTAAAAAGAAAAAAAAAGAGTTCATTTCACTGGGGTGGTGACCCTCTAGCTGTGGCCACACACCTGCTGGGCCCGGCAGTGGACAGGTGACAGGTGACAGGTCTACCACCTCGAGTGGCCTTTCCCTCAAGCTCCCAGAGGCCAGGGATTTGGAGGCTCTCACCAGTCTTCGGAAAAACGTCCAGCTTTTGACAAAGCCGTGAAAACAGCCTGCAGTCCACCCACTCCGTTTCTTTCTTGTTCTGGAAGATGAGTGAGAGGGAAATGGGGGAGAAGCAAAGATGAACAAATGTCGTGGGACGTCACCGGTACCTCCCTCATCAGTCCAAGTGAGGCAAGGAGGACACAAGAAAATGTCAGGAAGGAACAGCCCCCCACCCCCACCCCAGGCCTGGGGCCTCCGGATGGCTCTGTCCATGGCTCTGTGAGGACCAAAGATGCAAGACAAGCTGATCCCCACCCCACCGCCTAGAACAAAGGGAGGCTGCTGTATCTTAGTCATCGCTAATTCCTGGCAAATAACCGGCCTGGGGAGCAGGACTGCTCGTAAAGTTCCCAGCTCCTTCAAGCTGGAGGCAACTTATTCAAAGGGAAATGAGGACCACATCTGTCCAGGTGATGAGGCGACCTGGGGGCCTCTTGCAAGCTCATAATGTCTGCACCAGAACCTCAGATGCACCTGCCGTGGGCTCGGTGCTCTCCCCAGCATGATTTTTATTCCTTTGGAGTGGTTTGTAGAAGGATGCTCAGAAGGGTTTATGTGAGACCGGGAAGGTGCGTACGGGTTTTTAAGAAACGAATAAAGTTCCCTACTACTCCGGAGGCAGAGCGCATCCAGGGGGAGTCGTGGGCAGGAGGAAATTGCACGTGGTTTTCTCAGCCTGAGAGAGGGGCCTTCGGAAACAGGTTCCCAAGGAGAGGAAATGCTCTGTTAGCCCTGAATTCTGAGGTGGTGGCTGGCTGCACACCTAACACTCCCACAGGTGAAGGCACGGGGGTGGGGGGTGGGGTGAGCCTCCGGTTCCAGGTGAGCTCTGGTCTCAGGGCTGGAAGCCCTGCGAGAGTAGGAGAGAAGGAGCAGGAGATAATGTCTTGCCTTCTCAACCTCAATTTGCTCCACTGCAACACGAGATGTGGGAGGTGGGACTAGGACCGTCCCTCCTAACTTGGACACTCGATTGTGAACGTAGAGAAAAGGAACGGACAGCAAGAGGTTACTCACTTACGTGTGTGCATTCCTTTACAGCTTCTGAGGCTCCTTGATGACATTGCCCATTTCTTTTTTCTTTCTTAAATATTTATTTATTTATTTATTCATGAGAGACACACAAAAGCAGAGACACAGGCAGAGGGAGAAGCAGGCTCCATGCAGGGAGCCGGATGCAGGACTCGATCCCAGGACCCTGGGATCATGACCTGAGGGGAAGGCAGATGCCCTCCACTGAGCCATCCGGGTGTCCCCATTGCCCATTTCTTTATCATCTTAGCAGAGGTACAGAAAAGGACGTGAATGTAAGTGGCCTGCATAATTGTACCCTTTGTAACTGTGAGGCAAACACCTATGCAACCGACACCCAGCTCAAGACAGAATGAATAATACGATCATGCCAGGATCTGCGTGTGGCCTTCCCCGCCCACCACCTCCCACGCCCTACAGGCTCTCATCGCTTTGCTTTTATGAAGATCGTTTCCGTCTCCATTTTTGTTTGCCACTCACGTCTGCATCCCTAGATAATAAAGTTGAGTTTTGCCTGGTTTTCAACTGTATACAAATGGACTCATACAGTATGTGTTTTTTGGGTCCGCCTCTTTTACTCCAAATCACGATCGTAAGCATTTGTCTTTTTATCCAGATGAAGGGATGGCGCCCTGGAGAAGTAAAGCAACACACCAGAGGTCACACAACTTGTCGTAGCAAAGCTGGGCGGGAAGCCACACCGCCTGGCTACTCCACCTTCCAGAACCATCAGCTGGGTTGTGACTTCCATTCCCAGCACAATGGCAGGGTAAGAACCTGAGGACAAGAGAGGTGGCCCTTGCAGCCAAGCGGGGGTCACAGGCTCTGGGAAAGAGCCTGTGCCCCCTGCCCAGGGGCTTCTGTGCTGGGGTCCTGGGCCTGGAGCTGTTCTCCCATCAAGAGTACAAACGAAGGAGAGGAAATTCTCCCAGAGGAAGAGCAGGGTGCTATTGGGCTGGACAGCCAACGATGACACATCTTCCATCCATGCTTTCCTAAATGTAGGTCAATCACTTTTAATTTCTCCTGCTTCACTTCTTAATATATAAGTTGGGACGAGGTATCAAAGTAAACCCCTGAGGACCTATGGTCCACCCACAAGTCTCATTTCAATGGTGAGCAATCTAAACTGATGGGAACACTGATTTTCTGCCTTTCTTCTCCTTCTTCTTCTCCTTCTCCTTCTCCTTCTCCTTCTCCTTCTCCTTCTCCTTCTTCTTCTTCTTCTTCTTCTTCTTCTTCTTCTTCTTCTTCTTCTTCTTCTTTTCTTCTTTCTTCTTCTTTTCAGATTTTTTATCTATTTATTCATGAGAGACACAAAGAGACAGGTTGAGCTGAAGGCAGATGCTCAACCGCTGAGCCACCCAGGTTGCCCTGGAACTTCTTTTGTAAGAAAGCCTAGCATTTTCTCCTCATAGGCTCTTGCTCCTGAGACTGACATGAACATAACATAAAATTGCAGCATTTTATAGCAGCTCGATGCTGGAAAGACTGACTTTCCCAGCCCCTGCCTCAGGGCTTTCGTGTCACTCTTGCCTTTTCTCGGCCCCTTGACTTCATGCCACAGACCTCGAGAGGTGTGGAAAACACCCTCGTAGTTCCCAGCGGTGGCGGGAAATGGCTTGCTCATATTGTCTTCAGCAGGGCTGCTGGCAGGCCAGTTATGTCCTCGGCTGCAGAGACACTGGGGTTTTGGAAGATGTGAGCATCTGGGATGAGACGGAGGGAAGAGGGATTCTTGCCTGGAGAGGAGAGATGATGAGATAGGAGAAGCAATAGCTGAAGAAATTGAGCTGGTGGAGGGGCACCTGGGGGACTCAGGGGTTGAGCATCTGCCTTCAGCTCAGGGTATGATCCCGGGGTCCTGGAATCAAGTCCCAGGTTGGGTTCCTTGCATGGAGCCTGCTTCTCCCTCTGCCTGTGTCTCTGTATCTCTCTGTGTGTATCTCATGAATAAATAAATAAGATCTAATTGAAAAAAAGAAGAAATTGGGCTGGGTGGACACTGGGGCATGGGACTGAGGGCAAGGCCCCCAGACAAGGGGGAATGGGAGCCCTTGAGATGTGCTAGGCACTGCTTCAACAGCACCGGTGTGTAAACTCACTTGGGACTCAGGACCTGACACGTTTTAGTGGCATCATTACTTTATGACAATGACTTTTTTTTTTACCAATGGGGAAACTGAGGCACAATGAGGTTAACGGATATGTTTGGGGCCACCCCGTGGTAGAGCCAGATTTTGAACCCTGCTGTCTGACTTAATCCTTTTTTTTTCTTTTTTAAGTTTCAAATAATGACGGGATGGGACCGGGCCCTCTCCGGGTCCTTCCCCTGCCCCATGGTTGGGATGGTGGATGGTGTTCTCTGCTAACTGAACTGCAGACTCTGGGGCCGCACAGGGCAACAGAAGAAACCTTACAAAAAAAAAAGCTTTGTAAAGGATGAGCCTGTCAGGCTAACCCGACTTCCTTCCTTGAAATCACGACATCATGAGTGAAGGAGGGACTGGGGGTGCACTGAGCCAGGGTCCCTGGAGGCCCCTGCCCTTGGCATCTCTCTGACCAGGTGGCAGATGCTGGGCGAGCTGTGGCCTCTGTCCTCCCCCCAGCAGCCCCCTGGTGCTGGGCAGGGGGTGAAGGTGGGGCTCTCATGCCTCCCCGCTGGGGTTGCACCTGTCATCCTAGAGGGGGGCACCTGGGGGGCCCTGGAGAGGCGCCCTGGTCATCCCTGAGACAAGCCTGGCTGTGATCTGGGGTGAAGCCCCGGCGGCGGCATCACGGGCTTGTGAGGCCACCCCTTCCTGGACAGAGGCCCAAACCCAGACTCGGAGGAAAGTGGCTGCAGCCGCACGGTGAGCAGCCGCGGGGCGAGGATTCAGACGGAATCCCTCGAGGCCCCATGCAGGCCGGGTGCATTTACTCTTGCTGCCCCCATGGCATGCTGAGCCCCGAGAGCAGGGCGCATGAAGAGGGGACTGTCCCATCCTCCGGGTGGATTGCTCACGATGGTGATGGAGCCATGTCCCCTGAGCTCTTGGGGCTCCTCCTTCCAGAACCCAAGAGCCCAGGAGGAGGGTCTCCAGCACTCCGAGACTCTGCAGGCCAGGAGAGTGTCCCCAGCTCCCAGGACACCTGCCTGTGGCTCGAGGCGACAGGTAGTAGGTGGAGAAGCTGGGATTGCAAACCCAGACAGCCTGGTGTCCAGGTCCAAGCACCCAGGTGTTGCTCGAAGGCCACCCCTCCCCCCTTCTTTCTGGGGTAACCTCACTCAGCATTCCTGTTCAGAAGCACCCCCCTCCTGGACCCCATGAAGTCCCTGGCGGCCTGTCTGTCACAGCCCACCCTCCCCTGCTGCTCAGTGTAGTCCCCTTGGACTCTGGTGCTTGGCTCCTAGGCCGAGTGACAAAGGGCCCTGGAGTCACCCTCACAGTGGTGCCCCAACAAGCCCGTTTCTGGCAGAGTTCTCTGGAACCATCTTCGCTTTTCCTTTACCGCATCCAGCTTTTCCTTTACCGCAGCACACTGTCCAGCTTCCTCCCAACAAACTTTTTTTTTTTTGCCGGCTTGTTAGTCAGAATTGGGTTCCAGAATTCAACAGTCCTGTGGATCCAACCATCCTGACAATGGTTTGCTTCTTGTGTCATGTGCTACATTGACTGAGCACCAAACCTGTGTCCAAACAGTCCTGGATTCAAGTATGAGCTCTGCTACTTATTAGCTGTCGGGTTCCTGAGGAAAGTGACCCCACCTCTCTCATCTGAAAAATGAGGATATGACCTTGTGGTACAGTTACAAGGATGATGCTTCTGGAAAAGGAAACAGTGGGTGCAAGGAATTGGAAGTGACTGTTTGCCTTTGATCCCAGGGGTGGGGTGCATTAATGGTCCCGATTCTTCACTCCTTCCCGCATCCAAACCCTTTGCCCTGTGACTGTGCCCACCTTACCCGGCGGGTGGAGGGTCCTTCCCGACCTCTTCACTCTGGGCTCAGTCATGCACTTGGCTGACGTCTTACAGCAGATGTGGCTCAAGAAGACACTTGAGACAGGTTTGCAGAGAAGAATTTGCTGTTATGCTGCGACCGTGGCCTGCAGATGGATAAAACCAGGAGTGCTAACTAGTCCCTGGAGGAAGATGAGAGGCCGGTGGCGCATAGCCTTCCCTGAGCCCAGCCTGAATCAGTGGACCCCAGCCCACTGCAGACTTGCATGTTAGTTCAGCTGAGACCAGCAGAGCCAAATTCAGCCCAGGTTAGCCAACCCCCCTTCGTGAGTCATCACAGACGTGTGAAAAAATGCATTTTATTGTTATTTTAAGCCACTGAGATTTGGGATATGTTGTCAAGTAGCAATAATTGACTCATCAGCTGATACCCAGAAGTGTGCTGCCACGACCAAACTTCAAATATGCAGCATTGGTTTTGGGGACTGGGTGGTAGGAATGAGCAAACTATTCCAGACAGTAAGGAAACCAGTGCCGGAGGCTGGGCAAATGGGAACCCACATTAGGTAGTGCTGAGTCGTTTGGTAACTCTGTTGTCTGTAGTAACTTGGGAAATAAAAATTTATCTAATGAACTCGTGGACTTGGACAAAGAGATTTCCAAGCAGAATATTGAAAGCATGAGTTGGCCCTCGTGGCTGTGTCTGGCAAGGTACTGAAAAAAAAGAGATGAGCTCAGAAAATGACTGGTCGGTTTGCAAAGTGAACTAGAAGAACTACGGAGAAGTTAGCATCTATTCTGTTGGTGTGGTTTTGGCACAAACAATAGAATGGAATCAAAGACATAGGGAATCCACTAAATTCTTAGCAAGGATTATATTGACAACAGGGCTCCCAGCCTGAATTTTTTTTTTAAAGATTTTATGTATTTATTCATGAGAGACACAAGAGAGAGGCAGAGACACAGGCAGAGGGAGAAGCAGGGTCCCTGCGGGGAGCCCAATGTGGGACTCGATCCCGGGACCCTGGGATCATGCCCTGAGCCGAAGGCAGATGCTCAACCACTGAGCCCCCCAGTGCCCCTCAGCCAAAGTTTAAAGAGAAGCTGTTCCAAATGCAAGCAGATGTCAAGGTAAGAAGTGATTTGATTGCTTAAAGGATGGATCGTCCGGTGCCTTCAGAAGTGGCCTGGGAGGGTGACAGACAAGAGGCTGGCCTGGGAGCTGTGGAGAACATGGAGGTGGGAGCCTCTCCCAGAAGCCGATCAGAGGATGTCACCTGTCTTCAAGGCTGGGGTAACAAGAGACATTTCCCCACCGGGATTTAGAATGGCCAGGGACCAGGGACTGCTGTGGGCCTCCTGCTTTCCCTCTTTGAATGGCGGTGTCTATTGCAGGTATCTTGTTCTCAGGTCACCCATAGGTCTCTGAAGCAAGAGGAGCTCCATCTGGACTTGATGCAGATCACCCGACAGCAAACTTTGAGCTCGATGCCATTGGTTGTTCTGGATTCTTGCTATCGTAGTGAATTTTACATGTGGGAAGGACCTGGATAAGATGGGGCCATGGGGGTGGAATGTGGTAGATTTAACTGCATCGCGGGGTCCCATTCTCCACCCTTCCCCATTCTTTGCCATGCAGCAGTTTTGCAGGACCATCCTAGTGTGGGCAGGGGACTCGTCTCTGGAAAGGACTCTGGGCTCGGCCCTGAGACTTGCTTCAGATAATAGGACGCGAGCAGACGTAACACAAGCAGAGCCCTGACACGGGCTTCCCGGATGGACGGGTCTTGCCCCCTCACCTCCGACAAGGCAGCGGGAAGGCCGGGCTCAGGTGGCCTAGGCTCCACGGGGCCGGGTGCGAGGCACGTACAGCACAGCCAGGCAGCCAGCCCTCAGACTGTTGTGGTCCATTCGAGACCCAGAGAAGCACGCAGCCAACTCAGCCTACGTCAGCCTATCCTGGCCAATCCGCTTGCATGGAAAATAGTGATTTGCTGTGTTAAGTCACAGAATTTTCAAGTGATTTTTTTATGCAGCAGCAGCTAATCTGATACAACTACAAAGTGGGGTTTTTCTCCACGGGAGGCTGCTGATCATGCATGAAGATCAAATGAAACTTTTCTGGTGTTGTAAGAATTCTTCTAATACCAAGCATGGCAACAACAACAAGAGCATCTACTTATTGGACTCTTATTGCCAGGCCTTGTGTCAAGAGCCATGTAGGTATGAGCTCATTGAATTCTTTCTTTCTTTCTTTCTTTCTTTCTTTCTTTCTTTCTTTCTTTCTTTCTTTCTTTCTTTTCTTTCTTTTTAGATTCTATTTATTTATTCATGAGAGAAGCAGAGATACTGGTAGAGGAAGAAGCAGGCTCCCTGCAGGGAGCCTGATGTGGGATTTGATCCCAGGACCTTGAGATCACACCCTGAACCAAAGGCAGATGCTCAACCACTGAGCCACCCACGGGCCCCCTCTCATTGGATTCTTACAACCATCCTAAGGGGCGGCTGTGATTATTCCCATTTTACAGATGAAAAATAGTGAGACTCAGAGAGGTTCAGAAAGCAGGTCTAGGTCACGCAGCTAATTGGTGGTAGAGTCTGGATTCAACCCCAAGCCGGCCTAACTCCAAAACCTGCCTTCAGAGTGCTCTTGTCCTACTTCTGGCTATGGTACGACCATGTTCATTATAATCTCAAAGAGGAGAAAAAAAATCTTGTAAAAAGAGCAAAAACAACAATGACCTTGTTCTGAGTATGGTAGTAACTATTTTTGTGTATGTGCTTAGCTGCACTGTAATTAGTTGGTTTGTGTGAGGTGATTAAAAGGGGGCCGAAGAGAAAAGGTTTCTTTTTCTCCCCTTTTCCTGAACATCAAGTTGCCATTTTGTTTGCTTCTTCATGTTTGTGGTGTGCGGGAAACAATGTTGTCCAACAATGAATGGGGATTTAATTTTGCCGAGTTGTTCCATCAACGATGACGGCAAATATAAAGCAGGCACAGGTGCTGCAGTCCCTGGGGTTGGCTTCTTCCTCTTTAGGCTGCCCCCGGGCTCACGCAGCATTGCTGGGTTGTTCTCCCCATAGAATCGAATATAGGAAATTTTGCAAACAGGTGTCGAGTTGTGGCGTGAGGAATCGCAGGGGCAGCCGCCAGCCCTTCAGTGGGGGACAGAACCTTGGGGACCAGGCCTCGTTCAGGGGGCATGGGTCCTCCGGGAGGTGGCCTGGGGTGCTGCCTCTGAGGGGCAGGGTGTATTTCTGACCTATCAAGGGCACTGAGGAGCACAGCCGGCTGGTGGGAGGAAGGGAGCTCCTCAGTTCCACACGTAAGGAGGATGCCCGAGGAGAAGGAACAGGACCAGGGAGAAATCAGGGGCTGGTCAGACTCTGGAATAATTTTAGGTGAAATCTAAGGGGAGGAGTCACCTACCCTAAGTCCTGGGATGAGGATGGGGCAAGGCAGGGACTGAATGCAGATCCAGGGGTGCACACTTCCCGCTTCTGCACACTGTCTTGGGGAGCCACCCTCCCCTGGAAGCTCCTGCCCAGGCCCTGAGCAGAGGCCTGTCCCCCAACCGGTATAATGGCTGTGGGCATCTCAGCCCTGGGTGAAGCTGGGGAGGGGCAGGTGACAGCGGCCCTCTCAGCAGTAGTCGCAGCGTGGACTCTGTAGCAGGTGCCACTAACTAGCCATGCGACCTCAGGCAAGCCACTTAGCCTCTTTTATTTTTCAACTTTTCATTTTGAGAGATGTCTAGATTTACAAGTGAATTGCAAGGAGAGTTCCTGTATACCCTTCTCCCAGCTTCCCCTGATGTTGTGACTTCTTTCTTATTTAAAAAAAAAAAAGGATTTTATTTATTTATTCATGAGAGACAGAGAGAGAGAGAGAGAGAGAGAGAGAGGGAGAGAGACAAGCAGAGGGAGAAGCAGGCTCCCTGTGGGGAGCCTATGCGGGCTCGATCCCAGGATCTCATCACGCCCTGAGCCCAAGGCAGACACTCAATTGCTGAGCCCCCAGGTGTCCGGGACTCCAGTTCTTCTGTAAACCCTGGCAGGCTACCTGGTGCCAGCCAACCCCAATATCATCAAAGAGACTCAAGGGGGACTGACAAGGGGCAGTGGCGATAGGGACTCTGGAAACAGACAGGCCTGGGTTCAAACCATGACTTGAACGGGATGGGGGTTATAGTCCCATCCTCCTGTCCTCTAACAAGGGCCTACTGGCCATGCCTGGCTCTGTGCGCTTCTAGGTGCTTCCACGCACTGTTTCATTGAACCCTCCCAACCACGTCCTGGATGGTGAATGTCTTCATCTCCATTTTACAGATTAGGGGACTGAGGCTCAGAGTGTTTAAATGGCCAAGGTAAGGGAGCCAGGACACAGGCCCAGACTGTGGATGTGTCTGAAACCCAAACCTCTAGTTGCTTCTCTAGTTGCTGCTGGGTTTCTGAGCATCAGCCCTGTTAGTAACAGCAGCAACACCCGGTGCTGGGCATGGTTCTAAGCACTTAACATGACCTCAACCGGTTAATAAAAGCTTTTTGTTTTAAGTCACTCACTTCTTATAATAACTTTTTGAGGCAGGTACTATTATTATCCTTATTTTACAGATGAGGTGCAGAGAGGTTAAGCGACTTGCCCAAGGTCACACAGCTGGAAAATCACAGAGGCTTTGAATCCAGACTGTCCAACTCCAGTGTTTGCACTCTTCAGAACTGAGCCACGCTGCTGCACACTCATCATTTTTTGTAGTCAGGATTTCACAGGCTCAGGTTTTGAGGGCCCCACACATCCTGGGGGTGGCGGTGGACAGGACACAGAGCCGCATCAGAAATAGCAGAGACAGGAGCAGAAATAGAGAGAGCAGAATAGGAGGAGGAACAGAAGCAGAAATAGGAACCCAGAGAGAGGGTGGGCAGCAGAGTATCGTCCAGGACAGCCTGAGACCCTCCTCTCCAAGTCACGACACCACCTGGGAGCCCTGGCTGGATGCCTGGCAGTGGGGAGGCTCTGGGTGGGGGGAGCATGGTGGTGGGCATGTAGGGTGGTGCCCCCTGAGACCACCCTTGGGAAGCCTGCCGCTGCCTCCGGGGTTTGGAGGTGCCCCCAGGGAATGTCTCGATGGCCCCAGGTGGGCATTTCTGCAGAAGCTCCAGCTGAGGAGAAGAGGGCAGGCAGGGAGGTGGGCGGAGAGGAGAAGCTGGCACGTGCAAGTCAGGCCAGGCAGTGTGTTCAGATGAGGACAAGTCTGTATGAACGGGCACAGGCAGTGTGTTCAGATGAGGACAAGTCTGTATGAACGGGCACGGGGCCCACGGGAACCCAGCCCGACAGCACAGAGAGGGCTTGGCCTGCCCAGGAAGTCACGGCACAGTTCTACATCATGCTAGGAGGGGCAGGGAGCCTGGGTTTGCCCCATCAGGGTGGAGTGGACAGGGGTGTGTGGGGACAAGATGGGGAGCTGCCACAGTGAGTCTGCTGCACACCCTGGCTTCCCAGCTTGCAGCCCCACCAGATATCACTCTTGGCTTTGAGGTGTGGAGGGGACTCTGATGCAGCTCATGGGCTCTGGCACTCACACCTAGCAAAGGAAACAGCCAGAAAGATCAACCACAGCTGTGGGGACAGGGACAGACTTGGGGGCTTTAAGACAGGCATCAAAAAACAAAAACAAAAACAAAAACAAAAACAGAAAAACCCCAAAAACCTGAGGAGGGCAAATAATCCAGCACTTCATTTGGTTTGGAGTGGATGGGGGGGCAGACATTCAGGCAAAGCTTTAAAGAACTAGACTGAGGGGCACCTGGGTGGCTTTGTTGCTGAAGCATCTGACTCTTGATTTTGGCTCAGGTCATGATCTCTGGGCTGTGGGATCGAGCCCTGTGTCTGGCTCCATGCTGAGTGTGGAGCCTGCTTGAGATTCTCTCTTTCTCTCCCTCTGCCTGTCCTTGTGCACTCTCTCTCTAAAAAATAAAAATAAATAAATAAATAAATAAATAAATAAATAAATAAATAAAGAACTAGACCGAGATAGGTCTTGAAGAATAGGAACGAGGCCAACAGGTAGAGGGAAGAGGGTGGAGTGGGTGTTTGCTGACTGCTGAATGGCCTCCCCGTACCCACACATTTTGCCATGAGAGTCTGCAGCTCCCTCCCACCCCCCAACCTGGGAGGCCCTTGGTACTTGCTTCGGCAGAGAGAATGCAGCAGAAGTGTGCCAGCCCTGAGCCCAGGCCATAAGAGGCCCTGCATGCTGTCACTCACTCTCTTGGACACCGGCCTCAGCGTGAACAGCATGGTCTAGCCTCCTGGAGGATGAGATACCATGTGGAGCCGAGCCAAGTTGCCTGGTTGTCCCAGCTGAGGTCCTGGCACTTGAGAGAGCCCGGCCCACAGCTTCTCGGCCCACTGAACACAGATGCACACATGGGTGAGAGAGCCAAGGTCAGGACTGTCTCCTCTGACCCACACGCTCAGAGGCTAATGCTCTTACGCCACTGGGTTTTGTGGTTTCTGAGGCAGCTTTACTGTGACAATGGAGAACCAGTATGGTGCTCAGTAAAGGCAGACAAATGGAAAGACAGGACTTGGGGGTGGAACATGGTCAGGTGCTTGGGGGTGGGAGAGTAGCCCAGAATCTCTTATTTAAAGGAAGAACTGAATGTACCCCAAAATTACCCTCCAGCCAGTAGCCCTGAAGCCTCCAGGGTGGGCCAATGTGGCTGGATGTTGAATGATGGATTGATTATCTGCTCACCTGGCTGTGTGATCACGAACCTGACACCGTCTGATGAGCCCACTGGTGGGATGTCTGCCGGGGTCACTGACAAGGAGGCCAATGGGTAGGATGTTTCCTCTGCCAATTTCGTCCTATTTGACAGTGGCCAGGCTTTTGGAACTCTTACCAAAAGGCTGCTCTCACATTCTCAGTAGATCCTGGTGGAAGATTGTCTCCTAAGTGTTGAGCCAGAATTCCTGAAATGCCTGGAACCTGCACCTTTCAGCTCTGCCCATTGGTGACTTTAGGCACCTCACTCATGACTTCTCTTATGGCCTGGATGTTTGTGTCCTCCACCAAATTCATGTATTTGAGTCCTAACGCCCCATGTGATGGTGTTAGGAGGAGGACATCTGATGGTGTTGGGAAAACTGGACAGCTACCAGCAAAAGACTGAAACTGGACCTCTTTCTTCCACCATGCACAAAAATAAACTCAAAATGGGCTGATGACCTAAAATGAAACCATAAAAATCCTAGAAGAGAACACAGATAGTAATTTCTCCAACATTGGCCATGGCAACATTTTTCTAGATACATCTTCTGAGACAAGGGAAATGAAAGCAAAAATAAACTATTAGGACTAAACAACAACAACAACAACAAACTATTAGGACTACATAAAATAAAAAGCTTCTGCACAGTGAAAGAAACAATGAACAAAACTAAAAGACAACCTCCTGAGTCAGAGATATGACATATCCGATAAAGGGTTAGAATCCAAAGTATATAAAGAACTGATACAACTCAACACCAAAACCACAGACAATCTAATTTAAAAATAGGTAGAAGACTCGAACAGATATTTCTCCAAAGAAGACATCCAGATGGCTAACAGACACCTGAAAAAGGTGCTCAACAGCACTCATCTTCAGGGAAATGCAAATCAAAACTACGCTGAGATAACACCTCGCACCTGTCAGAACGGCTGGAATCAAAAACACAAGAAACAAGTGTTGGTGAGGATGGGGAGAAAAAGGAACCCTCGTGCACTGTTAGTGGGAATGCAAGCTGGTGCGGCCACTGTCGAAAACACTATGGAAGCTCCTCTAAAACTTAAAAACAGAATTACTGTAGGATCCAGCAATTTCGCTCTTGGGTATTTATCCAAAGAACACAAAAACACAAATTCAAAAGCACCTCCATGTTTACTGCAGCGTTGTCTGCAATATCCAAGCTCTGGAAGCAATCTCAGATGTCCATCGTGAGATGAATGGATAGAGAAGATGTGAGATATACAGTGGAATATTACTCAGCCATAAAAAGAGTGAAATCATTCCATTTGAAATGCCATGGATGGAGATAGAGTAATATGCTAAGCAGAATAAGTCAGCAAAAGATAAATACCATATGATTTCACTGACACGCGAAATTTAAGAATCAAAACACATGCACAAAGAGGGGAAAAGAGTGAGAGAGACAAACCGAGAATCAGACTCTTAACTACAGAGAACAAACTGGTGGTTGCCAGAGAGGAGGGGAGTGGAGGGATGGGTGAGGTAGGGGATGGGGATGAAGAGCACACTTACCATGATGAGCACTGAGTGATGTATAGAATTGTTGAATATATTGTACACTTGAAACTAATATAACTCTGTATGTTAACTACTGGGGAATTAAATTAAATTAAAAAATTAAATAAACTAAAAAGTGGGGTCATCTGGGAGGTGTTAGGTCGTGAACGTGGAGCCCTCATGAATGGGATTAAGGCCCTGATAAAAGAGACCCCGCAGAGCTCTCCTACCCTTTCTGCCATGCGAGAATACACGAGAAAATGCCTGCCTGCAAACCAGAGGAGGGCCTCGCCAGAACTGGACCACGCTGGCACCCTGACCTCCGACTTCCAGCCTCTAGAACTGTGAGAAATATTTTTGCTATTTATAAACACTTCATCTGTGGTATTTTCTTACAAGAGCTCAAGTGAACAAGCATCTCCTTTGTGTCCACTGCATCATGTCCATAAGGGCTTGGTCATGTCTACTGCTCTAGGTGTTTGGAGTGGGTAGAAGGTCTTACCTGTAACCCAGATGCCATAGGAAGTTGGAGGCAGGACAGGCAAGGTCTGGGGGTGGGGTGGGGTCTTAGATATGCTTCCCCCTCTGCAGGAGTCCGGGTGCTGCTGGGGGTGGGGAGACCTGCAGGCATGGAAGGAGCCCGAGCTGGGAGTCTGGAAGCCAGACCCAGTCCTAGCCCTCCCCCAATAACTGTGACTCTTGGGCAAGACCTTGCCCCAGGGACTCAGTGTCTTTGTTTGTCAAAGGGAAGCTCTGCAATCCTGTCCGGTCTCCAGCCTGCACCTTTGGTAGGCTAGCCCCTGAAGATTCGGATCTGAAAAGCGAGGAGGCTACCTGTGTGGAATGCTTATGTATGTTGGGAACTCTTTGCACCTGCTTGTGGGTATGATTCTCCAGGAGTTGGAGGTGAGGCGTTTCCAAGACCATGCCCATATTCCACAGCTGGTAAGTGGCCAAGGCTGAACCAGAATCCCAGCCTCAGGCCCTGTGAGGATGCTCTGTGCCACAGAGCTGGGACCCCACTCCGGCAAAAGCATAGGTAGGAAGTAGATGAGAGGTGAGCTAGTTCACTGGGAGGGGCCAAAAGGGAGGCCCACATACCAAGGAGGGAAACTGGAGGTGGGGATGGGTGGTCCTAGGCCTCTGCTTTGTGGCTGAGGAGGATGAGGAAATGCTTCCCATGTCCTGACTCTGGGGATCCAGCTGGAAATGGGATCGCAAGGTAGGCTCTTCCTTCCCCACCCAGGCAGATCCCCCTATCCAGGACAGCCACTGCTGACCCCTACACCCAGGTCAGAACCCTTCCCTCAACCTGGCTCACTCTCAGGCTAGTTACCTGTGTGAGCTAAAGGGCACGGGCCTTGGAGTCAGGCAGCTCTGAGTTGGGCTCTGGCTTTCTGACACTTCACCTCTCTGTGCCTCAGTTTCCTCATTTGTAAAATGGGGATAAAAAAAGCGATGACCTCCCAGAGTTGGGGGAAGGACAGGTCCTTGGGCATCTGTGTCTGTGGTGTGGGTTCACGGTGTGTGTGTGGGGGGGCGGACGGTAGGAACGAGGGGCCCTCAAGGGTCTCCCCACAGGCACCCCTAGGACTGGTGTCGCCCTCCCCTGCTTGGGTGCCTCGCCCTTAGGGCCCGTGAATGATCTTATTTGAAAAAGCCCAATGATTTCCAAGGCTCCCCTTGCCGGTCCCGCATTTTGCACTCCTCCCATGCTCCTGCTTTACTTCTGCTGAGCCCAGGCCCCCGTGCCCCGAGCCCTGCGCTGCTCCCTCGGGCACCCAGCGCTGGCGCCCCCTTGCTCCGAGCTCTCCCGGGGTTTGCACGCCCGCAGACGCCCCGGCGCTCGCGGAGCCTCGGGAGGCGACGGGGTGCGGGGTTTAGAACCCGCGGAGCTCTGGGCTCCGCAGAGGCCCCCCCCGCTGCGCCTCGATCTGCTCAGGTCGGGGTTCGGGCCCCCCTCCCGGTCCTCAGCGCCCCCAACGCCCGGGACCAGTGACTCCGCTTCTGCAGAAAAACCCGGGGCTGCGAAAGGCACCGCCCCCGAGCGGGCTCCGGAGTGGCAGGAGGAACAGCCAATGACGGCGGGGACAGAGCATTACATCATCTCCGCGGGCTCCCATTGGTGGGGAGCCCAGCCTCGCCGGCCCCGCCTCCCAGGCTCCCGGAGCCCTGGTGCCCCGCTGCGGGGAAGGTCTCCCGGGGCAGCGGAGGACGCCGCGTGGGCAGGTGTCGTCTTCCTCACGTGCAGGAGGAGAGGGTTCCTGCCCCAGCATCCTCCCCCACTGCCACCCTTGCACAGGGGCCCCCGTACCCCCTCCGGGACGCCCTCCCGCAGGGCTGGGGGCACAGCGGCCTTGCCTGGCTCGCTCTCCTTGGTCCCCAGAGCCGGTATGAGAGTGCTTAGCATTAGCTCAATAGTCCCTAAAAGGCGGACGCTCAGGCTTACATGTTATTTTATTCATATTATAAACATTCGCAGGGCACAGACGTTGAGGCTGGGCGAGGATGACCGAGGGTCCAAGGTCATAGAAGTAGTGAGTGGGAAAGTCAGCTTTGGCACCCAGGCTGGCTGCTCCAGGGCCCTTAATCCGGGTGCGGGGATGCAGAGCCGAGCCTCACTGCTGTGTTTGGTTTAAGCTCCCCAGCCCCATGGGCAGCTTTTGGCAGGAGCCTCTCCTGGCCCAGCTTGTCCTAGCAAGCTTGGGTGGCGATGGGGAAAGGTGTCGCTGGGATTTGAAGAAGTCAGTCCTGAGATGTAGGAAAGGATTTCAGCCTCTCTGCCACCCCAGGGATGGTGGCACATAAATCACAGCGAGCTGGCTTGCATCAGGTCAGTTGTGACAGTCGATGCTGGCACGTTGCTGCCTCTCCTCTCCGCCTCCTCTCCTTTCTCTCTCTCTCTCCATCTCTGTCTCGGCTCTAGTGCCAGCTCTTTATGGATGCTGTGAGTGATCCTGAGAAACCTGTGCCTCTGATCTAGGCCTTCGCGTCCCCTTCACCTGTACCAGGAAAAAGATGGGTTGGAAACCCTCAGACTCAGAAAACCTTTGGAGCCCAACCCATGCCCTCCACTCGAGCTCTCTGGCATTTAGGCCCAGGCCCTACTATTGTGGGCCCTTAGAGGTGCTTAATAGGGCACCAGGGACAGGGTGCAGGTTCTGAGTGCTTAATAGGACCAATGCCTCTGACCTTAGGGAAGCTTCTATGGAAGCTTGGTGCCTTCGAACATGAAGGTCTGACCATTTCCCACACCTTCTTGGTGGGCACTGCAGAGAGAAATGCAGAGAGATTCAACTCTGGAGGGTGGTCTTGTGAAAGAAGCATCCGGTCTGCTCAGTGTGGCCCCGGGCAGGCTCACCACCGGTCCTCGGTGGAAGTTTCCTGTGGGCAGACTTCAGTTGTACCTACAGAGAGCTTTGAAGCTGAGCAGAATGAGCTGTGCTGTGATGGTGAGCTCTGCCTCCAGAGCCAAGCAAGCAGCCCGCTTTCACTCATGCAGTCAAGCTGACCTACGCAAGGTGCGGTGCAAAGAGCTTTGCTGGGAGGACAGAGGAGAAGGAGGCCCTGCAGGGAAACAGGTACTTTTGCAGGTAACTGCAAAGCTGTCTGTGAGTGAGAGCACAGGGAGTGTCTGAGGCTGCACAGGAGCCTGAAGGATGCTTTGAAGACACAATAAAGCCCTTTGCTCAGCCTTAATGTGGACCAGAACTTTGTCAGGCAGACAGGCTGGGGAGAGGGCCAGCATTCATTCATTCATTCATTGATTCATATTATATTTTCTGAATAAATATAGAAGGGCATATTGTGGGAGAAATGTATCAGGGAGAGACAGGACTGGGCACTTTTATTTTAAAGAATTTTTATTTTATTTTATTCTTTATCTTTATTTTTTATTTATTCATGAGAGACACAGAGAGAGAGAGAGAGAGGCAGAGACACAGGCAGAGGGGGAAGCAGGCTCCATGCAGGGAGCCTGATGTGGGACTCCATCCCGGGTCTCTAGGATCAGGCCCTGGGCTGAAGGCGGTGCTAAACCGCTGAGCCACCCGGGCTGCCCAACTGGGCACTTTTAAAATCCAGAGTGGCCTTCACCATGGGTACTCAGAATTAATCTCCATGCAGAGGTTCCAGGCCTCTCCCTTCTTGGCAGGCCTGTTGATTGGGGGCTGCCCCCATCTTTTCCCCTCCCCACTGCACAGCCAGCCCGTCCAGTGTCTGCGAGCCACTCTACAAGGATGTGACTCCAAGGAGGCTCTGGGAGCCGTGTATCCTAGCAACCACTGAGGCTGGCATCAGCAGGGTGAGGCCCAGACTCAAGGCTTGTTCTAATCCCCCAGCCTTCCATTAATGGTGCATTTCCCACAGGAATGAGGGTGGGGAGGAGGGGGGTAGAGAGGGGGGATGAGTGGCATCCCTTAACTGAACATACCCCGTGCCTGTCACCAAGTTTACCACCACTCAGAATACCATGAATCTAGGCAGTGATTGTCAATGTGAGTTAACATCATAAAAGGACAGAGAGTTGGAAATCATGTTCCTTCTCATGGGAAGGCCATAACACCACCTATGAAGTATTCCTGCCAAAAATGAAACCCGAATCTAATCAAGCCTCTAGAGGTAACTCCCAGTTCCAGAGAGATAGCTAGATTTTTGTCTGTAGGTTACATCAATAAAAGATTACAAGGAAAACGGATAAGAGGAGAGGAAAAGGAAAACCCCACCAAACAAAACAGAAAGGGGAACTTATAAATTAACAGAGAAGCTCCAGAGAACTATCAGGCAATTATCACAGACAGACTTTATTTGAATCCTGAGTCGTACCAACAAGCTGAAAAAAAAACCAATGACAATAAAAACTGAGACATTCATGAGACCACTGGGGGACATTTAAATATCGACTGGATATTTAATCATGTCAATGAATGATTTCTAATTTTTGAGGGGTGTTAGAATGGTGTTGGGACTATGCCTAATTGTTGAGGAATACATACTGAAATTTTTATGGATTAAAGTATATGATGTCAAAAAAAAAAAACATACGATGTCTGGAGTGTGCTTTAAAGTCGTACCTGGGAGCTGCCTGGGGGGCTTAGTTGGTTGTCTGCCTTCAGCTCAGGTCATGATCCTGGGGTCCTGGGGTCAAGCCCCCATCGGGCTCCCTGCTCAGCGGGAAGCCTGTTTCTCCCTCTCCTCTGCCTGCTGTTTCCCCTGCTTGTGCTCTCTCTCTCTCTCTCTCTCTCTGTGTTAAATAAATAAATAAATAAATAAATAAATAAATAAATAAATAAAATCTTAAAAAAAGAAGTCATCCCTAATGGAGAGGAGGACATGGAGGATTAGATGCAATGAGGCTGGTCTTGAGCTGATACTGTCACGGCGTGATGATGGGGACGTGAGGGTCATACCACCCTATTAATTTGAGTCATATGAAATTGCTGACATTGGACCTTTTGTTTTTTTTTTTCCTTCCAAATGGCAATTTAACACGGTGCAAATGAATCTCTCGGTATATGTTTGGCGTTTTTCATAATAAAATATATTTTTTAAGAGCAGTAGGAGAGGTCCATGCCTGCTTTTCCAGAAGTCTCTGCCCTGGGAGAGAGATATCCTAGGCTAGTACTAAAATTATAGCACTGTCATGAGAAAAGTTGAAAACAGCTCTCAGAGGCATCTGTAACCCTCCATGAATTATTTTTTGTTGAACTAATAATAATAGTAATAATAATAATCATTTATTGGCCACTGACAGCAGATGCTCAGCAACTTGCCTGGGTGTTTGAGTTGTAGAAGGTGGCTTCACTGATGTTGTCATTGCTCAATAACTAACAATAAAAAAAATTAAAGGAATCTAAATAAGCAGCACACTGGGCATCAAATGGAAATTCTTGCTTGCTTAGGAAGGTGCCTGGGTCATTCCTAGAGCATAGAATAGTCTTGTGGGACCCCTGGAAGACCCCACAGTGGGGGCAGAGGCAGGCCTGGGCCTTCAGCCCTGGGACATCCTGTGATCTCTGCAAACCTAGTCTTTGTGGCCACACATTCAAGTCCTGCCTGTTTCTTGGACTTGTGGTTTCCTGAACCTAGAGGCAGCTCAGGTTTTCCATTAAGTCCCCTCTTTTGTTCCTGTTCCTATCGTGACGCTGAGTCGATCACTGGACCAACCAATGAAGTTTTATTTGTTTATTTAAAAAAATTATTTATTTATTCTTTTGAAGTAGGCTCTACAGCCAATGTAGGGCTCGAACTGAAGACCCCGAGGTCAAGAGTCACATGCTCCAGTGACTGAGCCAGCCAGGCGCCAACCCCCCCCGCCCCCACCCCCGCCCAGCCCCCTTATTTGTTTTCCACATCTGTTCTTTGCTGACCACTGTGCTGGGTGCTGTAGGCGATTGACATGGTTTCTTGTCCTAACAAGCTCATGAATTGAATCTTGACTCTGCCTCATAAAAAGCTTCGTAGCAAGTGTTTAATCTCCATTTGGGCCTCAGTTTCCTCACCGGCATATTGAGTGTAGTGACGGTTTATACCCACACACAGAATTAAATAAGATAAGGCAGGCCAACTACTTAGTGTCTGGGATGTTGTAGGGCCCAAGGAACGGTTACTACGACGATGACTACAATTATTATTCCATGAAGCCCTGAGTGTTTAACAGTGGATATAAACCATGTAGTTTCAATGATAGATGATATACGATATCCTAGAGGACTGGTGTCACAGGGGCATCTTGTACTAAGCCTTAATGGATAAGAGAGTCAAAAAGTACTAACTTCCCCGAAATATTCATCCTTCCCCTTTTTCTTTTTCTTTTTCTTTTTTTAAAGATTCTATTTATTTATTCATGAGACAGAGAGAGAGAGAGAGAGAGAGGCAGAGACACAGGCAGAGGGAGAAGCAGGCTCCATGTGGGGAGCCCGATGTGGGTCTTGATTCCGGTGCTTGGGATCATGACCTGAGCCAAAGGCAGACGCTCAACCGCTGAGCCACCCAGGTATCCATTTCCCCCTTTTTCTTAATAACAAAGTTGAGACTACATTTTGCAGCCTTTCTTGCTGCTAGGTTTGGCAAAAGAAGTGAAAGCACAAGTTTTACATAGGACTTTTGGAAAGTCAGCTGGGAGAAGAGTCCCTTTGTCCAGATTTCTTTTCTCCGTTGGACTGGAATGCTGTGGTGAAGGCTGGAACTCCAGCATCCACTTTGAAGTGTTAGTTGACCTTGCAGACAGGAAATGTGCATTGAGGATGATGGAGCATGGTGGAAGCCTGTTTTTTTTTTTTTTTCTTTTTTTTAATGACACCATGGAGCCACTATAATATCCCTAAACTGCTTATCTGTTTACTTTTCTGTGTGAAAGAAATGAACATCTATCTTAAGTCGCCCATTTTTTTCCTGTTAGTACTCAGCTGAACCTAATTCCAGGGGTGATCTTCAACATATTTAACAACCAGAATGGCATGGGCACTGACCAATCAGAACGAACTCTGGCTATAGTGCTAGAGTTTCAGATGAAGGGCCAGGAGTAGCAGGGGAGCTTGTAGCAGCAGGTATTTACCACATAATATGGAAGCATTTTAATATTTTAGCCACCAGTCCAGCTATCTCAATATATACCAGCCAAAAATTAGCTGAATACCAGCCCTACTTCTTCTTTAAAAAAAAAATATATATATATGTATATTTATTTATTTATTTATTTATTTAAGGTCAAGAAGGGCCGAGGGAGAAGAGAGACTCTCAAGTGGTCTCCCCGCCACAACCCTGAGATCATGACCTGTGCTGAAATCAAGAGTTGGATGCTTAACTGACTGAGCCACCCAGGTGGCTCCAGCCCTATTTATTCTTAACTGATTCAACGAACAATGTTTGAGAATCGCTAACCAGACAAAAAGGCCTTCAGGCCATGGACATAACTTGAGTATAGGTTCAGTGGGTGAGTGAAGCACGGTGAGTTATGAACCCTGAGAACTCTGCTTCAACCTGACTTGATGGGAATCTTTTTTCTTTATTCCCCCATTTTTTGTGTTAAATTTCATGCATATGAAATTTTAACCATTTTTAAAGTATAGAGTTTAACAGTCTTGAATATATTCATAACGCTGTGCGGTCATCACCGCTGTCCCTCTTCATAACTGTTTCATCTTGTAAAACTGAGACTCTGTCTCTGTGAGACGCTAACCCCTCCTTCCCCTCCCCTAGCCCCTGGCCAACCCCACTCTGCCTTCTGTTTCTATGATTTTGACTATTCCAAGTACTTCATATAAGTGGGACCGTAGAGTATTTGTCTTTTTGTGACTGGCTTATTTCACTTAGCGTAATATCCTCAAGGTTCATCCACATTGTAGCACGTGTCAGCATTTCCTTCCTTTGTAAGGTTGAATATGATTCCTTTGCACGTCTATGCCACACTTCGTTTATTTCTTCATCCATCAGGGGATGCCTGGGTTTCCTCCATGTCTTAGCTGTGGTGAATAATGCTGCTATGAATATGGGTGTACAAACTGATTGTCTATTTGAGTCCCCGCGTTCAGTTCTTTTTGGTGTCTACCCAGAAGTGGGATTACCGGATCATAGGGTAGTTCTATTTTTAATTTTTTGAGGAACCTCCATACTGATTTCTGCAGTGGCTACACCATTTTACATTCCCACCAACAGTGCACGAGGGTTCCAGGGATTCCGCATCCTCACCAACACTTGCTATTCTCTGTTTTTGGGCAGTTGCCAGCCTAATGGGTGTGAGGTGGCATCTCGTTGTTTTGATTTGCGTTTCCCTAATAAGAAGCTATGCTGAGCATCTTTTCATGTGCTTATTGGCTATTTGTAGGTCTTCTTTGAAGAGAGGATGTTCTCTATATGTGTTAAGTTATGGAGAGGGGCTGGAAGATAATGTCTGAGGTCAAAGGAATCAGGTTACAGAAACTTGTAAGAAGTAGATTCAGGAGTGTTCCAGAATTTGAGCATTTGGGTAATTTTCGGGTGCTCGAGGCACTAGATGGCCATGGGAAGTGAGGAATCGTGGCTCTGTGGTACTGGTGTGTGTGTGTGTGTGTGTGTGTGTGTGTGTGTGTGTGGGTTGGTGACCATTGCAGTGTAACCAGCCATCTCTTTTAGTCAAAGAAGCACAAGTCCATCCAGATTCAAAGGGGAGCAGGCACAGATGCCCTGTCTCCTGGGAGGAGCATCAAGGTCACGTTGCCAAAACATATGTTAGGTGGGACGTATTGTTGCAGCTCTCTTTGCACACTACAACCTGGCACAGAATGTCCTTCCTTTTAAACATCTGTCTTGTCAAGAAGCCCCTTCTCCTTCCTCCCAGTTTCAGCCTGTTCAGAACTATCAGGAGGTTCTCACTGCTTTCTAAATGGGATACACGGTGCGCACCTAAATTATTTCTGGAAACCAACTATATCTTTGGTGGAAAATGTCCAAGAAAAAGCTTCAGCATTGAACTAATTAGCTAATGTAATTGAAACAAAGGGAACAGTGCAGGCTCTAAATGTGACTCGAAATGAAGAGAAATGGATTTTTCCGTGGGAGGTGATATAGCTCCCATCACTAATCAAAATTACTGGCTTTATGGGCTATTTGTTTACCAGGATTTCCTGAGTGCCTACTGGGTGCCAGGCACTGTGCTAGGTCCAGGCTGAAGATGCAGATGACCAGCTCCTACCTGCAGGATGCTTAAACTTAGCAGCAGAGGGGATCCCTGGGTGGTTCAGTGGTTTGGCGCCTGCTTCCTGCCCAGGGCGTGATCCTGGAGTCCTGGGATTGAGTCCCACATCGGGCTCCCTGCATGGAGCCTGCTTCTCACTCTGCCTGTGTCTCTGCTTCTCTCTCTGTATCTCTCATGAATAAATAAATAAAATCTTTAAAAAAAGAAAACCTTAGCAGCAGAAAAGACAAAAAAAAAGTAGACTCTGATGTGCTCAGTGGTCTTAGGTAGGAATGCGAAAGGGGCCCTGGGGACACAGAAGGATTGAGTTCTAGGGTTACCTTGGGCTGAGTTTTGAAGGAGTGTGAGAGTACCAGGAATTCAGGAGTAAAGCAGACCCTGAAAGCTCCTGATGCTTGGTCTTCATAATCATGGCTGGATGTTGGTCTGTATCATAGGCCAAAAGACTATAAATATATATATGATTATAAAGGTAATAAATATATTATTGCACAATAATAAATATGTGAATAATATAAATATAAATGATAAATTATACTATCATACCATGATTGATATATAAATAAAAATATATTATATATAATATATATTATATATAACATGTATAATGTTAAAACATAACATTAAATATAAAATATAACAAACTATAATATATTATATATATTATATATATGTTATATATATAATATGTATATTGGTTTCTGGTACTCACCATAGTCTTAAGGTAAGCAATAGCATATCAGAAATGCATCAGAGACCAATTATACAGCAATATAGGGCCATTCGGTGAAGGGGCAAGCAGCCCCCCAAATCTCTACAAGCTCAGAGGGAATTATTCAGTCCTATTTAGGACAATAATCAATGTCCAAAATTATGGTTCTGGGCCATCTAAATTTTAAATTATTTCTTAGATCTATTGTTTCAGGGAGGTACATTGGATGGTTACATTTTAAAGTTTTTTTGTCTTAAAGGAAAGTCAATCATTCTTATATAAATTTACAGAGAACTTGCACACATGTTCTTTGATCTAATTCTCTTAACAGCCGCGTCAGGGAGTTTGTGCCCATTTTGGGGGTAATGCTCAGAAAGATCAAGGGGCTCGCTCAAAGGTCATGCAATTAAAACCAGAGATGAAAACTCCAGCTTAGTTCTAATGACATGTTTTTACTTTCTTTGTTGGATAATTAACTTCTGGGGAACAGCTGCTTCTTCCATGATGCCAGATAAATGACAGGTGAGTGGATCTGAGTTAAAATCTTGGAGGGGAGAGTACAATGATCTTTTATCATTTAGACCTCCCCAAGGTCACTCTGAGTTCTGACATCCACCCTGGCAGGAGGAGGAAGAAAGAGTGCGGGGAGGTTTCCTTGGCCAGGTTGGGGTGTTGTGTACATTGTGTTCCCTGTGTTCTGTTGGCCAGAACGCAGTCACAGGGCCCCAGGTCAAGGCCAGGGTGTCTGAGAAATACGGTCCCCAGCTAGCCAGGGGCTCCCCCAGCACACGGAGAAAGAAAAGCATGAGTGTTTGGTGTTCCAATGCTGGTCATCTCTGCCATAAGCCAGTACTTAGAGAGCGCTTACTGTCTACCAGGCAGCCTGTGACAGCTCCACCTGTATTAATACCTTTAATCTTTGAGATACAACTCTCCGTGGATGGATTACTTTTTGTCCCATTTTATGGATGAGGACCCTAAGGCACACAAAGGGGGTAAATATCTGGGATTCAAACTGAGATCCTTGCTCTGGACCCTGGAGCTTGCCTGTCCCCACCTGGTGCATCCCTCATTGATTTCTCCGAGATGCGGCCTGCATGTGGCTTCTCCTCTCCATCCCTCTGCCAGTGCTCCAGGTTACACCCTCTTCATGTCTCATGTGTGTCCCCATCCCCCAGCTCGTCCCCTCCCATCGACTCTCTTCTTTGTTGCCAGTGATCATAAATGTCAAGTGTGGTCCTGTCTCCGCTCTTTCTAACCAGAGTGTGGGTGGTGTCCTCAGGGTGAAGTCCAGACGCCCCTCATCTCTCACCAGCCTGCCTGCGTGCTCCAAACACTCTAGGCTCCAGCCCCTCTGAGCTTCTTATCAGTCCCCACACTCACCAAGGAGCCCAAATGTGAATCCCTGCTTTCATAGTGTTGTTCCTTCTTTCTGGAATGTTCGTCCTTCCTTGGATTTGCCAAATTCCCAGGCTCTCAGGACAAGGCTCATGAGCCGCCCACTCCCTACTTCCCTTCCAGACTTCCCCAGGCAGGTCCTTCACTCTGTTTCTGTGCTCCCCGAGTTTGTGTCCAGATCTCAGCCCTTCCCACACTGCCTTGCTGTTGGCTCTTTACTCAACTGTCTCCCTCCTCGGAACAGGAACAACTTAGGGTCAGGACAGTATCTCATCCACGATCTTTCCCATGGGGTCCTGAGCAGTGGCTGAGCTCTCACATGGCCACACTGTCACTCTGGGGGGCAGGGAGCCTGTTCTCTGTGGCCTGTTCTGCCTCTGCCTCTGTCTCTGCCTTGATTTGACCCTGATTGGCTCCCCTGTGAGGGGAAAAGCATTTGTCTACTTACTGATTCTTAACCCTGGAAACTTTGTAAAAATTACTGATGGCCAACCACTGCCCCAGTGGTTCTGATCCCCCTGCTTCCCAGTGATGCTAATATGTGGTCAGGGTTGAGAACTACTCTGAGTGCTTCTCTTGCTCTGATGTGTCCAGGGACCACTCCCCCACCACCCCCAACCCAGGGATCCTGCTGGAGGGCTGGTTGGAATCCAGTAGGTGTGGGGTGGGCCAGGCATTGCATTTCTCATGCTCCCAGGTGAAGATGACAATACTTCTGGACCATGGATTACAATGTGAGTAGAGAGGCCTTGGATGATCTGGCCATCCCTTGTCTGGCATTCAATACCCTTGGGATGGGAGGAAGGTCTGCATGTCAGAAAGGACCTGAGGGGTGAGTTCGGGGAGGTGGCTCATACCTGAGAGCCGTGGTGGAGGATGCACGGGCTGGCCCCACCCCACAGAGAACCCCTGCCCCTCCTGCAAGCCCCATGCTGACCAGTAGCTCCTCACATGGGGCCCCAGACTAAGCCTGTGCCTGTCTCTGTGCAGGGTCAGGGCTCTGGACCGGGGGGTAGGCAGAGACGCCCGGGGCTCCTGCTCCTTCCTCCTCCCCACCTGCCCCTCCTCCCCTTCCAGCTCCTTAGGATTTTGATCCTCTTTAGGCTTCTCCCACTCACTCCATCCTTTGATTCTCATTGTCACGGCCCACGGACCACAGACCGGCCTGCCTTTCACAAAATCAATTCCATTCCATTATTTACTAATTGCTTAGTTATTATTTTGATGGATGGAATAGGACACTCAGCCCTCAGGGCTCCTGTAAAACAAATTGACTTCCAGCCCACGCCACTTGGATAATAATAGATCTTCATGCGGGAAAGCCAGGTCTGCGCACTGGAACACCATTGCGTCCTGTATCCCCTGCTCCTGGGGACCGAGTGCCTTCACCTGACTTCAGGTGGCTCTCACAGGGTGGCTGCCCCATCTGATCACCTTGATAGCTAAGGTCAGAACTCTCCCTGCAGGTCCCCTGGTTGCTCTAGGGGCTGAGACTTGGAGCTCCAGGTAGAGGAGAGGGGAGCGGGGAGGGAGACCGGGCCAGGAGGGGCGGTATCCAAACCAGAGGGAAGCAGACAAACCAAGGGAAGGCTTATTCAAAGCCAGGCCCTCCCAGGTCCCAGCTCTAGTTCCAGGTCCCAGCTCAGTTCCACTGGGCTGTCATGTCTGTTGGCATCATTGCCACCCATCATCAGTCCAGGAGCTTTGGCAGGATCTGAATTTTATTCATTCTATCATCCCAGGAGCCAGAGTGGAATTTGACCGAATAGATGATGTCATGTACATGCCACTGAAGGGGAGGGCCCAAGGATTATAATTCCAGTATCTGTACCTGGCCTGGCATCTGCCATTTGTGTCTGCATCTTTCCAACAGCTCACACGTGTGACGCGTACTCCCCACGCTGGGTTATGCCCTGGCACACTGTTTATTCATGGTCAGGATTTCCACTCAATGAAATCCTCTGGGATTTTGCAACTTATATAACAAACTCTCAGGGAGCATTCACTAGGAGCCAACACTGTTTTTGGTTTACTGACTCATTGATTCCTTATAACAGCCCTCCGAAGTAGGTACAATCATTATCCACACTTTGCAGAAATCTGAAACGTGGAGGGGTTAAGTAAACCTGCCAGTAAGTGCCCTTCAGCAAAGCTGCCTCTCTGGTCTCCTTTCCCAAATTCTCTGATGTTGTATGCCTGGCCCTGATCTTCACAAAGTAGCTTCCAAACTTTTTCTCTTATTATGTAAAATGCAAAATTCCTCAGGTACTTCCTTTGCCTAAGCCAAATGCCAGAATCCAGCAAAAGATATTATGCAATTATGATGAATGTGCTAGCCTCACTTTGCCAACCCTTTTATCATAAGAATAATAGCTAATGTTTGAAGAATACCTACAACTTTATGCCACAAACTTCCAAAGGTCTCATAAATGCAGAAACCAAACTTCAGGCGTGTTAAGAAACTTCCGAAGGTCACAGAGCTAATAATTTTTTTTGTGTGTGATTTTAAAAAGGTTTTTGTTGCAATTTAGTTGAGATACGATGTTATATCAGTTTCAGGTGCACAACACAGTGGTTCGACAATTCTATGCATTACTCAGTGCTCACCGTGATGAGTGCAGTTACCATCTCATCCTCACTATAATTTCCAGACTTTTGGATCATGCCCTCCACCAGCAGAAATTTCTGAGCATCCATCCCTCCAATACGTGTATACTTAAGTGCCTACCAATTAACGTTCAAGCACTGCTATTAGAAATTACTATCTCAAGGCCCAAGATAGAAGTAGCACAAGGGCCATCATTTAAAATGATGGAAATAATCCTACTTTTCAGATATGTCTTCTTGGGAATTTCAAATTGGGGGTGAGGGACAATGGCTTGTCAGATCTGTCGCTGGTTTTACCTCAATGCAGCTGAAAGTAGGGGTTGTTCTTGGAAGAGAGGAGGGTCGGTTTGGTCATTTGCTTGTTCTTTTCCTGCACTTAAGTGATTAGTACTGTCTTTGCCCGTAGATTCTTCACTGGAGTTTTTTTAAGCTATCTGTCCACTTACTGAGAGTTGACTTAATGAAAAGTAGTCAGCTGCAAATCCAGTTACCTGGGCAAAGCTGAATCACCCAAAGAGACAGGTACTACCATGAACCCCTCCACGCTGTGGCCACCTAACCCTGGACAACTTAGAGGTCAGTTTATAAATTAAACGTCAATAAATCTTCATTTCTTTCTTAATTTTTCCATAGAACTGAATAACAATTCTAATACTGTCTTCCTGCGCTCAGATGAATCAACTTTTCAACCTGGGGTCTCCTTCCACCACCCCACACTTCTAATTATAGTCTATATTTCTGCTTTAATGTTTAGTAGCATTTCTTCTATGGTTTTCCAGAGTTTTTACGCATGATTCGGCCATTTTTATGCAGATTAAATCTTTGGTTGAGCAAATAAACATTTAAAAATATCCACGGATAATTATTTGATTAAATAAATACATGTTCAGAAACACAAACAGTTCCCAAAAACACTTTTATGTAAGGTATTAAGTTCAAAATAGGTGATTCTTTTGGTTTTATACATGGCAGAAAATTCTAAGCTTGATTTTAAGAGATCAAATAAACAAATGCTCTGAAGAGCTTATAATTTTTTTAAACAGTCCCTGCCTCCCTGTCACTTGTTGGGTCAACATTTGTAAAGCAACAGGCATGGGTCTTAGGGAGTCACTGGCTCAAGAGATCATGGGATTAGTGGGCCCAGCTGGCCATGTAGCTCCCAAATGAGCAGAGATTTAATAGGGGAAGCACCTGGGTCTCATTGAGGTTAAAGGTCACACAGTTAATGATGGAGCTGGATTAAAAGTCAGGTCTTTTGATGCTGCAGCCTACCAAGCAAACTCTTTCTTCTTTCATTTTAGGCAGCTATTTCCACAATAATGCTGTGTAACAAAACAGTCCCAGGGGCACCTGAGTGCCTCAGTCAGTTGGGCCTCTACCTCTTGATCTCAGCCCAGGTCTTGATCTCAGGGTCGTGAGTTCAGGCCCCACCTTGGGCTCTGCACTGGGCATGGAGCCTTGTTAAAAAAATAAAATATAAATAAAAAATCCAAACCCCAAAACAGCACTCCAAACCCAGGGGCTTAAGATGGCCATTGATTACGATCATATTCACAGGTCTGTGGGTCCAATGCACCTCAGCTAGGCTGGGCTGGTATCCAGATACCAGGCCCTGGGCTCCAGGCCTCAGCCCCTGTTTGAATTCAAACCTGCTTTACATATTGTTTGTCTTCCTGGGCCGAGTGGCTACTGGGGGCATTTGATCTGCTCCACATGTCTCATTCTAGGGCTCAGACTAAAGGGGCATGTTGTTCCATGGCAATCCCAGAGCCCAACAGAGCGAGTCCAGCTGGGTGAGTGCATTTGAAGCCTCTGCCCACTATATGGCCATGGATATTCCAATGTCACTGGGTGTGTCACATGGGGCAGCCCATGTCAGAGGTGGGGGAGTAACCTCCACCCACCACGAGGCTGTAGTAAGTGCAGATTTAGATAGAACTCTGTGATGGGAGAGAGACAAATTGAGACCTGTAACTCAAGCTGGGCACCTGGTTTATTAATTTTTCTTAAAGATTTTATTTATTCATGAGACACACACACACAGAGAATGAGAGAGATAGAGAGAGAGAGAGGGAGAGAGAGGCAGAGACACGAGGCAGAGGGAGAAGCAGGCTCCCTGTAGGGAGCCCGACTTGGGACTCGATCCGGGGCCTCCAGGATCATGCCCTGGGTCAAAGGCAGCGTTAAACCGCTGAGCACGCGGGCTGCCCTGGGGACCTGGTTTAAATTAGGGGTATGCCACATTGGTCCCAGCAGCTTGAAAGCATCATTATTGCCTTGGACTCACATCTACTGGAGATTTTTGGATAATCTGAGGAAGAGGAATGCTTGAAGTGAAGGAAAGAAGACTTATCTCTTCACTCCATTTTTTGCTGAGGTATTTGAATAAGTGGGGTGATCTTCTCTGCCTCCCTGATGTCCTAAAGGGGTGTTATTCAGCCTCTGAGTGGAATGGTGGTCCTGGCGGGTAGTCCTGGTGCAGGGCTGGGGAGCCCATGTGGCATCTCTGCAGGGGTCCCCTGAGAAGTCCAGAGGAGGCCCCAACTGGCGTCATGGCACTGTCAGGACCCCTCCAATAGGCTGAGCTATGCAGATGGATGGGCAGAGCAGATGTGAGGTCACAAAAATGGGATGCAACCCAGTTGCCCTAGAAATACCCACAGTTACAGAGGTAAGTCTAAGCCTCTCTTCATGTGGTTCCCCGGAAATGCCCCAGTTCTCACGGAGGCCAGCCAGCCCCT